>NC_035444.2:6409334-6769563 GCF_002127325.2 Helianthus annuus
CAGCGCCAGAATCGAATAGTACTCTTGCAAATATATTATTTACGAGGAAAGTACCTGTAAGCACATTGTCGTCCTTAACCGCTTCCTTTGCATCCAAGCGAAAAACTCTCGCATTCGACTTCTTCGTTTCTTCCGCCTTCTTGGCGTACTTTGGGCAATTACTCTTTATGTGCCCCTTTTCGTTACAATTATAGCAGGTTGCGTCCTTTATCTTTTTGCACTCCACTGTCTTATGCTCCTTGGACTTGCATAGCCCACAGGGTGGAGTCCTTTGTTGCGACTGTGAACTAGACGCAAACCTACACTTCCCGGAGTGAGGTTTCTTGCAGACCTTGCAGTGAGGTCTTCCATCAGCTTGCCCCTCCTTCTTTGCCTCCGACCCTCTTTTGCCCTCACCGTTTCCACGGTGCTTTTTCCCAGACTTTCGTGAGGTATCATCCTCACGTTTTCGCTTTTCAGCCTCCTTGCTCCTTTGTGCCCTCAGACGGACAGCATCAAGTGTAAGAGACAAGGAGAGGTCAGTAACTGACCTGAAGGTCGTTGGCCTAGAGGCCTTTACGCTGGCCTTGATCGCCGGCTCTAAGCCCCCAATGAAACGGGCAATCCTTCTAGGTTCTGGTGTCACAAGATATGGCACCAGGCGTGACATATTGTTAAAACTTGTCAGATATGCTTGACAATCCAGGTTTGTCATCACTAGTGAGACAAAATCAGCCTCAATCTTCTCAACCTCGTGCTGAGGGCAGTAGTTTTCTTTTATGAGGGTAATAAACTCCCCCCATGACATTTTGTACAAGGCAGACTTACCTGAAGCCTGCACCAGAGCTCTCCACCACGCCAGGGCCTCGCCCTTGAATGACTGGGACACAAACTTAACCACGTCCCTCTCAGCGCACCCGCTGATGTCCACAATCGTGTCCATCTCGTCCAGCCAGGTGATACAATCAACCGCACCTTTTTCCCCTGTAAATTCACGGGGCTTGCATGATACAAAGTATTTGTAGGTGCAACCCTTAGCACTAGACGCATCAGTATATTCTCTATCGCGGTGAACGCTGTGCTCAGTAGACGAATGCTTGTCGTCATCTTTCTTGGGTTCAGAGGGTGGTTTGGAGTGTGTCTTTGGTTTAGAGGGTGGTTTTGACACAGATCTGCCTTGAGACTCAGTATTTTGACGATCAATAGCTGCCTGGACAGCATTGTTGATCAGAGCCTTTAGCTGTGCGCCTGTCAAATGTACTGACGCATTGTCATAGTCATCTTCATTCGTGTGGCTGTTCTCTCCATTGGGATCCGCCATTGTAACTTGAATCTGTTACAGAAGATAACAAAATTTTATTTAGGAGATTGTTATATGATTGTCTTTTATGACAATTCGTCATCCATGGTACAGAGACCATATTTGGTTAACTCATTTATTCATTACATATTAGGATCTGAATATCTCCTATTTCAACTATATAAATAGTATTGGCGGCATAAAGCCTAATTATGATAGTGTTTTATAATATTAGCCGAGATTTCAGAGAATCAAAGGCATAGAGAATTGAACCGTAGTTCTTTTTATCTCTTTCTGACCGGGAGTCATAGACTACCACTGCCTTTTGTCTTTATAAGACAATTATTATGGCCCATAGGCACTACACCTCTAATGGATGTTTATATATAGTTGGCCCGTAGGCACTACATCACTAAATGGATGTTTTATAGTACTGGCCCGTAGGCACTACACCACTAACGGATGTTTTAATAATGTTGGCCCGTAGGCACTACATCACTAATGGATGTTTTTAATAATACTGGCCCGTAGGCACTGCATCACTAATGGATGTTTTAATATGTTGGCCCGTAGGCAATGCATCACTAATGGATGTCTTTATAATACTGGCCCGTAGGCATTGCATCACTAATGGACGTCTTTATAATACTGGCCCGTAGGCATTGCATCACTAATGGACGTCTTTATAATACTGGCCCGTGGGCATTGCATCACAATTGGATGTCTTAATAATATTGATCACCTTCATTGGTGATTTAACCCGCGATTTATAAATCATTTAGTTGGGTTTTGAAATCCCTAAAGGATTATTGTATAGGAATGACGTGCGTGATTATAACGAATCACATCTGCCATGAATGTTAACATGCGTACAGAGGTTAACAGGGAATCAGAATCCCTTCCAGTTAGGTCGTACCATCTTGAATAGATCTTAACAGACCCCAAGCTAGGTTTCACCTTAATTTAGGCAGATCAATATAAAAGGAATGGTTTTGATTTATCTTTATATATATTAAAACAAAACTCATAACATACATTCCAAAATCTCAAATACAATTACATATTGCCCTAAACGGGTCTTTCAAATAGTACATACCTCCAGAGAGGTTTAGAATAAGTGACAAGTCCACGCAGGGACTAATATAAGATAGGTGTCCATGCAAGGACTAAAGATAAGTCCACGTAGGGACTGAAATACGATAAGTTGTCCACGCAGGGACTTATTTCAAAGTAGAAATTACAGTAGTACTACTATTAAGGGCTAGTGGTCACGTCTCTTCTTTTTGCCCTTTAGTAGGTTCGCCAAGCCCTTGAGAAATCCTCGGTGGCTTTTCTTTTCCTCCTCGAACTCTCTCTCCACACGATCTAGTCGATGGAGTATTTCTTCCTGTTCAGGAGGAGAGAATCGTGGTTGTGGCGCTTGATGCGGAACTGGAGGTCTGGGAGGTATTGGATACCCATGAGCTGAGTAGTCCGGTGGTCCCATGTTTCCATGTGCTCCGTCAGGGTAGCGCGCATTATATCTAGCCGACACCACATATGGGTCGCGCTCATAGCCGTAGTTGTATTGTGCTTGTGACGGTTCAAACGGGTTGTAAGCCGTTGGACCTGTGTAAGCTGGTATGGGTTGGTCATACCCAAATGGTGGCGAATTTCGTGCAGTAGGTGCGGAGTTCGCTTCTTGTATAGGACTTGAAGGTCCTTCTTCTTGTAGCGGCGGATAGTGGCTACTACTAGAATGTCGAGGAGTGCTGAAGTGGTTACCCCCTCCTCCTCGTGTAGACATACGAGCATTGGTCCTCCTACGCCTCGGCGGATCAGGTATTACTGGTTGTGCCGGTGGCGGAGGTGGTGGCGTAACTGCCTCAAAGCGTGAATCCTCAGAGGGATCCTGTGGATGTCTCGGTTGTTGTGTCTGATGAGATGGTGTGTTGTACCACTCATGTCGGTCAAACAAGGCCATAAAGCTGTTTGGGCCTTGATACTGCGGACCATGATATGAAGATCCATCAGATACTTCTATCGGATGCGTGGGCGTACCACGAGCTGGTTCAGTTGGATCCTCATCTTCCTCCATGGGATCTTCAGAAAAATGGTCTTGTGGCCCTAGTGGAACAAAACCTGAAGGTTCCTGTATGTAGTCAGCCGGATTAAACTGAGCTACGTAGTATGGAGTAGGGTCGTCATAATTCCGGTGCGAAACCGAACGTTGTAGAGGTATGAAGGAAGGTTGTGGGTTGTTGGGATTATTTTCTGAATCTGGCCCAAAGGAGTGCCGGTAGGATGGCGTCGAGCTGTGCGAAGTGGAATGCCTCGCGGGTTCGTAAAGATCTCTTCGTCGTTGTGGCTCTTCGCTCCGTGTCATCGAAGGATGTCTTGTACCAGATGGTCCAGCTTCTTGATCGTGATGTGTCACGATTTCTCCTCGGCCTCTTCGTCCCCTTCCTCTTCCTCGGAATATAACAGGTGGCATTTTCCTGCTCCAAAACTTATTAAAAATCAAATCGAAAATAAAGACAAAAAGGAGTATTAATCCGAATTTGTCCTAAGTTCTTGTCTAGACTCAAGTATGTGCAATTGTGTCACTGAGACTAAACACAATAGGATAGTGTTTAATTCACTCAATGTTGGCTCTGATACCAACCTGTCACACCCCGATTTCCACGTGTCTCACCGGTGGGCCCGGTGGGGGATTACCGTGACGATGTTGGCAACAATATAGTCAAACCACACAATTATATAATGCACAGCGGAAGCATAAGATAAATATATAAACTTCAACCTCTGATCGTAATATCATAATGTATTACAGGGGTTGGATATATCCACAGTGGATCGTAAACAAATATAAAGTATTGTTCCATCAGATACTGCAATCAAGCTTGCGAGGCTTATCCCGACGCTAGGGAGCTAATACCAGCCAATTACGTTTAGGTACCTGCACTTAATCTTTTTGGGGAAAATACGTCAGTTTACACTGGTAAATACATTCAACTGACACATTTGAAAATGTTTATTAAAATTGATTTGAATGCACAAGGCACAAACTCTTTTATAACTTGGGAAGATTCATAATGATCTTGTGAACGTTTTACATGTTCTTTTATGCGTTCAGTAGCCCGGGTCGTGCCGGGTTAAAGATTTATAGACACACCACGTTTGCGTAAAACCGTAGTATAAAAACCAACGGCTACGTCTTTTAGTTTTAATGTCGACACTTTATACCGGGTGTACGCCTACACCGGGATGTCGATGGTCGTGGCCATTTCGTAAAATGATGCCAAGGATATCCGGGACAACGGTCATTAAACCCCCCAAAGGCTTATAAGCAACAAAACTGTTTAAATGAGCCAATCATATTTAATCAATTAACCACCTAAGCGATGGAATTATATAATGCTCAATCAAGCGGTATTAATATACCGTAACCCAAGCCCATATAGGGGAAATAAGTTAAAGTATTTACCTTTGCAAGTATTAATCCTTAATTTAGATCAAGTCACCGATAGCTTTTACTGGGGCTCCTAATCTGGAACGAAGGTTTTAATTAACCTCTTAGAATCCTAACGGTCCTTGTATTAGCCGTAGCTTAAACCGGTTGATTCCGATATATAGATATGGTTAATTCGCACGAAAATGCGAAAACCGAGAATGGAGTATGATTTGGACCCAACAAGTTCAGTGACTTGTTTTATATGGGTTTATAGTTCATACTCTGGATTTTGGGGTTCAAATAATATAATTTGACCCATATCGGCTATTGCACGAAAACTAGTTCCATGAGCCGTACCGTGTGCGCAAATAGGCGAAACGGTTAACCATAAGAGTCGTACGCTTATTTCCTAAGTCAATATGCCTTAAAAGTATTTTGGTATCAGTAGGATACCTTCCGTAATGCCCGTAACGAGTTTAAGTTTGTATTATGCCCCGTAGGGGCTTTTCGGTCATTTTAAAGACTTTAAAAGGACTTTTCGAGTTCTACAGGAAATCTGAGTTTCCCGAACAGCTTATAAAGCTTAAAATACTTTATTTATTATTTAAAACCAGTAGCAACTGGAATCGGGTCAAAAGACCTTGTAGAACTCCCGTTTTGGCCAAAAAGGGCATATTCGGTATTTACCGAACCGTAGCCATAACCGCAGGTTATGAGCAAGGTAAAAATTATTAAAAATCTTTAAAATTCCCAAAATATTATTTTACCTCAGTGGGTAAAAGTTTTGGTGCCGAAAACTTGGGTTAGATGGGCGTTATGCTAATTGCGTCGTTAATTACAAAACTTTCTTAAAAGTGCGCCTTTTAGCATAACTCTCATTCTAGACCTCGGATTGACATGAAACTTTAAGGACATGCTTATAATTTAATAAGCAAGGTTTTGGTCCGTTCACGTGTCCGAAATACTCGTTTTAATTTTTAAAAGGCCGTTACGGTCAACTTTTAGGCGAATGACGGAATTGCGTAAAAGACTCGGATAACTCATGAACCGACCACAGAGGTTTATACCAACATGTGACCTGGTCCTAAGAGAGTCCTAAGGTATATTCATACCTCACTAAAACGGGTCAGAACTGAAGTCAAAGCAAAAGTCAAACTTTTGCGACATTCGGCTCCGAACCGGTTCTATATAGTAAATGATCGATTCAAACGAGCGCAAACAGGTTTATATACTTATTATCATGTTTTATGATTGTCAAAACAGGTTCCATAACATATACATTACAGATTATGCTTAAATCGCTAAAATAGCTTTCTGTTGACTTTTTAACCGCACGTTTGACTCGATAATTGACATAGTTAGAGTGGTGATCAGGGGGAACCATTTTAGAGGTTTAATACCCACATAAATACCAACTCATAACCATCTTTGATTCGTCATAAGACTGAACCATTTGCGAGATATTGCAATGACAACCGTTAGTTACGACGGTTGCGTTTAAGAGCTATAACTATGGAAATGTGAAACCAAAATGGTTATGAACGACTTACAGAAGTTGCTTCTTGATTATAGAGCAGAAGAGAATGCTTGGGAGCACTTAGAATGATCAGAGAGGTGTTGTTTGATTTGTGTGAATGTTATGTGCCAAACTTGGCTATTTATAGCCAATGTCAAGTATGTATGATCATTACAACACCTACAACAGGTCAGGGGTGATGGGTAGATGTCCCCTAAGTGTTATGGGTCGAGCATAGGGTGCCCATGCCCATTTGTTGGTTGTTTGATCATTCAAAAGCTCCAAAAGCCAAGTAGTTACTACAATTCTGCATCTGGGCGTCGTACGCGACCCGCATGGACATTCCATGCAACTTTTACGCGGGTCGCCTGGGATCAAAAGATCAGACGCGTAGTTGAGGAAGCTCGCGGCCCGCCTCAACTTATGTTTAAGCCTTACGCGGGTCGCCTAAGGTTAAGATCTCAGGATTTTTAAATCTTTTTGTAATGATTACAGAATCTGGCCATTAATAACGAGATCTTTCGTAATTATTTACCTGACCTTTCGGTTTTGAAGGGGTAACTTTGCGGTTTGGCCCTCGGTTATTTACCGATAGGGGCCTCGTGTTAATTACCCGCATTATAAAGTCCCCGGTTTATTTATTAATTATATTGGAAAGCCTTAACTTTCACTGTTGACGCTTTTAACCCTTCTTCTACGAATTCGATCGTAACTTTCTCGTTTCATATCGAAACTTCGCGAAATTCATATATATTATTTTAGTGAGGGTATAATACCGTTACAAAGTCTTTGAAACGTTAAAGGGTCACTCAGAGGTATTATTAAACATGTTGACACAGTTAACCCCTGTAGTTTGTAATCTCTCACTTTCTTCCGCGTTTTATTTTTTGTACGATCTATAATTTATTCGATTGAAGGTTTAAGCATTATTTAGGGATACTATACAGTATATTTACCCTTGTTGACATTTATAACCCTCGAATTTACATACTTTCAAGGTTTGTCAAAATTAGTCCCTTATTTATTATAGATGCCACGTGTAAACAAATGCCACGTGTTAACACATCATTGGACACAAAAATTCGAGGTGTTACAACCGGTCTCATGAACTAGTATTATTAGTTCAGTTACTTTTATCACTCGCTTGGTTATAATGTGATTTTACTTCACATTACATTTCCTAACCGTGATCGTGTCACATCATGTTTAATTTGTATCAACCTTTCATTTTTTTGAAAATATCACTTTTCGAATATATCATCTTGCGCCTATCAGTGTCAAGACTTGTATCTTTCATGCTTACTATTTAAATTCCTATCAGAATTTATGTTTGTAAAAACATTATTTCTTACTAAAACCGAAGTTTTAGTTTTAGGATCTTTTCTTTAACTTGTGTCAATCATCCATACTGGGATATTGACAATCCGTAATTTAATCCTCTACAGTCCTAGTTTTTATGCGGGGATTCTTAACTGATTTCATCGCTTTATTCCATCTAACCCGTAGGTTTTATCACTTAGCCTTATTGGCTATTTTTTGATTAGACATTCACCTCTTTAAGGCGAAGTCCTTGTAACTTCTTTCTAGTCATGACCCGTGGGTCGTTTTAGTCCGTATATCTCTCATTTGTTTATAACCCTAAAGGTTATGTTGATCCCGTAGATCACTCTTTTTACTCGTGTCTTATTAAAATATATATTTGGTGTCAAAGCACTCTTTTTACTTTGAAATTCATTTGTCTCAAGCTTATCGTTATCCGGCTTGCGCTTACTTACGCCTTCAAGCATTATACTTTATTCAACCCGTTCAATCTCAAAATAGTTGAATATAATGATCAGAATTTCTATTTACGAATTTTTTTTTACGGTCTTTTAGTCATAACTCATAATCCGAGTCTTTTGACTTTAAATTCATGTTCTCGTTTCTCGGTTTACGCATGTGTTTAATTCTTACCCATCAACCGGGTGTTTTACCAAAGTCGTTATTATTGCAGTCCTCCCGGTATGCATTAAGACCTCGCTTCATTTTTATATACTGACTTTATCTTTAAGTTCGACGTTTTACAAAAATGACCCGTTAAGGGACATATTTGCATTTTCCGGGTTCGAGTGCAAGTACACTCCCTCCCATTGCTTGTCTAAATCATTTTTCATGTTTGCGTTTTCTGGGTTCGAGTGTGAGTACACTCCCTCCCAATACTTGTCTAAATCATTTTACATGCTTGGTGTTTTCTGGGTTCGAGTGTAAGTACACTCCTTCCCAATACTTGTCTAAATCATTTTACATGCTTGGTGTTTTCTGGGTTCGAGTGTAAGTACACTCCTTCCCAATACTCGTCTAAATCATTTTACATGCTTGGTGTTTTCTGGGTTTGAGTGTAAGTACACTCCTTCCCAATACTTGTCTAAATCATTTTACATGCTTGGTGTTTTCTGGGTTCGAGTGTAAGTACACTCCTTCCCAATACTCGTCTAAATCATTTTACATGCTTGTTTGTCCCTTCACCCGGGCTCATTATCCTAATGTAATACGCTCCCGTCACTTGGTTGTGCGTTTACATTATTATCAAATATTTTGCTTATCTGATTCATTTGGGTACTTTTTAATTAGTCCCATTCACCCTGCCCTTACTACATCGGATGTAAACGTGTCCGCCATAAGAAGCTCATGGTATCATAAGCCACTACTTACTTGGCCAGAGTAAGCGATTAACATATGCCACACATGACCTTTTTATAGTTTTCACATCACGCCCTATGTAAGTAATGCCTCTATTTGTTTCTCTTGGAAACAATATCCCGAATACATTTTCTATTCGGGTTTTTCCAAGTTTTTAATCTACGTATGCAACTTTCAATTTCTACTCGTTTGTTGCATATTGCTATTTGTGCGATTATATTTAAAAACACGCACCTGGTAATGCTTGCCCCGACGGGCGTTTCTTGCCATTAACCTTGTTCGCGGTCGTTACGCGATTTAGTTCTTAGTGAGCATGCTCCTATCGTCATACTTCGGACCGTTCCTCTATCATATCCTTAATTTGTTCAACTCTTGTCATCTTTAAATGCAAGTGTCCATCAATCAAGATATTCACAAAAGTTAGTAATATCAACTTCAATAATCGCTTGTATTATAGTACAAGGCTTTTTCTACTATACACGTCAACGAGCGTATTTTCATCAACTATATCAATCATTTCAATTGGGGTAACGTGTATCACACGATAGCCCTATGTGTTGTTTACAACACTTTAGCATGCTAAGCTATTAACATACATGTACTTACCGGATTTGCGATCAAGTTTCGAACCGAACACACCTTACTCTTTAACCATGAGCTCTGATTACCAACTTGTAACACCCTGGTTACTAATTAACGATTTTGTATGTAATTACCAACGATTAGCTGTGTAGTTAAGACTACACATGCTATAAAAATACGGGTTTATTAAAACTTTTACAAATCATGAGTTATTCTACATCACGTGATCATAAGTTTAATCCTTATGTATCAAAGTCATAACTAATGTTTTAATGGTTTTGACCCTAGGTGATTTACAACATGGCAAAGTGCGGAAGCGTGTATCTATAACGTGTTCGGTTCTTCGTTGAGCTTGATCGTCTTCCGGCATCCAAGGTGTACCTACATTTCGTAAACATGAAATGCTTTAGTCATACAGGACTTAAAACGTGTCTAGACGAGTCCGAGAAACAATTGATAACAAAAACAAAAGTTTCAACCTGACCTCCACCGTAAATTATGGTGGCACCGTAATTTACGGTGGCCACTGGTTTTACATGCCCCTACCGTAAACCAGTAGGGGGCCACCGTAAGGCTTTTCATCCCCACCGTAAATTACGGTGGCACCGTAATTTACGGTGGGCCCTGCATCCAGTTTTCCATTTCTGCCGTAATTTGACACGAAATCTTCCGTATCTTTCAAACCGCTTGTCCGTTTGGCCTACCGTTTCTTCCTACGTGTTTGTAATTTGATTCTCCATCATTTGGAGTTAAAATCCGACATTCGGCTTAACAAAATTTAAGACTTCTAAGTCTTCGGCTTATTACCCTTTATACCAATTTTCGACCCGGTTATGCATTTTATCAAACAAGCATATTTATTTGATTCCTATATTTCGTACACTTCATCAAATAATTGTGATATACCATATTAGGTTCTAATCATAGGTTTATTCACAAATTAAACCCGTTTTCACTAGTATGCTTATTTTGACCCGTTAAGGATATTTTAAGCACTTTTAAGATCAATTTCGCTTTCATTCTAATCTAGCGTTGTAACCTATATCTCTTATCTAGTACTCTTCCATCACAACTAAATGTGTGTTGGATTTAGAGTAGATATCTCTGTGTTCCGAATTTATACCTCATGAAATATCATTTTACGGCAAAGTCTCATATGGAGTCTTTTGGCCCAAGAATTACATCTTTCACTACCCGTACTCGTTCTAAACTTTTGTTTAATCATAAGACTCGTTTCCAAACAACCTCTAAGGGTTGTTTGTTCAATTTAGCCTACAAGGGCGTTTTGGTCGATTTTGGTCCTTCTTTTACAATGAAGGACTCTCACCAAATATTCGACCAAATATCACTTTTAACTACAACATAAATATGCGTACCTGGCTCGGATCAACGAATAGACCCGATTTATGCCTCACTTTTATTATCACACCATCAATGATGACGCAACTATCCGATTTGCTAATTAGTCCTGTTAACATAAGACTTGACGACCACATTAATCGATATTGTCAAATGGTGTTATCACCACCATTCGACCCGTTTGGACTATATGCCCAACATTGTCTATTTAAATCAAAAACACCGTTTTTGATTTCCAATTTGTACATCATCCCATCCCGGGTTTTATAACCATACCCTTTTTCTTTTACACTCTTTTCTTGCCGTTTCAACCTATTTCGGCTTACGCCATGGGTATCCTTTTTAACCGTGATTTACATAAGTCAACACTTGACAATTTTCCAAATTTCCAATATTATTGTTTTCACGTTCATAAGTATCGAAATAACAAGCATTCTACATAAGTGTGTAAATTACACTTACCTTGCATCCGAGCTACGCTTTTCTTCTATGCTTGACTCGTTTGACCCGCTTTCACTCCAAGCTTCACCTAGCTTGTTTAAGCGCCAACTAGTGTTTATCATTTACAAGGTGGTTAGATTAGTCATTAACAATCACGACTATACCACTTTACTTATTTTCTTAGCCGAAACCACTTATTCGACTTCGTCACTAGTTAGTTTGACTTTCTAAAGTCAACTACATTTAATCATATAATATGCACGATTAAGGCAAATCAACATTATGATTAGAACCCGTTTTATCCCATGTCTCATGTAATTAGTCAAGCTTGTCAATTACGCGTTTCACTTGAATTTCAACACTTTACTTCTCATTTAGGCATTTTAACAAACACCTAATGGGCATCATTCTACACTTTTGCTAACTAGTCCGTAATTAGTCATTTTTAGCAAGATTAACATCAAATTTCAACCCTCTATATCTAGTGTTCATGGACTACATCAAGAGCTTATATCATAACAATCAATATTCATCAAATTAACACTCCGATCCGAGTGTTCATCATAACATACAAAAACCCATTTAGCACATAATAGGGTAATTATCAAATCCCTAGTTTTGACAACAATTCATCAAATTTTCTACTAGGGTTTGTTTCTAAACCAAGATATAATCATAATAACACTCATAGAATCAATATTCATTCCAGAATTTCGATTATGATTTTCATCATAATCTCAAAGTATCACCAAATCATAATTTTTAACATACCTTGTAATCCCCATGACTAGGTGATCACGAATTTGTGTTCATGCAATGATTTGGCTCTTGATTTGGGCTTCAATTTGAGAGATTCTTGAGGGATTAGGGTTTTGAGCAAGAGAGCCCTTCTTGGCTCTGGTTGAAGTCGCAGACACACACACGTATGTGTGTGTTTTGTTTATTAATTTGTTTAATTGAAACTTTAATTCAATTGCCCATGTCTAGTCCCTTCACTTTACACAAGTTATTTAAAGGGTAGCTTAACCACATAGGTTCTATTTTGTCAAGACATTAACTAACTAGGTTAATACTCCTAGTTACTTGGTGGGTTCCGGGAGCTAAAAAACCCATTTTATTTTAAGTCCCGTTGACTCGGGTTCTTATAAACTCAATTCCTTAATTCTTTGATTCGCTTGTATTTAAATTATTAGGATTTCTTATTAAATCCAAATATTTACCAGGTTATATTTACTGCTAACGGTACTTTACCCGTCTTTTGGTATTAACGGAGTATGATTACCAAACCCGTTTTAGGGGTGTTACAAGTCTACCCCCCTTAAAGAGGTTTCGTCCTCGAAAGCTTGCTTACATAGTTCATTGAGTTTCCAAACTCAATGCGTTTGACTTGAGTAATTTCTTAAGCATTACTCATACTTTAACCAATTGTTAGCATTACCAGAAAAATTATGGTAATATCTTTTTGGTTACAGAACTTTTACGTATCTCATATGACATAATGTAACTTGAAATAACGTAATTCCGTTATTTTTACTAGTTTAGTTAACTTAGCGATTTCCATCGCTTTTATATATTATCGAACTCTTGGTGCATTTGTCGCCTCGACCTGTTTAAGGGTCCTTAGTGAAATATTCCACTTTTAGCAACAAATTCTTTTGTTTTCAAATTTATCTATTCGGTTCAGCTATACCGAATCTACCGCTTACAAGCAAACCAAATTTTCTTGATTTGAATTGGTGACCTTAACCGGTCTCATTAACTAGTCTTATTAGTTCAGTCACTTTTATCACTCGCTTGGTTATAATGTGATTTTACTTCACATTACATTTCCTAACCGTGATCGTGTCACATCATGTTTAATTTGTATCAACCTTTCATTTTTTTGAAAATATCACTTTTCGAATATATCATCTTGCGCCTATCAGTGTCAAGACTTGTATCTTTCATGCTTACTATTTAAATTCCTATCAGAATTTATGTTTGTAAAAACATTATTTCTTACTAAAACCGAAGTTTTAGTTTTAGGATCTTTTCTTTAACTTGTGTCAATCATCCATACTGGGATATTGACAATCCGTAATTTAATCCTCTACAGTCCTAGTTTTTATGCGGGGATTCTTAACTGATTTCATCGCTTTATTCCATCTAACCCGTAGGTTTTATCACTTAGCCTTATTGGCTATTTTTGATTAGACATTCACCTCTTTAAGGCGAAGTCCTTGTAACTTCTTTCTAGTCATGACCCGTGGGTCGTTTTAGTCCGTATATCTCTCATTTGTTTATAACCCTAAAGGTTATGTTGATCCCGTAGATCACTCTTTTTACTCGTGTCTTATTAAAATATATATTTGGTGTCAAAGCACTCTTTTTACTTTGAAATTCATTTGTCTCAAGCTTATCGTTATCCGGCTTGCGCTTACTTACGCCTTCAAGCATTATACTTTATTCAACCCGTTCAATCTCAAAATAGTTGAATATAATGATCAGAATTTCTATTTACGAATTTTTTTTTACGGTCTTTTAGTCATAACTCATAATCCGAGTCTTTTGACTTTAAATTCATGTTCTCGTTTCTCGGTTTACGCATGTGTTTAATTCTTACCCATCAACCGGGTGTTTTACCAAAGTCGTTATTATTGCAGTCCTCCCGGTATGCATTAAGACCTCGCTTCATTTTTATATTCTGACTTTATCTTTAAGTTCGACGTTTTACAAAAATGACCCGTTAAGGGACATATTTGCATTTTCCGGGTTCGAGTGCAAGTACACTCCCTCCCATTGCTTGTCTAAATCATTTTTCATGTTTGCGTTTTCTGGGTTCGAGTGTGAGTACACTCCCTCCCAATACTTGTCTAAATCATTTTACATGCTTGGTGTTTTCTGGGTTCGAGTGTAAGTACACTCCTTCCCAATACTTGTCTAAATCATTTTACATGCTTGGTGTTTTCTGGGTTCGAGTGTAAGTACACTCCTTCCCAATACTCGTCTAAATCATTTTACATGCTTGGTGTTTTCTGGGTTTGAGTGTAAGTACACTCCTTCCCAATACTTGTCTAAATCATTTTACATGCTTGGTGTTTTCTGGGTTCGAGTGTAAGTACACTCCTTCCCAATACTCGTCTAAATCATTTTACATGCTTGTTTGTCCCTTCACCCGGGCTCATTATCCTAATGTAATACGCTCCCGTCACTTGGTTGTGCGTTTACATTATTATCAAATATTTTGCTTATCTGATTCATTTGGGTACTTTTTAATTAGTCCCATTCACCCTGCCCTTACTACATCGGATGTAAACGTGTCCGCCATAAGAAGCTCATGGTATCATAAGCCACTACTTACTTGGCCAGAGTAAGCGATTAACATATGCCACACATGACCTTTTTATAGTTTTCACATCACGCCCTATGTAAGTAATGCCTCTATTTGTTTCTCTTGGAAACAATATCCCGAATACATTTTCTATTCGGGTTTTTCCAAGTTTTTAATCTACATATGCAACTTTCAATTTCTACTCGTTTGTTGCATATTGCTATTTGTGCGATTATATTTAAAAACACGCACCTGGTAATGCTTGCCCCGACGGGCGTTTCTTGCCATTAACCTTGTTCGCGGTCGTTACGCGATTTAGTTCTTAGTGAGCATGCTCCTATCGTCATACTTCGGACCGTTCCTCTATCATATCCTTAATTTGTTCAACTCTTGTCATCTTTAAATGCAAGTGTCCATCAATCAAGATATTCACAAAAGTTAGTAATATCAACTTCAATAATCGCTTGTATTATAGTACAAGGCTTTTTCTACTATACACGTCAACGCGCGTATTTTCATCAACTATATCAATCATTTCAATTGGGGTAACGTGTATCACACGATAGCCCTATGTGTTGTTTACAACACTTTAGCATGCTAAGCTATTAACATACATGTACTTACCGGATTTGCGATCAAGTTTCGAACCAAACACACCTTACTCTTTAACCATGAGCTCTGATTACCAACTTGTAACACCCTGGTTACTAATTAACGATTTTGTATGTAATTACCAACGATTAGCTGTGTAGTTAAGACTACACATGCTATAAAAATACGGGTTTATTAAAACTTTTACAAATCATGAGTTATTCTACATCACGTGATCATAAGTTTAATCCTTATGTATCAAAGTCATAACTAATGTTTTAATGGTTTTGACCCTAGGTGATTTACAACATGGCAAAGTGCGGAAGCGTGTATCTATAACGTGTTCGGTTCTTCGTTGAGCTTGATCGTCTTCCGGCATCCAAGGTGTACCTACATTTCGTAAACATGAAATGCTTTAGTCATACAGGACTTAAAATGTGTCTAGACGAGTCCGAGAAACAATTGATAACAAAAACAAAAGTTTCAACCTGACCTCCACCGTAAATTACGGTGGCACCGTAATTTACGGTGGCCACTGGTTTTACATGCCCCTACCGTAAACCAGTAGGGGGCCACCGTAAGGCTTTTCATCCCCACCGTAAATTACGGTGGCACCGTAATTTACGGTGGGCCCTGCATCCAGTTTTCCATTTCTGCCGTAATTTGACACGAAATCTTCCGTATCTTTCAAACCGCTTGTCCGTTTGGCCTACCGTTTCTTCCTACGTGTTTGTAATTTGATTCTCCATCATTTGGAGTTAAAATCCGACATTCGGCTTAACAAAATTTAAGACTTCTAAGTCTTCGGCTTATTACCCTTTATACCAATTTTCGACCCGGTTATGCATTTTATCAAACAAGCATATTTATTTGATTCCTATATTTCGTACACTTCATCAAATA
The DNA here is from genome assembly GCF_002127325.2 of Helianthus annuus. Taxonomy (NCBI): domain Eukaryota; kingdom Viridiplantae; phylum Streptophyta; class Magnoliopsida; order Asterales; family Asteraceae; genus Helianthus; species Helianthus annuus. The sequence continues at coordinate 6,425,428 of NC_035444.2, forward strand.
ATTGTGATATACCATATTAGGTTCTAATCATAGGTTTATTCACAAATTAAACCCGTTTTCACTAGTATGCTTATTTTGACCCGTTAAGGATATTTTAAGCACTTTTAAGATCAATTTCGCTTTCATTCTAATCTAGCGTTGTAACCTATATCTCTTATCTAGTACTCTTCCATCACAACTAAATGTGTGTTGGATTTAGAGTAGATATCTCTGTGTTCCGAATTTATACCTCATGAAATATCATTTTACGGCAAAGTCTCATATGGAGTCTTTTGGCCCAAGAATTACATCTTTCACTACCCGTACTCGTTCTAAACTTTTGTTTAATCATAAGACTCGTTTCCAAACAACCTCTAAGGGTTGTTTGTTCAATTTAGCCTACAAGGGCGTTTTGGTCGATTTTGGTCCTTCTTTTACAATGAAGGACTCTCACCAAATATTCGACCAAATATCACTTTTAACTACAACATAAATATGCGTACCTGGCTCGGATCAACGAATAGACCCGATTTATGCCTCACTTTTATTATCACACCATCAATGATGACGCAACTATCCGATTTGCTAATTAGTCCTGTTAACATAAGACTTGACGACCACATTAATCGATATTGTCAAATGGTGTTATCACCACCATTCGACCCGTTTGGACTATATGCCCAACATTGTCTATTTAAATCAAAAACACCGTTTTTGATTTCCAATTTGTACATCATCCCATCCCGGGTTTTATAACCATACCCTTTTTCTTTTACACTCTTTTCTTGCCGTTTCAAGCTATTTCGGCTTACGCCATGGGTATCCTTTTTAACCGTGATTTACATAAGTCAACACTTGACAATTTTCCAAATTTCCAATATTATTGTTTTCACGTTCATAAGTATCGAAATAACAAGCATTCTACATAAGTGTGTAAATTACACTTACCTTGCATCCGAGCTACGCTTTTCTTCTATGCTTGACTCGTTTGACCCGCTTTCACTCCAAGCTTCACCTAGCTTGTTTAAGCGCCAACTAGTGTTTATCATTTACAAGGTGGTTAGATTAGTCATTAACAATCACGACTATACCACTTTACTTATTTTCTTAGCCGAAACCACTTATTCGACTTCGTCACTAGTTAGTTTGACTTTCTAAAGTCAACTACATTTAATCATATAATATGCACGATTAAGGCAAATCAACATTATGATTAGAACCCGTTTTATCCCATGTCTCATGTAATTAGTCAAGATTGTCAATTACGCGTTTCACTTGAATTTCAACACTTTACTTCTCATTTAGGCATTTTAACAAACACCTAATGGGCATCATTCTACACTTTTGCTAACTAGTCCGTAATTAGTCATTTTTAGCAAGATTAACATCAAATTTCAACCCTCTATATCTAGTGTTCATGGACTACATCAAGAGCTTATATCATAACAATCAATATTCATCAAATTAACACTCCGATCCGAGTGTTCATCATAACATACAAAAACCCATTTAGCACATAATAGGGTAATTATCAAATCCCTAGTTTTGACAACAATTCATCAAATTTTCTACTAGGGTTTGTTTCTAAACCAAGATATAATCATAATAACACTCATAGAATCAATATTCATTCCAGAATTTCGATTATGATTTTCATCATAATCTCAAAGTATCACCAAATCATAATTTTTAACATACCTTGTAATCCCCATGACTAGGTGATCACGAATTTGTGTTCATGCAATGATTTGGCTCTTGATTTGGGCTTCAATTTGAGAGATTCTTGAGGGATTAGGGTTTTGAGCAAGAGAGCCCTTCTTGGCTCTGGTTGAAGTCGCAGACACACACACGTATGTGTGTGTTTTGTTTATTAATTTGTTTAATTGAAACTTTAATTCAATTGTCCATGTCTAGTCCCTTCACTTTACACAAGTTATTTAAAGGGTAGCTTAACCACATAGGTTCTATTTTGTCAAGACATTAACTAACTAGGTTAATACTCCTAGTTACTTGGTGGGTTCCGGGAGCTAAAAAACCCGTTTTATTTTAAGTCCCGTTGACTCGGGTTCTTATAAACTCAATTCCTTAATTCTTTGATTCGCTTGTATTTAAATTATTAGGATTTCTTATTAAATCCAAATATTTACCGGGTTATCTTTACTGCTAACGGTACTTTACCCGTCTTTTGGTATTAACGGAGTATGATTACCAAACCCGTTTTAGGGGTGTTACACTCATCATCCGCACAAGCAACTATTTCAACCTTGCCCTCAAAATCTGAAGTAAACATCCTCCATAGGGCAGCATCCTCTGATAGCAAACTTGCAAGTCAGTAACGCATAAGGATATAAGGAAAATCGAACAAATGAAAAGTACATACCACCACTTTTCTCCCGCACCACGGGCCTTGATTTCTTGTTCATCCTTGTCAGCATCATGCGCAACACCCACAGCTGTGTGTTGCTCAGCTTCACCCACTCAATGGTCTACAACTGAGGAAACCACTCCACCGTCTTTACACTAGGGACGGCAATGGTTTCCGTTATGATCGTTTCGGTCACATTCCGAAACGTCATATTCGCAACAACTGCAGCAGCCTTGATATAAAAGAATTTCATTTTCCACTTCGTGATACCCTTGGGAGGAGTCATCAGTTTGGGACTACCATCCCGTTGACGGAAATAAAAGAACCCCAAGGATACCGTCATTTGATAAAAACGTCGGAAATCTCCAACAGAAGGCTCTATGCCAAGAGCACGAAAAGTTGACTCAAAATTCCGAATCTGGATCATACCAAACGGACTCAGTTGAGAAATGTGGATCTTGTACCACTCCAGAACCTCAACAACGAATACAGTCAAAGGTAACCGGAGATTACAGTCATCAAAAAAATCGGCCCACATAGTAATGTAACCGGCCGGAGCATCGGCACCGGTGTCACCCTCCGATGGGTAAAGGGCCCCATATTCTGGGGGCATCTGGACGTCAAGGATCAGACGATTGAATGACGACCTTGGCCACTTTAGCACCGGTAAACCACCACCGGGGGCCCCTCCTTCTTCTTCTTCTGCCACCACCGGCCGCGAGGATTCAGGGTTTTCACCCTCAGCATGGTGAACATCCGATGGTTCAGCCATTAACAGAATGCAGGAAAGAAGATAGAGAAACAAAACGAGTTCGAAAAACTCAGAAAACCTCACCGGAAACTTCAAACAATTGATCGGAGAAGAAAAAGTAACTTCTTTTCTCTCACCGGCAAATTTTTGAAATTTCGAACAAGTGAGGGGAAACCACGAACGGTTTCCCCTTATATACCCATCGCAATTAATGCGGAGGGAGAAAACGAATCATCACGTTCAAAAAGAACGAATTACGCGACACCACATGTCAAGCGCCGTTTCCGCTGACGGTTATCACGCGCGCGTGGCCGCCCACGCGCCTGACATAAGAGACCTTTACACTCCTTGCTACAGTGCATTTAATGCCTCGGGCAGTGCAAATGTCCTTTCATTTCAGCACATGCCAGAATGACCTCACCAACTTCCACCAACTCACACGTGAGGTCAGCCACGTATGCAACAAAAAGCGACTACATTATCCAACTATAAGCGGCATGCGGTTTCTCTGGTATAACGCACCATAACCCATACCGCATGTCGTTTTTTTACATACCCCTAAAAATAGGCAAAAATATATATCTCCACACTATAAGGGGGTATAATACCTATCCGCACTACCCACGAACACACGTGGAATATGCGGAAATGACACACACGAGCCCGTTCAGGTGTGTCAGATACTCAGAACCAGCGTTGTTCTTTGGACTGAACCGCATCTCAGAAACAGGTAAACCGCATTGCCTTCATTCTCTTCAAGCTTCAAATCCCTCCTGTCCGGTTCACAACCACAGAGGGTGCATGGACAACTTCTTTAACAAAAAGAAGGAAGGGAATGTACGCGCACGCACATCAGTAACCCTGACTCCTGATCCTTCAAGAGCCACATCCGAGCAACACTCCCGTTTCAAGCGAATATGGAGTGACAAAACCGCAGACGCTCACGAGTCGCTGCGGACATAACCATAGCTTCCGCAAACGGTTGCTACGGAAGAGCCACAACTAACTTCACATCAAGGAACGAAACTACTTCAAGGAAAACTCCTCGGTATTGGAGCGTGAAGGAAGGTGCCTAAGGAAGAGATGCGGACGAGATCCCAAAGGATCATACGAGCCCTTGTCGAACAACAAGCGATCGAGCAAGCGGTAACAAGTCTGCTTATGACTTTGTTACCCTACTTGTAAGATGGATAGAATAAACAATGGTGGGCATTACCATGCCTATGACCATGTTTATTTGACCATTATCCAGAATCACATTGTTCGACCAAACATGGCCAACAAGGACGCAAGTACTGAACATTGTTCCCACAACCGTGGCCAACAATGTCAAGCAACGAGGTAACGGCAAAGGACGTGCGGTTACTAGAGAGCTAATTGGAAGAACATGAACACCCCACAAAAGGGATCATCATTTGATGTCCAATCATGACATCAGAGAACTCTCTTCTTCATTCACCACTTCAAAGGTTGGTTCGAAGTTTGTGCACACTTTCAACCACCATCTCAGAGATTGGTTCGAAGTTTGTGCATACGCCCAGCAAGGTCTCAGGTTGGTTCGACACACCAACAGGTGGCACCCAACCCGAGGCTGAGAATTTCGCATTAGACGAAACATTCTCACCGGTACGGAAGAGGCGTCAAATGACTCTTCCAGACCTCCAGCTTGATTTACAAAGAGCAAAGACCATCCACTTGGCCTAGGATCTTCTCCAGACTCCAAACTACCTTCTAGACACCATAGTCCAGTACTCCTCCCACATGCAACTTGCATATGGCAGCAACACTAGACTGGGGGGACTTGAAGGGGTATGGTCCCAGATCTCGCGTCAGCATCGACCGCGAGTGACCATTACCCTTATCAAAACCCCCACCAGCTAAACAACCTATTTATGTCCGTGCGGGAACGCATCGACACAGTGGTTGAATCCAATCTGTCCAGTGATGGAGGACTTACCTGGAATATTAGGACGGTAGAGTGATGCGGCATAGCATCACATCTGGTGTATGAAAACGAAAGTATTCACAGCGATGCGGCCTAGCACCGCGTCCAGTGAACACTTCTATCAATACAAGGAAGCTGGATAACAGCAACAGTCACCACAGGCGACGATGCGGCTAGCACCGCATCTCGCGTATTTCTTGATCACAAGCAAGAGACGCGATAACATCAGATGTTACCGCAGGCAGAAATGCGGCTCGCACCGCATCCTATACGCCCAACAAGTGGGACTGACACACCAGTGCAAGTAGCGCCAATGACAGTCATCTGTCAGGACTACGTAAGCAACAGACTGACGTGGAGCAACCTCCACACCCGACAAGCCTGACACACCTGCAAAGGTACAGCACGTCGTCAGTCTGTCCTCATCCTCCTCCATCACTCCTCGGCTATAAATACCAACCCCAAACCAGGTTTGAGGTATCTCTTCACAACTCTCTCACTACTACTACTACTATCATACTTTGCTTCCCAAGCAGATTACTGATTCTCACGCCGGAGAGTGGTAACAAGGAGCACCCCCCCCACCCCATCCTCCTTGTTACGAGTCACGGTTTGTTTCCTTGTGCAGGAGATCAACCCACCGGTAATCCAGTCAACGATCCTCGGGAGGAAGGGATTAACCCTTCTTGACGAGACCAGTGAGTTAACCCTGCCCGGTTAACCATTGTTTCATCAGGTGGGAAAAAACTGAATAACCAAATCATAACCGAAATAACCTAACTAATTAAGAAACTCATGATTCAGCTATGGTTACATGTGTATAAATAATTAAATTGACCGAATCAGACCGATACTGAAACTAATCATTATATTTTCGAGTTTAGAAATATATGTAAATCGTTGAGTTTTGTTATATTTTATTCTATAAATAACATATTAACATGGCTTAAATTGTTTGCTAATATTTTAGTTGATCCGGGATATGTTTGAACTTGTTAGCATTTTCTATATGTTCTAGAATAAATACATCTTAACCGGTATCTTCATTCAATAAAAAAAAAAAAAAAAAAAAAAAACACACAATTTTATAAATCAATAACTAAAGCATAACGTGTAATCGTACCAATAATCCAATATATACTGTTAAAAAAATGCAAGGGTCGATGATAATGGCTAGTTAATTGCATTACCCACTCATACCTCAGCATCTTTTTTTTTTTTTTTTTTTTAATCAAGTCCAACACTTTTTTTGGATAAAAAAATTCAAATATAGGACTAATTAAAAAAAAAAAAAACTTTTTTACGTTGGAATTCTTGGTGTTCGTTTAATTTTCCTCTATAATCCCTTTTTTTTGTGTGTGTTGTGCTAGTGTCTTGCTATTTTTTGTTCATTTTCCTCGTAAATTTTTTGGTGTTGCTAGCGTCTTGCTATTTTTTCTAATGAAATCTCCACAATCCAAAAAAAACACATCACCTTTTTTTTATATATAAGGGGATAAATGATACTATTTAATTATTAGTTAATATATAATGTAATGTAATATAATATAATATAATATAATATTCTATGAACTATTCAAGAAAAACTAATATGAATCTGGGTGGTACGTGCCTATCCTCATCAGAACTTGAGTGCTTAAATCTTGTAAGGTATATGTAGACGGATCTAAGACTTTTTTTCATGTGAATAATCAGAAAGCTTAATCAAACTTTTAAGGTGGATGATTGCAATTTTTCCCTAAAAATACCATTATTTTATTTTATTGGTGGCAGCTTCCATCTTCCTTTGTGAGTGGGAACTCCCTTGTGTATGTGACTATGTGTTGGTGGATTACGATTATATGACAATGTATGGTTAAAGGTAGTAGATTAAGAATAGCACTGACGGATTCAAGAATATTTTTAAGGGGTTCACTTTTTAAAATGTTTCAAATATCATATGTCCAAACATAAAAAAACTTATATATAAATCACAAATCAAATATAAACTATAATAGATAATAATCTCGATTACACATAAACTGAGACCGGTTCAAAATTACAGTATTGTTATTGTTTTAGCTTTTACAAATTACGATTTTACCCCATTTCAAAATTACAGTTTTGACCCTAGTTTAAAATTGCAGTTTTGCCATCGTTTTAGTTTTTTTTAGCAAAACTATTGAAGTGTTTTGTTTCAGTTGGTTGACTCGACTTAATTTCTATTCGTGCCACCTAACACTTGCTCACAGGTCCTGACAAATAACAGTTTTACCCCAACTCAAAATTACAGTCTTGCCATCGCTTTAGTTTTTTTTTCCTAGCAAAACTACGATAGTGTATTTTTTAACTATTTGAGAAATACTCGGCCTAGCGCCTCGCAACGTAGCATAAAACTAAAACAAAACACATATATACCTTCCTAATCCAAAGAACAAAATCGGCTTTAACCATTTCGCAATAAAGATTCGCTTTCTTCAAAACCCAATTCAATTTTCCAAGCAAAATTAATCAAACCCACATATAAAAATCATTCCTTTCATCCCAATCTTAAACTTTTCCCCCAAAATCAACAATCTTGATGAGTTGGGGTTTTGTTCTTGTTCTTCAATGGGGAATGTAACCTCAAATGTAGCTGCAAAGTTGGCATTTTTCCCACCAGACCCACCAACCTACGATGTTTTCGAGGATGCATATGATTCAACAAACGGTAAAACAAGACTTGTTTTCACAGGAATTACTGCAGACAAGAATGTTGATGTTCATTTGCTTGATACAAAGGGCGGGAACAAGGTTGTTGGTACTTTTTGGAAACACCCTTTGGGGAAGATGACTGTTTTGTACTCTCATGGGAATGCTGCTGATCTGGGTCAAATGACTGAACTGTTCTTTGAGCTTAGAGCTCATTTGAAAGTCAATATTATGAGGTACTTTTTGAAGTTATATTTGTTGAATTAAATATATGGTTTGATCATTTGATGTGTTCATATCACATATGTGTTTGTTTGTTTGTTTTGGGTATTTTAAATTAGGGTTTTTTTTTTCAAGTTTGGTCATGTTTGTTCTTAGTTATGGTATTGTTCTTGAAATCTTTTGTGTTTTATGATTTTGTTATTAAAGATCTATGTGTTTGGATAATTTGAACTTGTGATCAAAAGGCAAGTGCAGAGTAAAAGTGCTATTAAATTTTTAATACTCTTAGGGGCTCTTTGTTTAGCTCTTAATGGTTCAGACCTCTTACTGGTTCAGCACTTAATGGTTCAGATTGTTTGTTTCGGGAGCAGATGTCTGAATGGTTCAGACATTTGCCTCTGAATGGTTAAGCATTATACAGAGTCTGAATGGTTAAGACCTCTACTTTGAATTGGTCAGACGTTTGCATCTGAACTGTTAAGCATTATATTGTCTTTTAATGGTTCAGACCTCTTACTGGTTCAGCACTTAATGATTCAGACCTCTTACTGGTTCAACACTTAATCATTCAGAAGTTTCCAAACAGCCCCTTATTCTATCTATTACTTAAATATTTAGATGATGAAGACCATGTAAAGTGATTATTATGAGTGTTTTGTATCACGTTTAACATTGACCGATTATTATGTGATTCGGACGATTTAATATCACATAATCACCTTCGAAACGCCAAATAACGCCTTAGAAGCATTAGGCGTTGGATACAAGGGTGTTTGCAATGTTTCCTTTACTTTGCATTTGCAAGATTAAAATTTGAATGAGGATAATGGGTTCATGTTGCAAATTCTATTCAATAATTAGATTTAATTGTTTAACTAGTTAAATTAGGCCATAAATTTAATAAGGTTCATGTTTAATATGCTTGATTAATAGTACTTAACAATGCGTATCGGGTCAAACATTGCAAGGCTTGAGGGATAGAGGAAATGCTATACTTTGACTACATAAATCTATCTTTTATGCACCGGTTTCCTTTTCATGATCTCCATTCACTCGAGTCTTAATACACCAAACGTTCCAAAAAAAGGCGATTTGACTTTTTTAAGTTAGAACAAACTAGCGATTAACTTTTATATCAACGAGTTCTTTATATATTAGTGTAAAATTTTTCGACCCACAATGATGAAAACAATAGAACATCATGTCTTTTTAAAATAACATGGAGTTAATTGCTCGGATGGTCCCTGTGGTTTCACGTTTTCTCACGTTTAGTCCTCACCTTTTGAAAATAGCATGTATGCTCCCTATGGTTTGTCATTTTGTTACTCGGATAGTCCCCCCCAACATTTACTCTGGGGACTATCCGAGTAACAAAATGACAAACCATAGGGAGCATACCTGCTATTTTCAAACTAACTGACATCTACTCAGGGACTATCCGAGTAACAAAATGACAAACCATAGGGAGCATACCTGCAATTTTCAAAAGGTAGGGACTAAACGTGAAAAAACTTGAAACCACAGGGACCATCCGAGCAATTAACTCAATAACAGGTTTGACTTAAAAGGTCAAACTATATCTTTCTTTTCAAAAATAACAATATTTTGTGTAATTATTCACACTTTATATGCTTATATCGCAGTTATGACTATTCGGGATATGGAGCTTCCACCGGCAAGGTGAGCCAAAACGCTATACTTTATTACTTTAGATGTTTGACTAATAGTCAAACACTCCGACTAATTGTCGTTTTCTTTGTGATCAGCCATCTGAGATTAATACATATTATGACATCGAGGCCGTCTACAATTGTTTAAAGAACAATTACGGAATCAAGCAGGAAGACTTGATCTTATATGGACAATCTGTCGGTAGCGGGCCCACATTACACTTGGCTTCTAGACTACAAAGACTACGAGGCGTTGTTCTACATAGTGCTATTCTTTCAGGAATACGCGTTCTCTATCCCGTCAAAATGACATTCTGGTTCGACATTTTCAAGGTAAATTTGTAAGTTCGCTTTTCGACTATCTGTCCTTTGATTCACTTAACTTCATTCTGTTCTTTCTTTCGTTTTTTTGGTACAGAATATCGACAAAGTACAGAAAGTCAACTGTCCGGTTCTAGTTATACATGTAAGTATCCTTCACTTCTTTTGCTTGACTACCCAAGTTAGCACCTTTATAATACTTTTGTGAGTAAAATGTCATTTTCGTCCCTGAGGGTTGGTCAGTTTTGCGACTTTCGTCCAAAGGTTTGTTATTCCGCATATGGATCCAAAACGTTTAAAATCTTGCCATTTTCATCTGGCTCATTAACTCCATCCATTTTTCTCCGTTAAGTCAAGGGTATTTTCGTCTTTTTTGCTAACTTAAAGGGCAACTCGGTCTTTTTCACTTTATGTAAAAAGACCGAATACCCCTGAAAAAGACCGAATTGTCCTTGAAGTTAACAAAAAAGACGGAAATACCCCTGACTTACCAAAGAAAAAGAGATGGAGTTAACGAGCCGGATGAAAATGGCAAGATTTTAAACATTTTGGATCCAGATGCGGAAAAACAAACCTTTGGATGGAAGTCGCAAAACTGACCAAACCTCAGGGACGAAAATGACATTTTACTCTACTTTTGTATTCGTCAAGAATCTTTGAACGGTACTTTTATGGGTTATTGGTTCATTGTTAATTTGTTTAAACCACAGGGTACAGATGATGATATTGTCGATTTCTCACATGGGAAACAATTATGGGAGCTTGCAAAAGAGAAATATGATCCGTTGTGGGTCCAAGGTGGCGGTCATTCGAATCTTGAAAGTTTCCCGGAGTATATAAGACACTTACGAAAGTTTGTAAAAGCAATGGAGAAACTTTCCGCAAAGATGAACAAGCAACGGCTTTCTTCAGTCCCGAGTATCAAAGAAGTCAAACACAACGGATGCTTGAGTTTCGGAAGAAGTTGACTAAAATCTTGTTGACCCGAATCAAATCCATGGTTACAGGACTAATAGTTGTTTGATGTGTTTTTAGAAGAAAAAAAATGGTATTTATGCTCCTGCATTTGACCATGATTGTAATTTAGAATGTTGATTTTTTTATTTTATTTTATTTTTATTTTTATTTTTATTTTTATATTTATATTTATATTTATTTTTGAGTTAATTGCCATTTTAGTCCCTGTGGTTTGGGTCAATTTGCCAGTTTAGTCCAAAGGTTTCATTTTTAACATCTGGATCCAAAAAAGTTTTATCGTTGTCATTTTGGTCCAACTGACTTAACTTCATCCATATCTGTTAAAGCTGCCAAGGGCATTTTTGTCATTTCATTTAAGAAAAATGAAATGACAAAAATGCCCTTGGCAGCTTTAACAGATATGGATGGAGTTAAGTCAGTTGGACCAAAATGGCAACGATGAAACCTTTTTGGATCCAGATGTTAAAAATGAAACATTTGGACTAAACTAGCAAAATGACCCAAACCACAGGGACTAAAATGGCAATTTACTCTTTATTTTTATTTTTATTTTTATTTTTATGCCAGTTGTTTAGAAATCCTTGTTGTAATGTAAAATTAACATTTGAAGCAAAGTTGGAAAATCTTGATTGGAATGATGAAATATGTGTTTAAAATATTGAGGGAGTATAATTGATTTGTTGGAATCTTTGAGGAGCCAATATGAAATTTAAGAATCAAAATTCTAGATTTTACTTAAGGTCCCTCATCTTTTAGATGATAAAGTTTGTTATCAACTATTTGTCTCAAATACACTATATTTTTAGTCTACTTTAATCAACCCAAAATCGAATTGAACGTTATTTTTATATTACTAGAAGTGAGTCTCGAGTATGTCTATAACGCAATAGCGTTTAAAAGTTCACTCTCTCGTATTGTAAGAAGAATATTGATGCCTATTTAAGGACCTTCCATGTTTTTGTTTTATCCACGCACATCTCTTGTCTCACATCGACTAGACAATGAAAACAAGGGCCTAAATTTATTATGGTTTCATGACCTAATTTGGACTTCAAGGTTATCGATAAACTAGTGGAAAGCGTTAGTATTCAATTATCATTTGGGTCAAGCGTGTTGCATAAGTGGTATCGAGGGTTGCGAATTTAACATGACTCTAGATTATCACATTGTGATTTTCCTAAATGAGCCCACACATAGAAATGTAGCTTCTTAATTGAATGTTTTGTTCTTGAATCAAAAGATTATTTTACATTTGTTCTTGATATGATTATTGCTTAGAGGACTAGCATACACTATTTGGTTTGGTTTGTACACTAGGACGCCATATTAACAATAGGTACTGTTAGGATTAACAATAGTATGAATTCGTATCTATGTTGCCAGTGGCGGATCTTGAACTTGTGACGGGTGTGGGGGCTCAATACATATAAAATTTTCGAAAATTTTCACTACAATTTACACTAGAAAGCGAAAAAACAGAAAGGGGCATGTCCCAAGCAAAGAACCGGATGTTAATGATAGGTGTCACCAAAAAATAGACAAGAATCATTTGGTCATCATATGCGCCAATACATATGCTATGTCTCCACAGGGAACAAAATTGAATAACCGAGTCATCATATGCATCAACCTTTATATATATTAATGTAATCGAAAGAAGTGTTTTAGTATAATAGATATTTATTTTTTTGAGTTAAAATGTCATTTTAGTTTTTGTGGTTTGGGTTATTTTGACAGTTTAGTCCAAATGTTTCATTTTTTTGTCTGTGGGTCCAAAAAGGTTTCATCGTTGCCATTTTAGTCCACTGGGTTAACTTCATCCATTATTTCTGTTAACGAGAAGGGCAATTCGGTCATTTTATATGGCCGAATTGTCCTTCTAGTTAACAGAATTACATATATAAAATGACCGAATTGCCTTTTCTCGTTAACAGAAAAAATGGGTGAAGTTAACCCAGTGGACTAAAATGACAACGTTGAAACCTTTTTGGACCCATAGACAAAAGATAGAACATTTAGACTAAACTGGTAAAATGACCCAAACCATAGGGATAAAATGACATTTAACTCTATTTTTTTTTTTTTTTTTGGTTTTAGTGTCTTTTCATACTGTTTATTAGAGTAGCGTTTAAAAATTTAGACTAATAATGAGTTTACTAGAGGAATAACAAAGATACCAATTTGTTATCATCATGTTATGTGCCAAAAGAATGAAAGTATATAAGTGGCATTGACAAGTGGTAAGTAAAAAATAACTTATGAGCAAACAAGATATTTGACTTTATTAATAATTTAAAGAAGATTCCCCATGGCCAAGGCCATGCATGACCTGGATTTTGTTCTTCCACTACTGGTGTGTCTTGAAATACTCAAAAACTATGTGGCCACCACCTGCCCACACATAGCCATAAGTGCACAATCATCCAAATCCCACAAACAATCACATAATGATTCTACCTCATCTTTATCCAACTTTACACTCCATGAAGATAAAACACAAAGGGAGATTTATAAGGGTGTAAGGGGTGCTCACCTAATAGGTGAGTCCTCCATCTTACAGGTAACCAATCAGATCAAGCCACGTCAACTCCCCTAATACACTCCCCTAATACCCCTTTTTGATGGCGGCACTCACCTATTAGGGAAGTTGTTTTTTTTTTTTCTAAAATAATGCATGTTTTATAAATTAAAAAAAGATTAATAAAAATAAAAATTAAATAAAAGACATTTCATTAAATTAAAAAAAAAACATTCGAACTAGAAAAAAAAAATACATTCAACCTAGAAAAATATAAAAACAAACTACTCCTCGTCCGAATCAACTTCAAGGTGAGGCAAATCTAAACTTCCGAGATGCTCAACGAGATCGTGTTTTAGCCTCCAATGCGTGTCTTCGTCAATGAGCTCCGTATACGCTGTATCATCGAAGACGGGTTCGACTGGAGGATCTTGAATATGAACCGGTGCTATCGCCCTTCCGTCGTCTTTTATAATCATGTTGTGTAAAATAAGGCACGTATACACGATGGATCTTATCTTTCTCACCGTTTTCGAACGCATTGGACGATTTAGTATTCCCCACTTCGACTTTAACACACCAAACGCCCGTTCCACATCTTTTCTTGCGGCCTCGTGTTGCCTCTTGAATTTTTTTTCGTTCGGGTCGTGTGGATATGGAAAAGACTTCACAAACACGGACCAGGTAGGGTAGATCCCATCAGTAAGATAATACCCGCGTTTGTATAAGTGGTTGTTCACTTGAAATGGACAATTTGGCGCCGTTCCGTTTCGTTGAGCAAGAAATAACGGAGATTGTTGCAGCACGTTGATATCGTTTTGTGAACCCGCTGGCCCACAAAAAGCATGCCAAATCCACAAATCTTGAGACGCTACCGCTTCTAACATAACCGTCGGGTATTGATGATCGCCTCTCATGTATTGTCCACGCAATTCTGTGGGGCACATTCTCCAGACGAAGTGTGTACAATCCAGACTCCCTAACATACCAGGTAGGTGATGCCTATCCTCATGAGCCTGATACAATAGCGCGATGTCGTGGCTCGTTGGTCTACGTAGGAATTCACCGCCATACCTTTTACATACCGTCTCGCAGAAATATTCAAGGCACTCACGAGAGGTCCTTTCAGACATATTTAAATACTCGTCCCCCTCGTCTGGTGGGTTACCGGTTGCAAGTTGTTTAATTGCCGAAGTAACCTTTTGCAACGGTGTAAAGCTTTTCTTCATTCTCCCGTCTAAGCCTTCTTGAAACCACACGTCATACGCTTCCACGTCACTAACAATTTTTAGGAACAAAGACTTGGACATACGAAACCTGTGACGAAAAGTATCTTCACTAAATTTTGGATTTTCATCAAAATAATCGGCCATGAGTGTCTCGTGGCCCCCCACACGATCTCGACGGACATAATTTTTTTACTAGACGATGCCGTGTCTAGTAGCTCCGCTTGTTGGATGAGATTTTGGAAGAAAACTAAGCTACTATCGCTTGACGATGCATCTCCATCGTCGGGAAAGTCGGGTAGGGTAGAAAGAAACGAGAACTTGGAATCCATTTTGTGTTTGAAAGATTGAAAGGAATGAGAGTTTTGGTGTGGGTTTGAGAGTTTTGGTGTGGGTTTGAGAGTTGTGAATGTGGTAAAAAAATGAATTAGATTGGTTAGTATATATTGTGTAAAAAAAATTGAATTTTTTTTTTTAATAAAATCGACCGTTGGCAACGGTCATATCATCGTTCAACGTGCAAATTCAAGCGGTAACCCCACACCCAAAAGCTACCCCGATTCGGGACCCCGCGGGGATGGCGGCGGTGTTCCCGATCGGGGAAAGCCTTCACCGAACCGCTCCCCGATTGCGCCCCGTACACCCTAAGTTGTGAAAATATATATAATTTCCCAAAAAAATACAAATCTACTAGTATAGTATTTTTGTTTGTTTAGTTTTAATCAAACAACTAAATAAACACAAACACATAAACAAACAATAAAAAAGAATTTATATTTTTTATTGTTGTCTAACCTTTTAAATTTGTCACTCAAAATAGTTGAAACGAATGTAAATAATCAATCAATCATGTAGTTGAAAAATCATACTTGTATCACTAAAATAATACAAAAGAATAACTACCTTCCTCTATAACATGTAAAGATCTTGTCCAAGTGATTTTAATCTACACTTTTTAGATTTTTAATGTAATTCACATATTCAAACTATATCGTGCACATCGCGCACTAAACAATAAAAGAAAAGAAGATAAATAATGGTTAAGTTTGAAGTCGTATTAAATTTAGACAAGTTATAAGACTAGTAAAGTGTAATTATAGTCATGCAAATAGTGAAATAGTGGATTTTTATTTCAATAATAATTATGATCTACAATCCACTTACTTGTTACCAAAAGTTGTTTACCACTTAGAAAGACAATAAAAGTAACGGCTTAGTGGTCATGCATAATTTATTGGACTTTTTATCTCCTACCTTTAGTGGTTAACATGTATTCAATAGTTATGTTTTCCTGATTTTTAACCTGATATCTTCTCGTTGTAATTCAGTAATTATGACTTTACTCATATTTGTATCATGTCCAATGAATTGTGACATTATATATATGCATACATGCATGCACTTGTACCTAATTACCTATGAAGGAGGCAGGCGCAACCTTTGTCGACGAAGTGAAAAATTAGTATTTTTTTTTCTTTTCCGTTTTATGTAGATCTGATACCCCTAAGCAAATATTAAGATGCCCTCAAGTCCAATTTTTTTTTTTTAATACACCTGAATTTTTCTTCTAGATCCACCATTATACATGTATTAATGCACTCATACACACAAACATCTATACATTTCCTATGTATATTGTTTCATACATAAATGTTATACTGGATTTACTTGAGATCTAAATGAAATTACAATACATATATATACACGTTAGAAGGTGCGGCGTACACACTTGTTTGAGACCATTCTAACGTTAAGAACCAACGAAACCGAGGGTTTAAGGGGGCAACACCCTCTTGGTGGGGGTTACGGAAGAAATGCCCTAGGCATGGTTGATGGGAAGCTGCTTCAAACTTGCATAAATTATGGAAAGTGGCATGAAATTAATCAATAGTTAGAAATGATTATCAATAGAGAGTTGTTGATAATCAACAACGGTAATATCAGCAACAAATTAGGACATATAGGCCATGACATAATATCTTACTAATAGGTAATAGCAACTGAGAGCAATGGTACTCGTCATCAACAACAACTTGTGAATGAGCCGAAAGTTGAACGATAATGGTAACTCATTAGTTATGATCGTCAACAATCGGCCGCCAAGCAAGCGTCACATCCATTGTTGTATTTCCCTTTGAATTATCTTGTTGAGTTTTTTTTAGCTACACCAACAAAATGTTTTTATCTGAAAGTGATCTCAACACGATTCAGAGAGATAACCAAACCCTACTAAGCCTTAAATCTACAATAATGAGGTATTATACACACACATATTAGTAAGAAAAAACACTTGTGCACACACATATATGCATACATATACATATTTTCATTTACAAACACATCTATATACATGTGTATATACATGCAGGTAGAGGATCCTGTAAAAAGTGTTCAAAGTGTGAGAAGTGTGAGAAGTGTATTATAACACTATATATAATACTATATAACACCATATAAACCGTATAACAATATGTAACACCATATAATACCATATAACACTTTGTAACACTATATATCATTATATAACAAATATAACACTATAGGTTGTCTGATAGCATGTCTATGATAGATGTATAGTGTTATATTTGTTATATAATGATATATAGTGTTACATAGTGTTATATGATATTATATGGTGTTACATATTGCTATACGGTTTTTATATGGTGTTATATAGTATTATATATAGTGTTATAATACACTTCTCACACTTTAGCCCCTTTTTACACTATCCTTACCCTATACATGCATACATTTACGTATACATATACTAATGTACACAGGCATACCTACACTAATCATTTTTATTCTACAAAAGTATTATGTGGTTACTTAATATCAAGTATTGCCGTCAAAAAAAATATATTAAATATTACATTAAATTATAATCATCATGATATACTTTTAAAATTAACACTCAAAGTAATTGAAGTTATGATTTAGAAAATTAATACAGGTTATTTTTATATATAATCATTTTAATTTTACTTTTGTACAATACTTGCTATTCATTACTATTTTACTTCGAATATTATATTATACTTAGTTTTCACAACTTCACCCCAAAACTTTTATATTTAGCAGTTTAGTCACTATTAACTTAAGTCTTTTACATGATTGGCACAGGTGTCAATTCATTATTAAAAGATATACAATCATTTTATTATATATGCTGTTAGTTAATTACTTCAGGTATTTTTTTAATAGTTAACAACCTATACCTTACGTCCTTACTTCATAGTCATACGGCATAGTGATGCTACAAATATACATGTTGTAATTGTAGTGTTAAATATATTAAAAGATATTTAACCTTTTAAATTATAGTTTTATGTTAAAAATTAATTTTTTCAATTGTAGTTTAACTTATTCTTAACTTAATAATCTTTTTACATGTGTGTAAGCAATTAATATAAGTAAGAACTAAATATTACATTTAAATTTAAATATATAGTACATTATAATATCATAAAGTATAAACAATTAAATAATCATAAATAACTAATCAATAGTTAACATAAAATATAATAAATACAACTTATTCTGGCTTACATCATACATGCAAAAATTTATGTTTTTTCCATGTGAAGCCAAAAACAATTAGAAAAAAATAGAGGCTGATATACCAATTCTTTCCCACTCAAATTATTCTCCTATACATTTTTGTAGACACCGGTTGACACTAAAATCTACTTTTTTTTTTTCGGGTTATGGATCTGGAATATAATCTTTATTTTTTGTTTTTACATGAAGCATTATATTTGAAAACAATTTTAAAGCGTATATTTTATATTTTTTTTAAGATACAATAAGAAGTCAAGAAAACATCATGCTTGTTTTATATAAAAAGAGATACTTATGCAGTTAAAAGTCAAAAAGATATTATGCATGTTTTTATCTTAAATAAAGGGCACATTTGAGCATTGCCATTGGAAGCAGCACAAAGTAGTGGCATTTTGCCACCTATTTCAATCTGTTCACAAAACCTAACATTATTTAATTTACTAAGCACTTTTAATTTATATTTATCTATTTTTTTATTTATCGTAGACATCATGGTATAGCTTTATATTAAAATAGCATATTTTACTTAAGATATTATTTAGTTTTCTTAAACTAAACGATATGTCTTTATTTTATATAAACCACTTGCATATACATAGTTCAATACATTAAAGGTTTATTAGAGAACATTAATAAAATAGAGGATAAAAGAATTAACATATAGCTTTCATTTGATTTAATGTTATAGGTTAACCTTCTTGGATCGAAAAACTCTATTTTATCATTTTCCAGCCAGATTACTCAAACTCGTGTACACGCGTTACTTTCGTCGGTGTTTGTCAGCAAGATCAAATACATACCGATGACGAATTAAACTAGAATTAAGTTAACATCCAAATCGAATAAACATAAAATTTCAATTGTGTTTCATGTTACTTGTCTTCTTCCTTTTCAGTTTTCTTAGATCAAGTGAAGTGTGTCTTTTATTGGAGGCATAATCCACCCAAATGATTTAGTTGTTGTTCTTTTCATAGTTAATATTTATTGTTTTGACATTATATATGACACAAGAGAACAAAAGGTCTTTGAATTGTTTATTTATTTCATAAATCCAATATTTCAATACATGGGCATTAAAAGGTTGATGGATGAGAATTGAAACATATTTTTCTCTAGTATAATTACTATAATCATGATTTTTTCTCTAGTATAACTATAATTGTATAAATCAGGAAAAAGAATAGCATATCAACTGTAACTCAATTGTAATATATGAATTCACGAGCCGAGCTTATCTAGGGCAAGCTCGGGCTCGGCTCGATTATAAACCGAGCTGGCTCGGCTCGGATTTGAAAGCGAGCTGAGAATCTAAGCTCGAACCCGGCTTGGTTTTAAACCAAGCTGACTCGGCTTGGTTTGGATTGATTTTAAAAAGAAAAATTAATACATGGCCCCAAATTTGAGTAGTATAAAATATTATTTAATAGTTTAAAAGAACAAATTCAAAAATAAGTTCAACCTAATAAATTACAAGATAAAATTAAGTTCAACATAAAATAAGTTTTAAATTTCAACGAAATACAACATTAATTCATTAACATAGTAATAAACCTTCAAATATTTCATAGATATCAAGTTACACTCCTAAATATATTATAATAATAATAATAAGAATAAGTTTTTTTTTGTAATATGTTATAATGTATATAAAAATAAATATGTAGTTATAAGTAACATAATCTGAGTTGAGCTAACAAGCGAGCCAATCTGGCTTATTACGAGCCGAGCCAAGTCGAGCTAGACTCACTTTCTAACCAAGTCGAGTCGGCTCAACTCGATTTCAAACCGAGTCATATCAAGCGAGCTTTTTTCGAACAAAACTGCGAGTCATGAGCTTTTTGAACATCCTTAGTACTGAATGTTTAAATCCAAATATTTTGTTTGGAAAGATATGATTGCAAGTCATATGGACATTTTCAGGGCTTACAAGGACAGCCTGCTTTTATGTGTCACATGGACCCACAAGAGATGGGCCCACCTCTTATTATGACTTCTCAACCAATCACTAAACGAAACGCAGCTGCGATACAGTACGTGCAGTCCCACCACAGTAATGTGTACCTTCCTAGTACGTCTACTTTCTTCTATAGAGGAAGACTTATACCGGACCTATATATATTTCTCCAAAATAACATTCAAATCATGTTTGATATCATGATTTTGTTCAAAAAAAAATATATTAAATCAAAATAGACCATTTTTGTTAGAGCAAATTGCATCAATATTATGACTTTATAATAAACTAGATTTTTGACTCGTGTCGCGCGTTGCGGTGGCATCGTTGTGTTTCGACTTCATTACACGCGTTACGATCATGACATTAACATCTGATGCTCGCGCATGACATGACTCGTTATTTACTTTGTCACACACATTACGTTCATGACATTAACATGGTTAGACATACACATGGTTGTAAAAGTCTCGTCTAGGCTGCAAGTACTCGCTACAAGGTAGGCTGCCGAGGCCCGTGTACTGCTCGCCTAGGCCAATTAGTCCCCGAGTAATCTCCGTCTAGGCCGAGTACTTCCCGAGTACTCTCAAATCCGACTAGGGAGCCACTTGCGACTTTTGCAACCATGGGCATAGATAAAGAAGAGTATAATGTCTCGCACGTTGCGGTGTGAAGTTGTAAAGGTAATTTAAACAAAAGAATTGAAATGTCGTAGAAATGATGTGTGAAGTTATAAAGTAGAAAAAATAGGGGGTCAAAGTTGTCAATTTATTTACTTTGTCACACATGTTACGTTCGTAACATTAACATGGTTGGGAATAGATAAAAAAGAGTATAATGTCTCGCACGTTGTGGTGTGTAGTCGTAAAAGTAATTTAAACAAACGAATTGAAATGTTAGTGAGAATGAGGTGCGAAATTATTAAGTAGAAAAAATAGAGTGTTAAATTAGTCAATTATCAAAAGTTAAGAGTAAAGGTGTCACATACTAAAGTATGTGGGTTGAATGTGTGACATATATAAAGTTGGATGGTGAAATACAAAAAAAAATGCATGGTCCACGAACCATGGATTTTAAGATATAGATAATCAGCAGCACAATGAAAAATTTGTGTATTTCTTCATGTATTATTAAAAAAATATACTAGAATGTATTAATTGTTTTTATGTATTCATTTTATGTACCTTTTATTAGAACACGAAGCATAGGTACACCAAAAGTTGATACATGATAAAAGTATGTACTCAGACAAAAAATTCACATATAGACTGAATTGTAAGTTAGTTATATTTGTAGATATCTAGATTTATATCTTGATACACGAACATAAAGTAGATGTGTGATCGGCATACAGATATGTGATCGACATACAGTAGACACACGTAAGGTAAACAATGTCTGATTTAGATTATGACGTAAATATACTTAAAATGATCATCTTCGTGATTTTGTTATTGTTTTAAATCTACAAATAAAACTATTTGTCGGTTTTATAATGAATAGTCGTATTTTATTACAAACAGTAATACCATTGATTCATTTCTAGAATAGCATCTATTAGAAACAAAATTTTACAAGGGTTCTGGTTTATAAAACATATGGCACATTATACACCATACGTTATTAAACTTATAAATACATTTAATAACGATTGTAAAACATTTCTGAAGAGGTATGGTCCTAATTCCCTGCCCACATGGCAGGGACCACACCACTTTTTTAGCATACTTGGCGACCACATCAGCAAAACAATCCAAAAGTTTCTAGAAACTTCTGTAAGATCCGCAGGTGGCATCAAAGATGCTCTACCAGACATAAAGGACAACACGTGTCACCACTCGCAGGACGCCACGTAGGCCTGCGACAGATTAAGGGGCAGAACTGACGACACCAGTACAAGGTTTCCAGCATGGGCAAATATAAGCGCGCCACGTGTACCACTACACCAGCCACAACAGAGCAGACCAAGAGGATATTCCCCTTGTTCGAACAGCTGGCGCGCACCCACAGCTGGCACAACTGCTCCTCCCTCCTTTACCCTCCGGCTATAAATAGGACCCTTCATCATTCAGGTTCAGCATCTTTTACTCTCTATACACACTCTATACACACACTGTTTTATTCTCTCGGAACAGTACTTATTCTCACGCCGGAGCCTAGTTAAGAGCGAAAACCCCCTTCTCCCCCTCTTAACGAGACTAACGGCGCTACTGTTTTGCAGGATTTGTGCCATTGTCACGAGTAAGGAAAGAGGTTGAACCCATAGAAGAAATAGCCCCATCTGTTAACCTTGGTGTTAATCGGTGTTTCATCATTGGCGACATCCGCTTTTTTGCAAAACCAATCTCATCTCTTTTCTTTTCAAGAAACACTCGTAAAAATGGCTGAGCAAAACCCTTCACGCCATGTAGACGGAGAAGTTTCTTCCTTTGAACTCGTTTCGGACTCAGCACACGTCCAAAGGGGTCAAAGGAACGAAATCATCCAGGAAGGGCAAACAAACAACGATTTCCCTAACATTTTCGGAAGCGTGTCCAGGGTCGCTAGCCAAACCACAACTGGACCCATTTTCCAAACACCCACAAGGATAATCACCCAGACTACAAATGGAGCCACTTTCCAACCTCCACAAGGGGTAGTCCAGCAAATACCCCCATCCGGGTTGTTTCAAACACCTCCACCAGTGCACACATCAAGCCATGGAGCTGGCCCCTCAACTCCATCGGAACAAGCACAACTAAATTTCTCTGCACTATTAGGGCTACCCGAAGGAAAAACTCTGGCTTCCTGGTACGCCGAGCAGATGGCATCTATAAACCTCGTTTACACACAACTAAGCGCGCAACAAGCCCTACTCCAAGCACAAGCTAACCAATCGGCGTTCGCCACTCCACCGCAACGATCTCTGAGCACACACACGACTCAGCAGATCAATGCGTGGACTTTACGCCCAGAAAAAGGACCTGCAACAAACATTAGAAAGCCCAGCGCGCACGACACGCGCGACACTTACGGTGAAACAAAAAGCAACTATGTGCAGAACTCCAACTTACAACGAAAGCCGATTCAAAGCCGCCTGGGCGCGCGCAATATGAACAATGAGTGGGAAGACGAAGAGGAAGACCCAACGTACAAGGAAAGCACAGTGTTCAGCAGATTACACCCGGAACACATATCGTACAAGCCTGCTAAGCGCGCAGGGTACAACCCAAAGGCATAACACGATTATAACTTAAGCTACCGTCCAGATGACATGGCTGAAGATTCAAAATTCATCAGGGAGATCGCCACAGCTGCTATAGACAAAACCAAGCTGCCACACAACGTTGGCAAGTACAACGGCCTGACAGATCCAGATGACCACCTCCAGGTTTTCAAAGGTGCAGGAGCAACAGGGGGATGGAACCTACCAACTTGGTGTCATCTGTTCGCACAAACGTTCGTGGGCGCAGCGCGCGTCTGGTTCGACAGCTTACCAGCAGGAAAAATTAAATCATGGGTGGACTTCAGAGAGAAGTTCCTGGCACACTTCTCTCAACAGCGGAGACACGCCAGAGACCCAGCAGATTGTTTGAATATATGGCGTCGAGACCACGAGAGTGTGGAAGATTTTATCACAAGATATAACAAGGAATGTCTAGAGATCGGAGACGTAGGTGAAAAGATGATACGCGCGCACTTCATGAGGGCAGTCAAGTGTGACGATCTAATCAAGTGCGTGAATGGAAGAGACGGGGGACCTAAAGATTGGGAAACCTTCATTGAGGCCGCCAAAACAATAGCACAAACAGACAAATAGTTGACCGGTGACGACCACCGTCAACGCGCACATAACTCTAATGACCGACACGGCAGAAAAGGCAGAGGCCAGTCATGGAAGACTTCCAGTCACAGAGAAAGAAGCCCACCAAGAGAAGATGCGCGACACACGATCAATCAGATAGCCCACCGAAAAGAAGTAAAAAGAGAAAATAGGGAAAAACAGTGGACACCACTGACAAAAACCCCCTCTGAAGTCTTGGCTACCGAAAATCACCAGTTCAAACCACCCCTACAGATGCGCAACAAGAAGGGTCATGATCACAATCTTTTCTGTGAATTTCACAAGGATACGGGCCACCTAACTGACGATTGTTTCAGTTTAAAGCAAGAAATCGAAAGGGCCCTGAGAGATGGAAAGCTCACTCACTTAGTAAAAGGCGGAAAGCGTGACTATCGCAAAATCCAAAGAAGAGACGAAGGGCCAGATAACAAAAAACTCAGGAAGTTGGAAACCCACATGATTCAGGGAGGTAAACGAAGACCAAGGAAAAATTACAACAAGCGCTCACAGGATGATTCATGGCGCGAGAAGCAAGTTATTTTTCCAGTTGTTAGAGGAGGCCCGAGGGAAAAACGACCAATAGTCATTCCAGGTGTGATTGGCCACTACCAGACAGACTACATCTTCATCGATCCAGGGAGCACCGCGGATATCATATATGAACAATGCTTCAATCAATTTGATCAGGAGGACAAGGCGCGCTTGGAACCAGTTGATTACCCACTAACTGGTTTCTGCAACGAAGTCGTCTTTCCCCTGGGACAGATATCATTCCCGGTGTTACTTTCAGATGGAAGAAATTCAAGAACAGAATAGGTCACATTCATGGTGTTACCAGCACACTCAAGACATGACATCCTCCTGGGAAGAGAATCCCAAGGAGACTTCAGTATGATATGCTCTGCACCACATTCAGCTGTTGGATTTCCCACAGAAACAGGCATTGCACTGGTATACGCGAGCAAAGAAATCTTAGCAACAGATGAGATCAGGCCTGCAAAAACAAGCAAACCAGCACCGCGCGCAGAAGCAGAGAAATGGGTACTGAACAGCACATACCCAGAACAAACAGTTACCCTAGGACCTGCAATGTCCGATTTAACGCGCACGGCGCTCAAGAAATTGTTGCACGAAAACATGGACGTGTTCGCCTGGACACCAGCTGACATGGTTAGTGTTCCACGTCATATAGCAGAACATCGTTTAAATGTCTCAGAAGAAGCAAAGCCGGTGGTACACGCCAAGCGCCACTTGGGCGATATAAAGCACGACGCAATGAAAGAGCAAGTACTGGAATTACTGAATGCAGGCATCATTAGAGAAGTCAGATACCAAACATGGGTGGCAAGCCCAGTGATGGTAAAGAAACCAAATGGCAGCTGGAGAATGTGTGTCGACTACAAAGATCTAAACAAGGCATGTCCGCGCGACTGCTACGCCTTACCAGACATAGACGAAAAAATCGATTCTCTAGCAACATTCAGGTGGAAATGCTTCCTCGACTGCTACAAGGGGTATCACCAGTTCCAAATGGCTGTCCAGGATGAAGACAAAACCGCATTCCGCACACCGACAGGGCTATACTGTTACACTAAGATGCCTTTCGGCCTAAAGAATGCGGGCGCGACCTAACAAAGATTGATGAACGAAACGTTCAGTGACGCTATTGGAAAGTACATAGAAGTGTACATGGATGATTTAGTGATTATGAGCAAGGAAGAGAGCGTGATGCTGGCGAACATCCAAAAAACTTTTAACATGCTACGCAGCGTGAGTATTAAATTGAACCCAACAAAATGCTCATTCGGTATGGAGGAAGGAAAGTTCTTAGGCTTCATCGTCACAAAAGATGGTTTTAAGGTGAATCCAGAAAAAGTCCAAGCCATTGAAAGGATGCCTTCCCCGTCAAACATCAAAGATATGCAAAAATTAGCAGGACGATTAGCCGCGCTCAATCGTTTCCTAGCTAATCACGCCGCGAAGTCCTTTCTGTTCATCAAAACCTTGCGCAATTGTATGAAGAAAAGCCAGTTTCAGTGGACTCCGGAAGCAGAGAGTGCGTTCCGCTAGATGAAAGATTGCCTCATCAAACTGCCAACACTAACCGCACCAAACAAAGGAGAACCTTTGGTACTTTACCTATCAGCTTCCGATAGGGCAGTCGGAGCAGTGTTACTTGTCGATCGTCAAGGTATCCAGACACCAGTCTACTATGTGTCACGAACCTTGACCGATCCAGAAACCCGGTATGCCATCATGGAGAAGCTAGTCCTCGCACTGATTCACGCTTCAAGACGGCTGCGCAGATACTTTGCCAATCATGTCATCCATGTGCTAACAAACTACAACATTGGCAACATCCTTGCAAGGCCAGAAATATCAGGAAGACTAGCCAAATGTGCGATAGAATAGGAGGTCACAATGTGGTTTTCAGACCACGACCATCAATCAAAGGCCAAGTCTTGGCATATTTTATGACAGAAGTTCCAGATGACAAAGATCGAGAATGTAAAGCAATGGAAAAAGCTGAGAAAACGCAAACAGAAGAGCCATGGTTGTTATACACCGACGGCGCGTCTAACGAAGACGGAGCAGGCGCAGGGCTTAGGCTGGTAAGTCCCGACAAACACGAATTTACATACGCCATACGCCTGAATTTTAAAAGCACGAACAACGAAGCCGAGTATGAAGCTTTCCTGGCTGGCTTACGGTTGGCAATCAAAATGGGGGTCCGACACATCGAAGCGCATGTGGACTCCATGCTAGTAGCGGGGCAAATCAACGGCCAATACGAAGCCAAGGGAGATGTAATGGCACTCTACCTCAGCCAAGCAAAAACGTTGCTACAAACCTTCTATTCCTACAAGGTGCATCACATAAACAGAAGCGAGAACAAGCCAGCAGACACGCTGAGTAAACTCGCATCAACAAGTTTTCAACACCTAGCAAATGATGTGCGCATAGAAGTTTTGAGCAACCCATCTGTTCCACTCAGAGAAGTAAGCGTCATCCAGACAGGGACAACCTCTTGGATGACCCCAATAATCATGTACCTTCAGTCTGGGATCCTCCCGGAAAACAAAGCAGAGGCAAGAAAAATCTAATACAAGGCCGAGCACTATCAGATGGCCGACGGAATTTTGTACAGGAAGTCATACCTAGGCCCGTTGCTAAGATGCGTAGACGCCAAAGATGCAAACTACTTAATTCGGGAAGTTTGTGAAGGAATTTGTGGTATTCATGCCGGGCCTCGAATGGTGGTGGCAAAAGTGATGAACGTCGGGTACTACTAGCCCGGGATGCATTTAGACGCTGTAAAAGAGTTGAGGAAGTGTAGTGGATGCCAAAGACACGCGCCCAAGACCATGCGCCCCAAAAATGAACTTGTACTAGTCACAACCGCATGGCCCTTTCAACAATGGGGCATAGACATGGTAGGTCCTTTCCCGAAAGCACCAGGGGCAGTCAAATTCATAATAGTCGCAGTCGACTATTTTACCAAGTGGGTAGAAGCGAAGGCACTTGCATCAACTACATCAACAGTCGTCAAGAGATTCATATGGGAACAAATCATATGCCGTTTTGGCCTACCTCTCAGAATCATCACCGACAATGGAACGAACTTTGCTGCAGATGACCTCGAACGATGGTTCAAAGAGCTACACATCGAACACACCTTCTCTTCAGTTGCGCACCCGTAAGGGAACGGTCAAGTAGAGGCAGTCAACAAAAGCATTGTCGATAGTATCAAGGCAAGGCTCGGTGAGAAAAGAAGAGGATGGGTAGACGAGCTACCCAGCATATTGTGGGCCCATAGGACAATGCCAAAGACAAGCAACGGTGAAACAACATTCAGCTTAGTCTATGGGTCTGAAGCAGTCATCCCAGCAGAAATCGGGCTGCCATCTCCAAGAATGCTCTCCATGAACGTAATCAACAATGAAGAAGAAAGGAGGATGGATCTAGACCTCATAGAAGAACGGAGAGAGATGGCAGCAATCAATGAGGCCAAGTACAAAACGAAGCTGGAAAAATATTACAACTCCAGAGTCCGAGTTTGCACTTTCAATCCGGGAGACTACGTCCTAAGAGACAATGAAGCTTCCAACGCAGAAAAGCCCGGAAAACTGGCCCCCAAATGGGAAGGCCCATACGTCATCGATGCAGTACTCGGCAAGGGAGCTTATAAACTACGCACCATCAATGACAAAGAGGTTCCACGAACCTGGAACGCTCAGCAACTTAGAAAGTGCTACATGTAAAACAACTATGTAATCGCAAAGGCCGAATCGCCAACACATTTACTATAATACAAGAAGTGTTTGGCTACTTTTATTTCATGCAAATTTCTTGTCACAACTGCATTTATTACTTTGGGCGTACACGAAAACATCAATAGCTCGACCATATGAAACGTTGTAGACCTCCAAGGCTCGTCACAACCAAGTGCACAGCCGGGTCGGAAACACAACCAAAGCCTACAAAACGCCAAAACAAAACTTCGTGCCCACATAAACACGAAAATATCGATAGCAAGGTAACTAAACATTGTAATGCTCCCACAGCTGAGCTCACACAATAACCTGCAACTCGATCACTTCGTAGTCACAAATCAGCGTGCGCATCAAAACGACAGAATAAAACGTTGTAACACAACATCACCTGTCAGCGCCATCATTCATTTGTGACACCTAATCAAAGTAATTCCACATGCACATATTATGACGGTAACAAAATTCGCATAAGCATAAAGACAACATTAAAATATCCATCAACAAATGTGAACAAGTACACACATCCATAACAAGTAAAACAAAAATTGTTGTTGTCCAAAATAAACCATCAACATTACAGGGCCACTCAAAGCCATACGCGGCTCACAGGCCGGACCTCACCAGTCAAGTATGGCTGGTACCAGCACCTCCTGCCGCATCCGCGTCATCTCCAAGAGCTTTTTTAACAGAGCAACTCCATCTGGCTTCCGAGACAACTTCTGTGCAGCCCGAACGACAGCAAATTCAAGGGTCGAAAACTCCTTGCGCTTGGCAGCATACGCACCGTCACAATCTTCTTTATGCAACTCGAAATGGTAATCTTTCTTTTTGTTGATAACCGCAGCTTTGCACTCAGCATAACCAAATTTACGACCACTATTGTAACCCGCTCGACCCAACTCGAACATATACGTAGCAAGTTCAGTTGAGTTTAAAATGCGGTCAGCAAGCTGCATAAAGCAAGGCAATTAAATAAAAGAAAAATCACAACAATAACAGAAGACGAAAGAGAGAGGCAAACCAGAAAGGAAATTACCAAGGGTACACCACGAGAAAGCAACCATTTCCTGTCAGCAGACGCCTCCTCAGCAAGGAGTTCAGAAGCTCGACACTCGGCAGTCTTCTCGTCAAGAAGGCACTGTGCAGACTCGCACTCAGACGCCTTCCGCTGCACAAGAACCTCCAACTTATCAATCCGGTCAATATATTCTTTCTCTTTCTTCTCGGCCGCAATGCGCGCCTGATGAGCCTACTCAGCAAGTTTTGATTTTTCACCGGATAACCGAACAATCGCATCACGCTGAGATTGCATCTCAGCATTGGTACGCTCACACGCAGCTTCCCAATCTTTTTTGTTTTTGAACATTCACTTTTTTTTGTTCCTCAAGTTTCTGTTCAGTCAGACACCCTCCATTGCAAACCCTTCTTCTCTGCATTAAATTTATCCCTCTCTTCAGTAAACAACCTCTTCGCATTCTCAAACTCGGCAGTCTCTTCTCCCATCAGCTGCCATTCACGAAGAATTTCTTGAGAAGTGGCAAAATAATTAACTCCGGCACGAACATGGTCGTCCAACAAAGCGAACCGGTTACGGTTCTTCTGGAACATCCTCTCAGCAGGAGGAAGAGACATAGCAAAAAATTCATGACAGTTGTTCACATCATTCATCCTAGAACCCTGAGTAAGGTTCCAGCGAAGGGCGTGTGGTAAGTCGTCACAAGCAGGATTCTGGGTCCCCCAAGAATCAGCAGGGATATTTCCAAATTGCGGGCTACGAACCACACTAGAAGTAGCCCCGTCACCACCAGAAGGACGCTTGGTATAAATGGTCTGGCGTGGAGTAGCTTCACTAGACTCCACCTCCACCTCGATGCCCTTACCCTTATCATCAACACCCTCACCACCAACACCTCCAGCATCACCACCACCTTCACCCATGTTTTCAGCAACTCCTTCTCCTCCCTTCTTTTTCGCTTCAAGGTCATCACGGGGAGGGGTTAAGCCAACCGTCATTGACGGAGGGGAAGCAGGGGGCGTGATCTGAGAAATATCCACCACTCGAGGCTTCTTGCCAGTTTTGACCACTGTCACAAAACAACAATTAAAAACAACTCGAAGAAACACGAAAGAAGTACACAACTAAAAGCCAATTACCAGCAGGTGGAGCAGACGCAGCAAATATCTCCCCCAGCAGATTCCCACGACCCCCACTAAAGACACCCAGATCAATCTCAGATTCGGAAGGCGCGAGAGGAGCCTCCTTATGAAGTTTCGCTTTTTTTGAAGCAAGAAGAGCAGCGGATTGCTCATCAAGTTTGCGTTTATGATCCTCGAGGGCTTTCTTCCTCATATGCTCAGTTAAAGTAGCACTGTCATCCGGATCCGACTCTCGAATTCTCTCACCAACCCCTAAACCAGACAACGTGTCAGAGACAACCACATAATCTAGACAAGGAAGAGTAGAGGGTCGCTTACGAGAAGTACCAGCAGCCTTGCCCTCCGCCTTCTCCTCTCTCCTCCTAGTCTTATCAGTTTTCGCCTTTTTCCTTGTCTCCAACTGAACAGAAGGATCAACAGGCATCTCTGCATCAGCAGCATCATCAACAACCTCATGCACAGGTTCTGCAGCATCACCCCGCGTGGTACCTGCACGCGCGCAACGAGAGGTTAGACCTTCAGGGGTTTGGTCAGAACTCCCACTCGAAAGAACAACGACTTCTTCTCGACCCGAATCGACAGGGTCATTCTTAACATCTTCACCTAGAATATCGTTGGCATATCTACTTAGGCTTTCATCAGTTGGGTGCAAGAAACGGCCCCGGATTTGGTCCAACCACGTTGGTTTCCCATTCTCTTGAATAGCTTCAACGATGGCACCCGCCGCCTTCGGGTCCAAAACATTTATCAAGCTATAGCCAACTGCAAAAGGACAAGAAGATAAGCGAAAGCAAATAAAAACATAAGCAAGAATAATTCAGAAGTAACTTATGAAAGTAACACACATTTGCCCCGATAGCTATAAACAGGTTGACCCAGAGGATTATTTGGCACCCACAGCAAACTCATTCCGGCACCAACCAAAGCCATCTCCTCCAACTGAGAAATGGCAGTCGCTTTCTGGGTTATCTTTTTGTACCAATCTTGTGCAGCATAATCCCCCATAACATCAACTTTTGGAATCCCTTGGCTCACCTGCCGATAAGGCATATCTATCGGAATTACACCACGACGGATGTAGAAGAATTTTTGCTTCCAGTCGTGCAGGCTCTTCAACGGAACGGAACACACCGGAGCAACACCGGTCCGCGCTTGAAATGAATAAAAACCACTAGCATAAGTAACACTGTAAAACACGTTGAACATCTCAAACGTAGGCTCAATCAATGCGGTAAGCCCTGCAAACATACTCAAAATGAGTAATACGTGGAAGCCCAATCGCATTGATTTGTGAAATATGCAACCCATAACCCCTCAAAACGGAGGCAGTAAACTTCTAATCGGTAGCCTAAAACTACCCTCTCGAAAAAATGCAGCATACAAAGTGATATAGCCTGGAGGAGCATCCAGGGCAGTGGACCAGCAGGAGGATACTGGGCTCCCCACTCGGGGCGAAAAGCCATCCCCTGAACAAGATTGTTGAACTGCTCCTCCTTCCACCCAATGACCGCTTGGTCAGGACCAGGAGGAGCCCTCCCCTTATACTTTCTCTTTTTCTGGGTAGGATTTGTACCAGACATGGTGAAGACAACGAAGGGTTAAAGAAACAATCGAAGTAAAGAAACAAAGGAACGAAAAAGATGGAGAAAACATAACTTGAGAAATTGGAAAAGTGAAGAAGAGGGAGAAACCATCTCCTATTTATACCCATCGCATTTAATGCGATTGGTAAGGGACCGTCAGAGTCCAAGAAAAGCAAACAATGAGGGAGTGACACGTCAGAAGAGAGAGAAGACGTCAGCTCTTTTTTCGGGAAGCATGGGTAACAGGGCCTGCTGACATGACATAAAGTAACTGAAAAAGCAACCGTTCGCCTCCGATAAGACAGGGATGTCAGGTTGTCACACCAAACACTTCCCCAAGACCACCAAACTTCCATCAGAAGGAAGCAATAAGGAGCCAAAAACCCATGCGCCATGCGTCCATTTGGCTCACTTTTTACAAAGGGCCAAAACCCATGCGTCATGCGTCCATTTGGCTCACTTTTTACAAAGGGCCAAAACCCATGCGCCATGCGTCCATTTGGCTCACTTTTAACAAAGAACCAAAACCCATGTGCCATACGTCCATTTGGCTCACTTTTAACAAGGAGCCAAGACCCATGTGCCATGCGTCCATTTGTCTATTTTTTACAAAGGGTCAAAACCCATGCGCCATGCGTCCATTTGGCTCACTTTTAACAATGAGCCAAGACCCATGCGCCATGCGTCCATTTGACTCATTTTTTATAAAGTACCAAGACCCATGCGCCATGCGTCCACTTGGCTCATTTTTTACAAAGGGCCAAAACCCATGCGCCATGCGTCCATTTGGCTCACTTTTAACAAGGAGCCAAGACCCATGCGCCATGTGTCCATTTGGCTCATTTTTTATAAAGTAACAAGACCCGTGCACGGCGCGTCCGTTTTGTTCAAATCTTTCTTTCAAATCACCAAACTCCACGCGCTGCAAAAACCACTATTCTCATAAGTCCAGAATCCCTCCTAGGCGATCAACTCAACTATAAGGCACACTGGACTGGGGGGACTTGAAGAGGTATGGTCCCAATTCCCTGCCTACATGGCAGAGACCACACCACTTTTTGAGCATACTTGGCGACCACATCAGCAAAACAATCCAGAAGTTTCTAGAAACTTCTGGAAGATCCGCAGGTGGCACCAAAGATGCTCTACCAGACATAAAGGACAACACGTGTCACCACTCGCAGGACGCCACGTAGGCCGGCGACAGATTAAGGGGCAGAACTGACGACACCAGTACAAGGTTTCCAGCATGGGCAAATATAAGCGCGCCACGTGTACCACTACACCAGCCACAACAGAGCAGACCAAGAGGATATTCCCCTTGGTCGGACAGCTGGAGCGCACCCACAGCTGGCACAGCTGCACCTCCCTCCTTTACCCTCCGGCTATAAATAAGACCCTTCATCATTCAGGTTCAGGATCTTTTACTCTCTATACTCACTCTATACACACACTGTTTTATTCTCTCGGAACAGTACTTATTCTCACGCCGGAGCCTGGTTAAGAGGGAAAACTCCCTTCTCCCCCCTCTTAACGAGACTAACGGCGCTACTGTTTTGCAGGATTTGAGCCATTGTCACAAGTAAGGAAAGAGGTTGAACTCATAGAAGAAATAACCCCATCTGTTAACCTTGGTGTTAATCGGTGTTTCATCAATTTCAATCCTTGTAATTTTAGTTCACTTTTTGGTACATCCTAAATATTTGAGTTTCCAAATGATGCCGCATACAAAAATGCGTCACGTAAAAAATATATAAAAAAATACATTATTATTGTATGCTATTATAGGGTCTTTGTGGCGCCAGTCAAATTTTCTTTTTCCTCCCTGTTTTCCCTAGATTTCCCTATTTTACATGGAACCATCCCATTTTTCTCGTTTTCATATTTCATATTTAAATTTTAAATAGAAAATAATTAATATATATACTTAGACACACAAACACATGCGTATATATGTATTGTGTTGTGTGTATATAAACGTGAGGCTAAGATCAAATAAAAAGTTTATTTTGCCTAAGTAAGATGAAAATAAATTTTAATCATTTATTTTTCAAATCAATGGTTAAGATGAAAGTGTAGGAGAAAGGAGGAGTGTAAGGGTATCTTGGAAAAATCCTATTTATAAACTTTTTCTCTCCACATGCAAGGCACATGCATATTCCACCCTCATTTTTTAAACGTTCATAAATTTTTTATACGACATTATTTTTCATAAAAATTTTACCGTAAAATCGAGCGACTTTTTTTCTTTAATTTGAGTAACATATTGCTATATAAAATATGTTACTAAGAAACCCACTAAAAGGTGTTGTATTTCTATGTTGTATAACATTTTTTTTGCTGGATTTTTGTACTAAATTTTTGTGCTAAATTTTTTGTGCTGAATTTTTTTGTCTTAATTTTTTTCTCAATTTTTTTTGTGCTGGATTTTTTGTACTACATTTTTTTTGCTGGATTTTTTCGTGCTATATTTTTTGTACTAGATTTTTTTTGTGCTATGTTTTTTTGTACTACATTTTTTGTGCTATATTTTTTTGTACTAGATTTTTTGTACTATATTTTTTGTGCTATATTTTTTTACTACATTTTTTGTGCTGTATTTTTTTTTGTTGTATCTTTAAAAAAACAAAAGGGTGCCACATGTCATTTTCACTCCTATTTATAAAGACCAAAATGTCTTTCATTTCTACTTATTAGGAGTGTCACATGTCATCATCACAATCCTTCTTAGGCTACATAGGCAAAATCCACTTTTTAAGGATCCTTCCCCTATATACGTGTGTGTATATATAGATACAGACAAAGATATGTATGTACAGTAAAACCTCTATAAATTAATAATGTTGAGACCGAGAAGTTTTATTAATTTAGCAAGATATTATTATATCGATAAATTAAGAAATTATTAAGTTAAAGAGTTGTCTTATATTCGTGAGCAACTCTCAAATTAATGCATTGACCTTCAATATTTTCATGTTCGTTCACTTTACCTATTTAAATAAAATAGAAACAAGGACATTCACTATAAATTTTAAAATCACATCAACTATTGCTTCTAAACTAAAAGGTGTTAAAGGTGATTTAGTACCTTCGGAACCGGTCACTCGGAAAGAAGCATTGCAAGCGGCAACAACTATTCACAACTTTTTGTTGCAATACGAGAATGTAGTGCCTGAACTCTTAAGTGCAATGAGGATATTTAAAGATTAACTCAATATAGATTTGAAGTTAAAAAAAAAAAAACAAGTGACTATATCTTCATTTTTACTAGAGAATCCTAGAATTTTGAAATATTTTAGTAATTATTAATTTATAGTTTCGTCGGGAAAAATATATTTACATTGAGATTTCAAAAAGAGTTAATTACATAGTTAGTCCATGTGGTTTGCACAAATTAACATCCTTAGGTACTAATAGTTTAAAATAACATTCTAGGGTATTAAGTTTTCATTTTGTAACGTTTGGAGGTATTAACGTTATTTGTAGGTTTAAAATCACATTCTATTAGTACCTAAGTATGTTATTTTATGCAAACCATAGGGACTAACTATGTTAATACCCTAGAAGTTAATACCTCCAAACGTTACAAAATGAACAGTTAATAACCTAGAAGGTGATTTTAAACTATTAGTATCTAAGTATGTTATTTTGTGCAAACCTCAGGTACTAACTATGTAATTAACTCTTTCAAAAATAAAAATTTTATCTTATTATTTTATTGATTGGGGTCCAATTTTGTACCGGTCCTAAGTTGGGACCGGACAAATTATTAATTTTATCAAGGTTACTAATTTATCGAGTATTAAATTATAAAGGTTCTACTGTATATGTGTGTTTTGAGTCGGTGGGATCGGTGAATAATCGTTGATTGGTGATTTTATTTTGTTCCATGTTCAAGACTTGGGGCCGATGTTCCCGTCTTCTAATACAAACAAGTTTAAATACTAGCAAGTTGTAAAGTTGTATGTAATGATTTTTAAAAATTTGTCTTTTGATGTCTAGTGTTATTTATAAATTCATGCATAAAGGTTTAAAAGTTAGTTCAACTGAAAGATAGATTTTCTAAGTTAAAGTCATTAAAAGGGAAGTTTTAAAGTTTATAATGTTAAAAGATAGAATTTTAAAAATAAACATACAATTTTAGGTTTACTTCACTTTCTCGAAAAAGAAAAATAATATAAAATAAAACAAATGTTGCAACGTTATTGTTCCCGGTATATAAACTTTCATGCCAATATGGTATAGCCCAGTTGGTCAGGGGGTTTTCCACTAAGTGGTTTCCTCCTGGGGAGGTCTCAGGTTCGATTCCTACTAAGTGCAAAATTATGTAAATATGGGAAAACACCTCTGGAAGGGATTCGAACTTGGGGTGAGGGGTTTTAACAGCATATGCTGGCCCTTTGGAGTAAACTGGAAATCCAGTTGATCTACCGTTCAAAAAAAAATATAAACTTTCATTTAAAAATGATTCAAAAGATATTAGAACATATTGTTCCCACACGTCAATTATAATTATAAAGTTATTTAATAATATCACTTTCTCAAAAAAAATATAAATTAAAATAAACGTTACAAACGTTGTAGTTCCTGATATATAAATCTTGATTAACTATTATTGGAAAGATATTAGAACACATTGTTTCTACACGTCATTTATTAAGTTATTTAATAGAACATGATTAACAATCACCAATAATAATAATAATAATAATAATAATAATAATAATAATAATAATAATAATAATAATAATAATAATAATAATAATAATAACATAAACAAATCAAACATGTCAGGACCTCATCAGCATAAACACAACCCTCCATTTGAAACATGTCACATTCTATAAACCCAAATCAAGGGTTAACAATGTCTTGGTAAAATTTAAATATCTGAACCATCATAGTTTATCTTAAAAGGTTAAATCACTCAACTTAAATCGGTATAAGCTAAGCATTCTTAGATGTATCAGATGAGAGATAAAATTATGCTTTATGAGAAAGATAGTCTTTTAGACGGTACTAAATTAAGCAAAGAAGCTATATAAAGCATATCGACGAATTAACCAGAGATAAGATTTATTGAAACATGAAATTAATCAATAATTGTGTTTCTAATTAAGGATTATACCAAATTATGCAAAGGAGCTATATAATAAACCAATACTTCAAATGGTCTTTGTTGTTAGATCATCTTCAATAAATGGTTTTTGGGGTGTTTTGAAGGGAAGAAAATGTTTGGTGAAGGAGAAATGTGTGAGGTGAAAGAACGAAGGAGATTGAATTGTTTTTACGGGCAATTTCATATATACTCTTATCAACTTACAAAATATCATATATATCTATGTAAAATTATAAATATCATATAGAGTGGGGATCCTATGGAAAGTGTGTTTTTTCTAGAAAGTCTAGGAAGTGATCTGGGCTATCCAATGGGTGTGTTTAATGGTTGAGATCATCTTGGTGGCATTTTGGTAATATGTGTTTCTTAAAAATAGGATTATTTAATTAATCAGGGGTAGATATGCCATTTAGTTTGTTTTAAATATGAAAATAATTGTCATTCTATAACCACCCCACATTTCTTGTGATTTCTCTCTCTCTCTCCCTCTTTCTCTCTCTCTCTCTTCCTCCTATCCTTCATGAAGAAACACATCAAGAAAACACATCGTATTAATCTGCTTGCTGTTAAAACACAACGTCAAGAAATCATCCAGCATTACCAGCATGGATGGTAAAACACAGCGTATGAATCTGCTTGCTGTTAAAACACAGCTGTATGAATCTGAATGCTAAAACACAACTATATGAATCTGTTTGCTGTTAAAACACAACTATATGAATTTGAATGCTAAAACACAACTGTATGAATCTACTTGCTGTTAAAACACAACTGCATGAATCTGAATGCTAAAACACAACTGTATGAATCTGCTTGCTGTTAAAACACAACTGTATCAATCTGAATAATAAAACACAGCGTCAAGAAATCCTCCAGCATTACCAACCTGAATGCTAAAACACAATTGTATGAATCTGATTGCTAAAACACAACTGTATGAATTTGCTTGATGTTAAAACACAATTGTATGAATCTGGATGCTAAAACACAACTGTATTGAATATGAATACTGCTGGTGAAGAAGAAAACGACAGAAAGAATTGTATATACATATGATTTGAATGAGATTTGGATGAGATTTGGATTCGAAACACAACCAAAATTCCGAAAATCATGGACATAATCAGTTACCTTCGAGATCATGCAATGTTAGTTAATGAAATATAAATTCCAAAAATAAAATTAAAATGTGACATTACATAATTGCTCTTCTAGTTAAAATAACTCAATGCCACATGTCCAATTCTCATTGCTTCCTAGACTTTCTAGAAAAATTACACTTTCTACCCAACCCCTACTCATATCATATATACCCTTACAAAGTAATTGAAATACTATATATATATATCCAATTCATTAAAAACACTTTAATAAATGACAATTTTCCCTTTATTTTTCTAAAACTTTTAAATCTCATATATGATCTTTAACTTCAAATATTGTATTTACTCATTTCAAGCTTAATTTATTTAGTTTAAATATTATATATGGAAAATACTATTATTTATGCGAAAAATAAAAAATAAAAATGAGTAAAAATAAATTTATGTATTATTTGTTATATAAAAATATGAAGTTAAAAGATGAGCATTTTTTTAAGTTAAAAAGTAAGAGTAAAATGACTATTTATTAGATTGTTTTTAATAAATTGGGTTTTGATATTTTAACTATTTTATAAAAACATATATTATATTTTTAGTTTTGGTTAGGTATATATGAAAATTTTCAAGTTTGTAAGAGTGTATATGAAATTAATCTTTATTCTTAACTAAAGATACTTAAACGCGTTTTGTAAGCGAAGAAGAGAGAACAAATGATTGAATAATTGTGATATGACGCTTAAGGCGCACTTTTGGCATCTCTAAGATGTTCATTACCTACATATTACCTTAAAATGGAAAATTAATATCTTTAATAAAATTCATTAATTTAAGATTCTATACCTCCACTTAATTACGATATCACCCTTTAAACCTCTAATTAAAAAAAATCATATCACCAT
The DNA here is from genome assembly GCF_002127325.2 of Helianthus annuus. Classification (NCBI taxonomy): domain Eukaryota; kingdom Viridiplantae; phylum Streptophyta; class Magnoliopsida; order Asterales; family Asteraceae; genus Helianthus; species Helianthus annuus. The sequence continues at coordinate 6,464,549 of NC_035444.2, forward strand.
AAAAGCTTTTGAAGATTTCAATATAGCATGTTTATTACTATTTGAGTTGCATATGATTAATAGCACAAGTGGGGTCCATTATCCCGATCAAAGATTCAAATTAAATGGACGGCTAGGATTATTTATTCATGGGGTTTCTTTATTCCTTTACCAATTGCAATGTTTTTTATATTTAGCAAATTAAGGTTATAAAATATGAAGTTATTATTGGAAAAATTGACATGACCCGTTACAAAAGTCACTTCGCACCAAACCACATATTATCAACCAATATTTCCAAAATTGGACAACCTTTCAATGGTTTAAGTGGTATAATTTTAAATTTTACACGTTTTTTAAATGTGGTTTTTGTTAGATTTTTATATTTTATTCCTATATTTTTAAATATTACACGAATGCATAATAATTCAGATTAAAAAAAATGAAAGTCATATTCAAGGTCCACCATTTTGGATTTGTTTGATATTATTATAATTAATTTTAAAATTTAGAAATATTTAAAATATAATAAATATATATAACACACAACACGATTAGTAATACATGTTTAAAAGTTATCCTTGTAATTAAAAGAAACGAAAAGGTATATAATTCTGAGACACTATGGCAAGTTATACGTCCCGCTTACGGTATGCGCCTATAATGTATATATGTGTGAGCCATCGGGGGCAAAAGTGAAACTGCACTAATTTTAACGTTATTTTACTAATTTCGTGAAAATAACGTTAAAAGCTGAGGATGGTTAATCATGCATCATGTGGTGGCGTTGATAGCTGAAAGACAAAAGGGTACATGCACTAATCGAGTAATTGGTCTTTGTCTCGATTGCTGAGTGTTATGTGCTTTATAAGGCTTGATGCAAAACTACTATCGAGCCGAGGGTCTCACTGGAAGCAGTCTCTCTATTCCTGCGGGGTAGAGGTAAGATTGTCTACATCTTACCCTCATCAAACCCTACCTTTGCTTTACTATTGATGAGATTTACTGAGTATGATGATGATAATGATGACGATACTATGGCAAACTAATAACCCGTATACTCCATCAATTCGGGGTTGAAACCAGTTTAACCAGTCAGTCCAAACCGACTTAAGAAAGATTGTTCCAAAGTTAATAGATGTTAATGTTAATATATTAGCTAACTTTTTCATTAATAAAGTTTCTTAAAAGATTTATTTTTACAAGTTACAACAAACCTTTTAACACCCAAAGTTATCACACTTCCATATATGTCCATTTTAGTGCTAAAAAGAGAAGAAAGGAGAAAAGAAAAAAAAAAGCTCCATTATTTCTCAAAGGGAAACATATGGAAGTTTCATATACATGAGTGTGTGTATCTATACTATACATTGATCCTACCCAAAAAGAATATTATATTTAAAAGGGACTTTTTATTTCTGCAAAAGGAGGAAAAAAAAAAGAAAAGCAAAGCAAAAGACAAAGACATATACATACACATGTATGTATGTATATATGTATGTATGTATAGAGAGAGATTTTTATGGTTTTTTTGATTTATAATTGTGTGTTGAAAGCCATTCAATCTGTTCTGGCCAATTTCTTCCCCATCATTGTCAAACATGTATTAAGCTCTAGTCCAAGTCACTATCTTGTTTTCTCTCTCTTCAAGATCCTGTTTCTCTCTCTAATATCTTTGAAATCATTCTTTTTTCTTTCTGGGTTTGTTTTGTTCATCAACAAGATGGTCAAACAAATGCTAAAAATCCAACCTTTCTGAATCTTGTGCTGTTTCTTGAATCTTCTTTCTTTCTTTCATCTGTTATTCTTATTTTCTTTTTACAATTGCTGATTTCATTCAAGAAACAAGATGACAGTTGAGGAAATTAGAGGGTCTGTTGGGGTTAATAATAATAATAATAATAATGAAATTGACAGATTTCCCATAGGGATGAGAGTTCTTGCTGTTGATGATGATCCAACTTGTTTGAAATTATTAGATGGGCTTTTAAGGAAATGTCAATATCAAGGTTAGTTTCTTTAATTCAGTTATTATAATAATTTCATTATTTCATATCTAATTTAGGTCTTTTTTTTTTCTTCAACAGTTTTGTTGTTTGAATCAAGTTTAGGGTTTTAATTTTAAAGATCATATTTTTAATATGTTTGTATACATATTACAACATATCCCTCAGAGCATTCCCATCCAGTCCATCATATGTAATGTGTGGGGTTTTTAAAATGTAAAGAGTATAAAAAGTGGTTGTGAGTGAAGGAGAGAGAAAATATTACTGTTCATCTGTATATTTGGGGGGACACTGTTCACCCACTATAATTTTTTAATATATATTGAAAGTGCTTGTGAGTGAAAGAGAGAGAAAAATGTAATATATCTTGAAAAGGAGAGAGAAAAAGTATTTGTTTTTAGTGGAAATATATTGATATAGGAGTTGTTTTTTAGTGAAATGTATGTATATTTTTAGTGGATTGGATGTGAATGCTCTCAAAGGGTTTCACTTTTTTGATATTTTTATGACAATTGGTTTATGTATGTGAATCAAAGCATTAGATTTTACTTTTACTTTGAAAGTATTTGATCTGTTATAGGGATTGTTTTTTTTTTTTTTTTTTTTTTTTTTGAAAGACCAACAAATAATTTTATAGGGATTGGTGTTAGATCATATTTGTGCTCATAAGTCATGACTAATCATTTTTTAATTTTTTAATTTTTTTTTTTTGCAGTGACAACAACAAATCAAGCAAGAACAGCATTGAAGATGTTAAGGGAAAATCGAAACCGGTTCGATCTTGTGATCAGTGATGTTCATATGCCAGATATGGATGGATTCAAGCTTCTTGAACTTGTTGGTCTTGAAATGGACTTACCTGTTATTAGTAAGTGCTTATACACTTTCTTGATTCAATAACTCATTAATTTGTGTGTTTAGCATCCTTTATTTAGTTGTTCTAAAGTCAATAAGCTAATAATTAAGCTCAAAATTGATGTGGGTTCCATTAGTTATTGAAAAAGTAAAATGTTGTTAGCAGTGGCGAAGCTTGATATTTTCGACCGCGGGGTCGAAAACGTATATACCAAAATATTTTTATAAAACCAGGGGGTCAAAAACGTATATACCAAAATATTTTTATAAAACCAGGGGGTCAAAAACGTATATACCCAAAAATTTTTATACGAAAACTACATACTCTCTCTCTCTACTACTGAACGAAAAGTTTGGGGGGTCGGCCGCCCCCTCCCGCCCCTATTATACTACGCCCATGGTTGTTAGACTGTTAGTTGATTTGAGTGTATGTGTGTGTTTGTGTTTGACTGTTTGGCACTGGATATTGAGGTTTGAAGTCGATTAACCGATGTGGGCTCGGTAAGTTTTTGTCAAAGGTTAAAACTTTTAGTTGGTCCGAGTATCTGACCGAAAAAAAAAAGTCAAACTGAAGCAAGATAGAGTGTTCTTTAACTGTACCTGATGATTGAGGTCAAAATTAAATGTGGGTTTCATTAGTTTTCTTCAAAAATAAGTGTCAACGTTATAACGATGGTATAATTTGTTATTTTGGCGTTCATTATTGAGTCTTAAAATCATAATCTGGAGTGGGTTATGTAAGTTTTTTGTTAAAGCTCTAAACTTTTGGTTTGTTTGACCCCAAAAAGTCAAAACATCTTACTGATATCCATGGTTGTAAAAATCACGCCTAGCCTCCGATTAATCGCTAGGCGGTCAACAATGGTCAAATCCGGTCCTAATCGGGCCAAATATCGATGGCAGTCAAGCAATTTCGGTGAAATTCCGGCCAAAACTTGTAAATTCCGGCAATTAATCCTATCTACTTCAAAATATGGGTCGAAGAAGGTGTCAAAACATGTCTACTTAAAAAATTACATATAAAGATGTGTGTATATTCATATAAAACTGAAAATTACATATAAAATCCTAATCTGATTAATCGCTAGTCGGTAGCGTCTAGCGATTCTTACAACGCTGCTGATATCTTATGTTTCTTGGAATTGTTACAGTGTTATCGGGAAACAGTGACCCGAAGCTTGTAATGAAGGGAATCACTCACGGTGCGTGTGATTACCTTGTGAAACCCGTTCGCCTTGAAGAACTACGCAACATATGGCAACATGTGATCAGGCGAAAAGTTGAGTCAAAATCTCAGTCAAGGTCAAACAATAACCAAGAAAGGCAGAATCACGACGGTGGGCCAGAAGCCGGTAGTGGAGATCCAAACGGGAAAGTTAATAGAAAAAGAAAAGATGAAGATTTCGAAGATTTCGAAGATAACGGGAATGAAGACGATGATCCGTCAACACAAAAGAAACCGCGTGTTGTTTGGTCCATTGATCTTCATAGGAAATTCGTTGCCGCTGTCAATCAACTTGGGATTGAGAGTAAGTCGTTTAATGACTTCAATCCTCGTGTTTGTATATAAACTTTTTTTTTTTTTTGACATTTTTCATATTTGTTTTTTGTGTAATGCAGAAGCTGTTCCTAAAAGGATTCTTGATTTGATGAACGTCGAAGGTCTTACAAGGGAAAACGTTGCAAGCCATCTTCAGGTTCACTTATTTTTTCACAAAAATGCCATTTTTGTCGTTACAATCCGATTATTACAAGTTCGGTGTTACATAATTACTTTCAAAATACAAATCTAAACGCCTAATTCTGGCACACATGAATCTGACATGAAAGTAAACGTAAACGAGTTAGGACTTAGGTTAGGGTCTAAATGGGTCAACCCACATAACTTTTTGAATAAATGGGCTGCGTTCAGGTTGGGTCATGGATAAACGGGTTGATCCACAAACCTGTTTAAAATTAGAATTAAATTATACCATGAAGTAAAGAGTATTATCTCAACCCGTAAGGTTGACCAACCTGCTTACAACCCACTTAACGCGCCGACCCATTTAGATAAACGGATTAGGGGTGCAAACGAGCCGAGCTGAGCCCGACCTCGATTATTATCTATTAATTAATATATTAAATGAAAATAATATAAACAATAGACTCGTTTAGGCTCGCGAGCTCGATAAGAGAAGCTCGGGCTCGTTTACTAAACAAGCTTATTTTTAGGTTCGGGCTTGGCTCGTAAACAAGTTTAAATAAGCTCGGCTTAGTTCGGCCCGTTTACTAGACAACGTTAAATAAGGAGTAAATGTTGATAAAATAAATAATAAAAACTAATATTACACTAAGGCTGATAAGCTCGAGCTCGGGCTCGATAAATAAACGAGCTCTAATATTACACTAAGGCTTGATAAGGCTCGTTTGGAGCTTTTTCTCAAGCCGATCTCGAGCAGCTCGTGAGTCGCTCGGCTCGTTTGCACCCCTAAACAGATATGTAGGGCGTGTCTGTATTGGGCGAAACCATCCCGCCAACCTAATTCAGCTTCTCATAATCCAGATTCTGGCTATGTACAAACGAATAATATTTCTTCATTTTCACTTTTTACAGAAATATCGGCTTTACTTAAAACGAATCAGTCAACAAGCAAACATGGTGGTTGCGTTTGGCGGTAGTAAAGACCCGTCTTCTTATATGAGAATGAGTCCACTTGATGGAATCGGAGACTTCCGTTCATTATCCGGTTCTACAAGACTACCAAACGCTCAGTTATCGTCGTATCCACCTTCCGGTATGCTCGGTAGACTCAGCAGTGCAACCGGGATGACCCTACACAGCCTCACGACCCCAGCGTTGATCCAACCGACCCACACCCAAAACTTAACCGGTTCGGTCAACTCACTCAACAAGTTCCAACCGGTTGTATTACCAACACCACCGAATCACCAACCCACGAGTCTTCTTCAGGGAATTCCAACTTCGTTTGACCTTGGTCAACTTCAACCGAGTAATAAACCGAACAACACCCAACTCCCGGATTTCAACCCGATCGATGAATCTCGAATCTTTAACGGTTCTAGCACCTTTCCTGTTTCAAGTAGTTCCACTTTTCTCGATGTTCCGCAGCCCATTGGTGACGGTTTCAACAACCAACTGCCGCCTAATAACAGCCTAAACTATTGTTCTAACACTGCTCTTATTAACATGATTGCTGACACAATGACCGCGTTTGGCTCTAGTATTACTACCACACCTTCACTACCTCTTGAAGGTCAAAGTCAAAGGCATGCGCAGTATGGTAACCAAAGTTATGGTCCGTATTCAAGCAATGGTTTTAGCGGTTTAGCCGCTGCCGCACCGCCGTCCAGTACTGGTGGTTTAGGTGGACCGGTGAGTCAATCGAATGACGGGATTTGCGGGGTCTACAATAGGTCAAATGGCAATGGTGCACTCGCTATGCAGATGAACAACAAAGAGACTCATAGGTCAAATACTAAACTGAAAATGGGATCTGGTGAAAACTTTTTACCGAGTGGGTTTGTTGCAAACAACAGTTATGATTCGTTGGATGATCTTATGAACGGAATGATGAAACGGGTATGATATTTTTTGTTTGCTTTATATTACTCCTATTATATAAGTAGCGGGTTACCACCCGTGCTCCGCTCGACTTATTTCGTTATAAATAAGCAAATCACGAGAGTTAAAGTTGTTTGATGTTTTAGTTAAGAGGCTAAACATATCATTATTAAAGTTGAGGGGCTAAACATGTCATTATTAAAGTTGAGGGGCTAAAGTTGTTTTAGTTAAGAGTCTAAGGGGTTGTTTGTTTACCTCTTAATGGGGCTCTTAATGGTTCAGACCTCTTACTGGTTCAACACTTACTGGTTCAGACTGTTTGTTTCACGAGCAAATGTCTGAATGGTTCAGACAATTGCCTCTGAATGGTTAAGCATTATACCGAGTCTGAATGGTTAGGACCTCTAATCTGAATTGGTCAGACATTTGCCTCTGAACAGTTAAAGCTTTATACTAGCTCTTAATGGTTCAGACCTCTTACTCTTACTGGTTCAGCACTTAACCATTCAGATGTTGCCAAACAGCCCCTAAACATGTTATTATTAAAGTTGAGGGACTAAAATTGTTTATTATTAACGTTGAGGGGCTAAAGTTGTTTGATGTAGTTAAGGGGCTAAACATGTTATTATTAAATTTGAGGGGCTAAAGTTATTTCAATTAAGGGGCTAAAGATGTCATTACCAAAGTTGAGGGACTGAACATGTCATTATAAAAGTTGAGGGACTAAAGTTGGTTAATGCCAAAGTTGAGGGGCCAAAGTTGACTGACGGAAGAACTTCAAATGTTTTTGCAGGAGCAGGATCCAACGATCTCGATGGATGGAGAATTTGGATTCGATCCTTATTCTTTCGGATCGTGTATATGATGATGATGATATAGTAATTATTAGCTCTCGACTCCTGAAGAACGATAAAACGGGGCTGCAATATGACAGATTAGGTTTTATTAAATGAGAAGTTTGTATCAATATGTAATTTATTTTGGGGAGTTTTATATAAACTTGTAGCCGGTTTTCTATTGTGGGTTGTACTGTTTTTAGATTTTTTTTTTATTTTTTTTTTCAAATCTATTTTCAGGCAGTGTTATGAATATTATGGTTGTGATGCAAAGAACCGGTGTTTCTGGTAATCATGTTGGTTAGCATTTACAAAACCAACCCTTAACTACTAAAACTTGTGTAATAATAGGCAAATGACATGTAACAATACTCCCTCCATCAAAAGTTCTTAAATCATGGAATTTGGGTCTCCAAGATCGGCTCGTCGAGACCTTTCCGTCAGCTGGTCATGGCCTCTTGATTCCAACCGTAGCCCAAGTTACATCTGTGTAAAGTTTGGGCCTTTTTCTGCCAGGTTTTCCCCTATCAAGCTGGTCCATGTAAGAGTCAACTAATTCTTGGATCCGCTAGTGACACTTGGAAATCATGATATAGTATTTGTCATGAAGCACAATAATTATCTCATAAGAAAACATCAATAAAAATGATTTTCATACTGAAGAAACACTGACCTGAACGGTAAGGCTCCAACGAGGACTTCAACTCTTGGCGATCCAAACAGCTGACTGCAAAGCAGAACACCGTTAGGACTCGTTACAGGAATGGGGTTATTCCTGTAACCACCATCCGGTGTGAGAATAAGTCTCGGTATTTGGGAGTAAGAAAGTATGCAGAGAAAGAGAGTAGGTAAGAGCAGAATGAATCGTACCTTTGATGTTTACCTCTATTTATAATTTACCATCAGGGCTTCCCATAAACTAGGATGTACTCCATAAGTTAGGGATTTGCATGATCTTCCCAAAATTTTGGGGATTTGGTTACGTGGTTTATCCATGCAAAATGGAACATTCTAGAATAAACGTGTGTAATGGATTATTTATAATAAAATAATAGGTGATGACCGGGTCAGGTTAGCCGGTCCGGGTCATACCTCGTCACATACTACAGTGGGATTGGTTATGGCTAGGGTGTATGTGCATTGAACTTCCACCCCCTAACAATCAAGATAAATGAAGTTCATACCACATAACAAGACAAGCTTGAAAGCAACATAAGCATCATTCAACTTATATGATTACTCTTGAGGGCAAAATTTTGCTCCCCTACTAACAAAATCACTTTAAGTAGCTATATATAAATTCACAAAGTACAACACCGATAACGATCACAAAACCCGAAACCCGATTCAACAAAGAATAACAAAAACAATGCAAAAAAAAAAGTATCTGGTAATAAAATCATTCGCCTTCCCAACCGAGTTGTCTGGCTCTTTTTTCCCATAATAAAGTTATCTTTTTTTCTTGTCTCGTTAACGCTTCGGCTTGCTCTCTTGCTTGCTCACATGTTTCAGTCGCGGTGTTGCATTTTTCTGCCTCTTTTTGGTATTGGGATGCTACTCTTCTTGCTTCACCGAATGTAATGTTCATATGGCGCATGTGTTCTTCCCCAACCGTTTCTTGCAGTTTCAGTTCTTCCGATAGTAAATCCACAAACTGTTTTTCCATTTCTTCTTTTAGATCAGGATCATCTCTCCCGCAATCTGGATTTCGGGTAACAAAATCATCATAGATGTAAGTTAGTTGTTTTAATAGGATTACTAGTTACAATTCGGTGCCCTCAAATTATCTTTAGGAAAAGAGAGAACTGCCAAAATGGTCCCTGAGGTTTGGTCGGTTTTGCCACTTTAGTCCAAAACTCAAACTTTTTGAATCTGGGTCCCTGCGGTTTCACTTTTGTTGCCATTTTCATCCAAAAGCAAAATCTGGTCAGATTTTTCAGTTAACATCCATCTTTTTTGTCTTTTTCCTCCGTTTTAATGAAGGGCAAAATTGTCAGATTTTTTTAATTTGTTATAATAAAATGTTAAAAGACCATTTTGCCCTTCATTAAAAGGGAGGAAAAAGACAAAAAAAACTTGATCTTAACTGAAAAATCTGACCAGATTTTGATTTTGGATGAAAATGGCAACAAAATTGAAACCACAGGGACCCAGATTCAAAAGGTTTGAGTTTTGGACTAAAGTGACAAAAGCGACCAAACTTCAGGGACCATTTTGGCAGTTTACTCTTAGGAAAAACTGAACGGAAATGTATCCAACTTACACGTATTCTCTTTATTATTGTATGTAAGACTTTCAAACTTACCTTTGAATGTAACCAACCTGTTAAAACTTAAAAGTTACCTTTTGATGTAACCAACGTTAGAATATTATGCATGGAACTGTATCCAACTTTACACCCTTTTGCATCAAAAGGCAAGTTTTAAAAGTTGGTTACATCCATAGTTGTCAATAGCGAATAACGGACGATAGCGACAAGCTACCTATATGCTACGTAGCGATAGCGACGAAAAGAGCTCGCTATTTCATGTTTAGCCATAAAGTAGTAGAAACGTTTAAAGAAATATTTTACATGTATATTTTATCAAATACGCTATTTTTACATGCATGTTTCATCTAAATACGCATCCTTTTTAATTGTGAGACAAAAGAAAAACCCTAATGGGCATCGCTATTTATCTTTATCCAAAAAAAAAAAAAATACAAAAAAGGTCGCTATAAACATTATAGCGCCAGCGCTACGTAGCAAGTCATAAGTATGGCCTTCAAATTCAAGTCATAAGTATTGCCTTCAAATTCAAAGAGTACCATGTATAGAACAAATGGTGTTTATATTTGCATAAACGCTTTGTTATTTTGAACGATGCAAGTCATAAGTATGGCCTACAAATTCAAAGAGTACCTAATCGACCATTCTTTGTTTTCTAAACAATTATCAAGACCTATAGTATCTTCTATCACCAGGTTCAAGATCATCATAATGAAAAGTATGCACGGTTTTGAGTGAAGCACACAATGAAATTCGTTTCATAATGAATCAACATTTAAGTAATCCAAGATGTTAATTCTCTCAATTTAGAGCAAGAACAAATTTCCTTTTCAGTTATATGAAAAACACCTTTTTATCTAATCCATAGTTATTAAAGGTGCGAGGCGTACTCAGGGCGATTTGTTGGGCCCGAGGCCTTATTTGCGCCTAGGCGCGTCTGGGCGCTTGCTTTAATAACATTATTGGCATCAAGGTTTAAAAGAACGGAAACGAGTTTCGAGGCGTTTCCCTTCGCCTCACGAGGCATAAGCCTCGAGGCGAAACGAGGCGTAAGGCCGAGGCGGCATTAATAAATAAATATAAAAATTATATATATTATAAAAATAATAATACTAACTAATTTCATCATCAGATTCATCAAAATCATCAAAAACACACATAAAAAAGACATGTAAAGCTTGAAATTGACACAAAAAGTCAAAAACATCAAAAACAACTATGAAAATCCCATGAGGCGCACCTGAGGCGCAGCCTTTCTTAGCGCCTCAGTCCCTCGAGGCGCATATGCAGTAAAAACCCCATGAGGCGCGCCTCAGACTCGTTTTTTGGCTGTTTCGCCTCGAGGCACGCCTCAGGCGTTTTTTAAAACCATGATTGGCATACATGAACTAACTTGAAGATTAAAGGCGCGAGGCGCACTCAGGGTGATTTGTTGGGCCCGAGGCCTTATTTGCACCTAGGCGTGCCTGGGCGCTCGCTTTAATAACTATGATCTAATCATGATTCAATTCAATTAATTATAAAGGATGAACACGCACCTGTAACTGAAAGATTCGCCAAGCCTGCAATACATGAAAAGAAACAAGAATTAATAACTGGATCCAAGTTCACGGATTTTCAAAAACTATATACTAATAGTACAATCATTCAAATCCATCTTGTAATGTTTATTCAACATTTTACAAATAACATGGAAATATGAGATCCATAATATTATTTACAAAACAACCAACTCCATATTCCTTATCATGGTTGTAAAAATCCCGACTAGTCTCCGATTAGTCGCTGATTAATCACTAATAAGAGGTTCACCGATTAATGGCCGATGAATCACTAGGCTGGTAAATGGCGGCCCTGTTTCGGCCGGATCTAGGCCAAATTTTGACCAAACCTTATAAATTCCCACCAGTTACTTAAAAAAATGGGTCAATGAGGGGTTAAAACCTGTTTTACTTGAAAAAACTACATATAAAAATGTGTGTGTGTGTATATATATATAACTAAATATTACATATAAAGATCCCAGTCCGATTAATTCCGATTAATCCCTATTAATCCAGATTAATCGCTAGTCGGTACCCCACCAACTGAATAATGCCTAGCTATTCTTACAACAATGTTCCTCATTATACACCACAAGAAACAAAGATCTACCACTAGAACTCAAAATCTACAGAAATCCCAGATCAAATACAGTCTAATCAAGCAGGAAAATGACAATAATCACATCAAAAAATGAGAAATAATGCATTAAAAAGTAGAAAAAAGAAAAAGGGGTTTTATACTTTTATGACTTTTATCCTAATACTCTAATGATGCACATCTACACATATGATCAAAATAAGATACTAGAAACACTCTTTAATTCCATTCCACTTAAACTCAATTTCCACAAAAATCCCAGATCAACTACACCCTAATCAAACAACAAAATAGCAACAAAAACCAGATCAAGATTGCAAATCTTGAATCAACCAGTAAAAATAACAAAAAGGGTTTTACCCTTTTACTCTAATTGTCTAACAACACAAACAAACAATGAATTGGGTATCCAAAATTCGAAAAAAGTTGACATTTTTATGTACCAGGAGCAAGCTTGAGGAGTGAGAGAGGTGGAGGGCAATCACAAACACATGGAGGACAAGAAACTCCTGATTTCAAACTGAAACCCCTTTTGAGCCTCCAATAAAGAGCAGGCCCAGATACACAGAGTGCTGAAACCACAGCAAATATTACAAGACAACACCTTAAACATGATCCGGATCTTCTTGTCATCTTTGTAGATAGATAGATCTCCTTTTTGGTTGTGTGTGTGTGAATAATAAGTGCGTGAGATCAGATGTATTGTAGTGGGTTTGTTAAAGATTTGCGAGTGAATGTTGAAAATCGATTGGATTTTGTTTTGGGAGATATGGGTCGCACCGACAAGTAATAACATACCCGACCCGAATATGACCCACAAGTATTCGGTTGAAGAATATTGGTACCATAAAATAGTGGTCTCTAATGGTACAATTTCGTTATCAATTTAGAGGGTGTTTGGGGTTGAGTTTTGAAAATAAATTATGCGTTTTTGAATAATCAGAATCAGATAATTAACTGCAACAAAACGTGATGTTGAAAGATAGTGTTTGGATTTGATTATGTTGCTTGATATTACAATAATCAGATAATCAACTATTTGAGTGTTTGACAAATATATATTTAAAAAATAAACAAGTGAAAATCATTTTCTAAACGCAAATAATCAATTTTTGGAAAACTGTGTTTTGTTGTAGTAGGGGGAGCTGCGTTTTGTAACTTTCTAAATGCAAATAATCATTTTTTTTAATTTTTGTACCCAAACACTAAAAACTGATTATTTACGATTACAAAACTCAGTAATCTAAAAATCTTCTTCAAAACTCAACCCCAAACACCCTCTCAGTATCCACTTTTTAGCGTTTTCAGGATCGTTACTTTCGGTTCATTGGAGGTACGGTACTGGTTCGGTACAGTACCGGTATTTACCTTCAAATATTGTACTATAACAGTACCAGTACTCAATTTTGGTGATCTTCGGGATCAGTTTTTTTTCGATGTCGGTACATTCGGTAACGGTACTAGTGGTAGGTGTGTCGTTATGACGTTTTAAAAACCGGTTCAAACCGGCCGGTTGTACCGGTTCACCCGTCCGGTAGAACCGGTTAAACCGTCCGATACACCCAGTTAAACCGTCCGATACATCCGATTAAACCGTTTATGAGCCAAATCCGATACTGTATAAAAACCAAATTTTAAAACACTATTCACAAAACGTCATGTCTCACTCAACAACATGGAATGTGGTACCGCATGTAAGGTGTGACCACCTGTCTTTTAATCTAATGCTATTTATGTGTAGCAGTGGCTTTTTATGGCTATTATTATGTTGCATTAATTTTGGATTTTTCCACAAATTCTGTAAATAGGTTTTTTTTTTTTTTTTTTTTTTTTTTTTTTTTTTTCTCTCAAGGTTTGTTACTTTAGATGTGACATTTTATATTTCGTTACACGTAATTATAATACATTATACATTTTGTGTAAGTTGACCTTATTTTGGTCTAAATTGGACATATTTGATTTCATTGATAATTTCACAATTCATACGATTGTTGTTGGAAACCTAACCCAAATTTATAATTTCTCACCATTTTATAGAATTTAGATAGAACAGAATGAAGATCACAGCATTACTTGTGTTAAAATGCAACCCGATTTCCGACGGTTCGGATCCTGTGATTCTAGCGAATGCAACGGACGTCAATCATTTTGGATATTTTCAGAGAGTCACCGTCCGTCAGTTCATCGTGTTCGTCGGTAGAACCGTCGCTAAACGAACACCACCTGATCAACGCCACTCCGTCCAACACGAAGGTAAGCCGTTTTCAAAACCGGATCCGGTTCGGTTAAGCCTATTTGATTGTTTCTTATCTGTTAATTGCATGATGTATTTTCATATTTTGAAAAAAAGAATCATGCATGCATGCATGTAGTTTTAGTTTTTATATTATTTATGACGCTATGTGGTTTTCTTTACTGCTTGCTTGGGTTATAAAAAAAATAGCTATATGTATACAGTTTAATTTTTATATTATTTATGACGTTATCTTGTTCTTAAGTCTGGTCTGACCAGTAAACCATGAAGGCAACTAGTTTGCTGTCCAGCTGGCCTTAAGATGGAGTTTTGTAATTGATGTATGTATATTTTTAAAATGGTATATTATTTTTATATTATTTATGACGTAATTTGGTTCTTAAATCCGGTCTAATTAGTGAACCAGTAAGGCGACCGGTTCGCTGTCCGGTCCGATCATGAAAAAACTGGCCTTAAGATAAGGTTAATAGATTATTTTTTCTAATGTTTATGACGTTATCCGATTTTAAATTCGATGTGACTAGTGAAGGCGTAATGTGTTTGGCAGGGCCGGCCCTGAGAATTTGTGTACCATGTTCGAGCTCGAAAAAATGTGCCATTAGGCCTTAACGAAATTGGGTATTGGGCTCACTAAAGGTCTAAACCTAATGTCAAAGGGGTTTATAACTAATCTAAACCATAAGAATAGTATTGTAAGGGGGCCTATGTTATGTTTGTATGGGTGTACCGTATTAATTTTTTTTATATATACACATATCGGGTTTTTTTTCAGAAAAAAACGCACCCCTCGAAATATCGGCCATGGTGTTTGGTCCGTTGTCTGGTCCAGTTATGAAAACATTGTCTTTAGGATAAGTGTATAGTTGTATAATTTATGTTGTGTGTGGTTTTTTTTTTTTTTTTTTTTTTTTTTTTTTTTTTTGCATTTAGCTAATTGCATATTTAATTTTGGTTGTAGAGTATAAGGTGCATTCATATAACAGAAATGGCCTATGTGTTGTGGGCTTCATGGATGATCATTATCCAGTTAGAAGTGCATTCTCTGTACTAACCCAGGTGAGTTCACATCATAACAAAACTTTCATATAATAAGGAACCAAGATCATACGATCTCAGAGTCTGAAATTGATCTAACGGTTACCGTTGATAAGGTAATAGATGAGTACCAAAAGAAGCATGGTGATTCATGGAGGAGTATACAAGCGGATAAAACCGATCAATGGCCTTATCTTAATGACGCTTTAACCAAGTTTCAGGTATATTTCCCTATCTTGTCTTAATTTTTTTAACTTGATGGAAATTTTTATTTATTTTTTTAACTATTCAGGATCCTGCTCAGGCAGACAAGCTGTTGAAGATTCAAAGGGAGTTAGATGAAACAAAGATTATCCTTGTAAGCATCAGTTTATTGTTGTACTTCATGTATGTTCATATAATCTAATGCGATAAATGATAGGTGTTTTTTTACAGCATAAAACCATTGATAGCGTTCTTGAAAGAGGCGAAAAGCTGGACAGTTTAGTCGAGAAGAGTTCAGATCTCAGTGCAGCTTCACAGGTGTGTGTTTTGCCATTAAATTGCATGTTATTTATCTTCATGGGCGGACCTAGGAGAAGCCCAGGGTGGGCGGGCGCACCCCTTGAAAAAAAAATTTAGTGTATTTTAAAGGCAAAAAACCTGACCGCACCCTTTTAAAATATGTTTGAACCACTCATCCGCACCTCTAGCAAATAATTTATGGGTCCACCACTGTTTATCTTTCTGAATAATCTAACAGTTAAGTGTGTGAATTATGACATATTTATTTATTATTTAAGTAATAATCTAACTTTTTTCCAATAAAAAGGATTTAGGATGTTTTATTCACTTAGAGAAAAGAGTGGGCAACTTCTGGTCTCTTTACTTTTTAGCAAATGTTTTTTTTTTTTCTCCTGTTTGGCCCATTCATAAGAAAATGGATTGAAATAATCTAAAATTTTCATAAGAGCAAGTATGTAGAGGTGGTTAAATGAGTCGGGCTGGTGCATTGGGTCAAACGGGCAATCGTTTCCACAAGTGGGGTTGGTGTGAAACACTTCGTATCCCCAAAATTTGGTACTTTTATACTCGATTAGTGTATTATTTAAATAAATTATTTGACCCGTTTGAAACTTTAAAGATAAAACATAACCTGAATAGACTCATATGTACGGAAATGGGTTGAAGTTGCCACCTGGTTATGGAAAACTGGAATAATAAATAACATAAATCTACTGATTGGTTGTGAAACAGATGTTCTACAAGCAGGCAAAAAAATCCAATCAATGTTGTACCATTTTGTGAAGTGGTTATGAACTTTGATTCTTTAAGTCATCAACTTTGGTGAGGTGAATCTTTCATGTTTTCCATATAGACGGACAAGGCGTTTATTCTTGTGTATCGTTTCATTTTTATTTAGACATTTATATTCTTGTAACTAATATATATTAAAACATTATTTATCACACGCGTCAAAAGTAGTAATCAAACATCTCGTCGCAGTGTTAAAATGTTTATACATTTCTTCGTTGTTCAAGATATATCCCTCTAAAGATGTCCTGTGATGGTATTCACTAAAGCTGGATACAACCCACATTATCCGTTTATCTAAATGGGTCGGCGGGTTAAGTGGGTTGTAAGCAGGTTGGCCAACCTTGCGGGTTGAAATGATACTTTAAAGTATAATTTATACTAATAACATACTAATACAAAGAGATGTTCCAAGAAGAGAAAGACTCCAATGATGAAACTTCCAGCGAGGGCGCCAGCTAGGCACATCTAAGAGATCCAGAAGAAAGCAAGACAAGTTCACACCCGCGTAACACAAAAGATAAAACATAGTTATGGTTTGGGAGATAAGATCAAGATTCCCAATTACAACACATGCAATACGCTGCAATATGTGGTTCACCGCCATCTGCAACCTTGAAGTCATTAAGAACAGGTAGAATGTCATCATTGTCAACGTTTAGTTTTCATTACGCTTTATTTTCGTTCAATAACTTATGTTTAAAAAAAGTCAGAATATGCCGACACGTTGAATAAATTTTTATTAATGTTCAAACATAAATTTTGTTCAAAGTCGTACTTAAAAAATAATATCTTTTTAGTATCGTATGCTACTATATCCAACACAAACCAAACACATGGCAACATTCGTACCTCTCTCGTTATTCGGTTTTATGTTTTTGTTTGACCGTAAAACACATCTGTATTGTAACAAACCCTATAACGGCCCATTAATATAACGGACTCTTTTGGACTCATCATCAAGTCATCATATTCATAATTCATGTCAATACGTCATGGGCCTATTAAACCGACAATGATTCTATATTGGGCCGAAATGGTTCATTCATAAAGTCCAGCCCAATTTCCCCAATTTGGTGGTAATTTTCCCGCCATTTAGGTATCTATCTTTCTTTACCCCCAAATCTGAAATTCAGTATTGTTCTTCTTCTTCTTCTTCTTCACAAGATTCACAGTAACCAATCGCCGATCACCAGGCACAATGGAAGTTATGAGATCACAGAAGAAAGCTTCGTCAGCACTGACGTCATCTAATGGTGTTTCAACCCTAAATCTTTACCGTTCGGCTCCCACTCTCGAAGTCCGGCTCGAGGATTTCGAACGATTCGCCGTTGATCGGCTTCTAGGTATTCCGTTTTGTGTTTTCATTTTTTGATTTATAAATTATGTTCGTACTTCGTTGATTGCTATTGCTATTGCTACAGTTAATGAATGATATGTAGGTTTTGGTATTTGATGGTTATAGGTTGTGTTTTAGAGTTAGGTCTGGCTTTTGCAATTGGAAAAAATAACTGTGTTCTTATTCCTAGGGTTAGGGTTTTGAATTTAGGTTTTAGTAAAATTTCTATAGCTAGATTTTAGATTTCTTTTACATTTAGTGTTGTAAACGAACTGATGTCTGAAACATTCAGACTTCAGCTCGCGAAACAAACAGCCTGAATCATTAAGTGCTGAACCAGTAAGATGTTTGAACCATTAAGAGCCTTATTAAGAGGTAAACAAACAGCCCCTTACTCGACATCTCTGAAAACCAAAAACGAATACCCAATTTAGTTTCAACTGAAAACCGAATACCCAATTCGTTATCAACCAAAACATGCCATTTAGCAGCCAAACATATCACACCTTGAGCCTTGTGTGTGATCCTAGTGGCACTCCTCAGTGGTATCATTATCCCAGCAAGCAAACTTGCACAAACCAACTCTATATAACCAAAAAAACACCATATCAGGTATAAAAAGACACGAATATGATTATCTGATCTAAACTGTTGATGTGATGATAAGTTACTGCAAGTTACGATTTTCGGGTTACACCACAAAAAGAATCGACCTGTTAGTCCAAAAGATGTTCATGTGATATCACCGTTATCAAAAAAATGAGTTTTGAACTGGAATTTAACTTAACTCGTGCATGCTCGCACGGATGCAGCTCCGAAAACCCCGGGCCAGTTTTTGCACAATTTAACCTTCTGCTTTTTTAACCAGATAATGCATTTTTTTGTATTAAAAATGGCCCAGAGGTGAAAAACTAAAAAAAAAATAAATAAAAAACCAACTGTCGCTAAGTTCGCTATTCGTCGCTAAGACCCATATAGCGACACTTAGTCGCTTCGCTACATAGCGCGCTATAGCGGTCGCTATAGCCGCTACTAAAAACTATGGTCCATGGTGGTCGCCATTCAAGTTGTATCATGGCATTAGGATCGGTATGAATATAGCGGCACGGTGGTAACCACGGTGGTCTCCATTCCCTTCTGCCGATGGCATTCGGGTCTGCATCATTGAACTTGGAGGACCGGTTTTTGAATGAGACACGGCCATCGAACAAGACGAATGGATATAGCACCGGTATGGAGGTCTTGTCGGTGAGAATGGCAGCTTGAGGGTAGATGGAACCTAACGGTGACTGTTGCGGAGATGGTGTCGAAGTCGGTGGTGATGCGACCCTTCCAAGAGACGGTGTCGGTAGTATTGGCGGTTTATGGCATGGAAGTGACGGTGGTGGTACGGGGCTTAGCGGTGGTGGTCGAGCGGGAAAAGAAGGCGATGGTGGAACTCCATTATTGGAGGCGGTGATGGTATGGAAACGACGAAGCATTGCAGTGGTGAAAGACTTCCATGTAAGGCGTCCGGGTTCTCGATACCATGAATTGAACCAAGAAAAAAGGTTCATCATCGAAGGACTCTACAACATAAGGAAACCGTTCTTCCTCATAAATTGCATAACCGTTCAGCATCACAAATTCACCGGGTAGGATTGGAGGCGGTGAAGCGAGATAGATATGTGGAGTCCTCGAGTTCTTCCAAAGCCATGGAGGCTAAGGCTCAATGAAAGCCTCAATTGGTAGGTTTACAGAGAAAACCTACAAACTCCCAAGAACATAAGAGAAGAAGAGAGACATAAAACTAAAGTTTCATTCAACAATTTTCTACCTTCTTTCATTAAACTCAAACCATTCTTAAATCTTAAATACAAGAAAATGGAAAACTAACTGTAGTAAATATGGGATAATGCATAAACATGGAAACGTGAAATGATTGGTTTATCCTAAAATGTATAAGCTACTGAACATGTAAACGTGGGCATGTGATGCAAGTAATTTGGGTCTGGGTCGGGTTGCTTGGGCCAGAGGTGGGTTTAGGGTAGGTGACCCGTATCATCTTGAATGTCAAGCGATAGGTTTAGACTATTGACTTTAGGGTTAAGAGGTTTTGCAAATTACAACTTCTTGTAGAAAATTACTAATGTCTTACTGGAAATGTATTTAAGTTATGAGAATTAGATTAAATTCTACAATAACTTTCTAAGAGGAAGTTTCCATTTCAACAAGTTTATTAGTATTTTGGTTCTAAGTTTTAACATTGTAGAGGTTTATTGTCATTATTTGTTATGCACAGTTCTTAGAGGGATTTCTGATGGGCTAGCTAGAGGAAAGAAACCTGATGAAATGGAGAAATTGGTTAGTGATAGCTTTATTATTATTATATATATATTTTTTTATTTTTACGTTTTTTATTTTTTTTGCTCTTTAATATATGGTGTTTATCTTTTTTGGACCAAGTAGGTGGCTGATCTTTTGAAGGCTCATATGAGACATCCACAGGCCTCAGAGGTTAACAACAAAGATATCATATCTCATTTTGTTTTGCGTCTCGTGTATTGTCGATCGTAAGCTTTTGAACTTTTTGCCATTTGTTTATTTATTTATTATTTTTTTTGCTTTGATTTGAACTGATTGTGTGATCTCTTATTCTTGTGATATTTTAGAGAAGAATTGAGGAAATGGTTTCTTTCAATGGAAAGTACTCTTTTTCGCTACCGGTTTCGGAGTGTGAATTCTGATGTACATGTATGATTAATTAAGTTTTTTTTAATACAAATAAGTTCAAATTCTTTTAGTTTTGCTAATTATTGATGTTTGGAGCTTTGAATTCCAGTTGTCATTGATGACCGAACTTGGCATTCCGTACAAAGTTGTCTCCCAAAAAGAATTTGAGGTATTATTTTGTTATCCATCTGATTTTTACTATAATTTATCCTATTTGTTTGTTATTTTCTGAGATTTTGTTTCATGCTCATCCAACCTCAAAACTTTAGCTACCGATAATTTATTATGATGACGCAAACATTTTCTTTTTTATGATTCTTTTCAGGATTTGCGTGATCAACTGAACTTAGTTGCACGCTCAGCTAACCAGCCGTTACCCACTCGTATGTCATAAACGCATTATCATCAATAATCTATGTTTGTAGCTTTTGTTATCTGGTTCAAGTGTTCTAACTTTATTTATTTTATTTGTGGTTTTCTTTATTGCAGCTAATGGATTATACAAGGTACATTGTTTGGTTGAACCTTTTGCTCAATTTGTTTAATTATTCAAATTGGAAAATTTATTTTCTAAGTTTCATTTTTATTGATGTAGGTTTCATTTGAAGAAGTTCCAGAACTTGTGGCAACCCGTAAAGTGTTCATCCAGAAAGGATATGCATATGTTGCTCTGAATCAGGTAAGTGAAGTATTACTAGCTGGTTTTCTTGTTATATTATTGTAATGCAAAAGATATATAAGTGATGTTTTTATTGTTATTCAATTAGGTTGTCTCATTTGTTGTTCCACACTTCCGTAGCCATCTTTCAAAAGCTCTTGTCCTCACAAACAGGTTATTCTTGAACTCGTATTGGATGCTTTAAATAATTCAAACTGTATGCTTATTGTTATAGTTGGCAAAGTGGGCGGGTTGGGTTGGATTGAAACGGGTCTGGTTGGGTTGGCCTGAAACACTTTTCTCCATATAGTTCAAGTTGCTTAGAAGAGTAAAGTACATGGATGGTCCCTGTGGTTTACTAAAATTTTAGATTTGGTCCATAGCTTTTGAAATGTACACGGATGGTCTATATGGTATGCATTGTGTAACACATTTAGTCCCCAGCTAACAAATCTAAAGCTGTTAGCATGTCCAAGTTAGGGACTAAATGCGTTACAAAGTGCAAGCCAAAGGGACCATCCATGTACTTTTGGAAAAAGCTGGAGACCAAATGCGGTACAAAGTGCAAACCATAGGGATCATCTATGTACTTTTAGAAAGCTAGGGACCAAATCCAAAATTTTTGTAAACCACAGGGACCATTCGTGTGCTTTACTCTTCTTAGAAATAGTTATGGTGTTAATAGTCAAATGATCTTACACAATTTATATGTGTTTTTTAATAATATATTTGTTTGAATCAAATGATTTAGAAGGTTTATGCATCAAAATACACTTTAGGTTGACTTTCAACTTGTTTCACGGTTTCGCCTGTTAACTTATAAACTATTTTACTTGCTTGACTCAGTAGAGTTTAAACATAGAGAAATTTACGAAAATAGCCAAGAATAAGTTTGACTTACTAAAATGGCCACCTCATGCGTCGGTGGAGCAGGGCATCACTGATTACGAGAGAGCTTATGCGTCTGCATGGCTCATTCATGCGTCCGCCAATGTAGAAGTGACACGTGTCTCATCGACATCATGCGTCTCATGCGTCCGTGACTCATCCCATGCGTCTGTGACTCATCCCATGCGTCCATGACTCATAAAATTTACTTTTAGGAGATTTGAGGCATCCCATGCGTCCGTGACTCATCCCATCATCCCTTGCGTCCGTGACTCATCCCATGCGTTGCCGACTCATCCCATGCGTTGCCGACTCATCCCATGCGTCCGTGACTCATCCCATGCATCCCATTTTCGTACTTGCTGCGTCATCCATACACGCATCCATTTAAAGAATTAAGGACGCATAAGAGGGGTGATGCTTCATTCCAACGACGCATGAGCTGACTATTTTGGTTAGTCAACTTTATTCTTGGCCATTTTCGTAAATTCCTCTTAAACATAACTCGAGTTGACCAATGAAGTTAAATCAGTGCACATTTTTTACTTTTTAGAAAGTGGACGTCCATGATTAGAGAACAAGAAAAGGACCGTCTAACACCCGTAAGTTTCAATTTTACTTTAATTAATTTTTGTTTTGTTTTGCATGAAATAAAAAGCGAATTATTTAATTTGTTACGAACCAGATAGTTGAAGCACTAGCTACTAGTTATCTGGGTCCTGATTATAGCCAGGTATTTCGCATAATTTTATTCTATCTTACTTTTAAGTTGTGAATGTTTTTGTTTAATGTGTGGTTCTATTGTTGTTATCTTGATAGGACAAAGAAGTTGGTGAAATATCTTTAAAGGACATTGATCAAGTAGCAAGAACTTCATTTCCTTTGTGTATGCAGCACCTCTTCAATACAGTAAGTGATACGATACAACAGATGTCTCATGTTTCACGCTAATTCATCAAGATTTTGCTTATATTTTGTATGTATTTTCACCTTATATGATCAGTTAAGAGACGATCATCATTTGAAGCATGGAGGAAGGATGCAGTTTGGCTTGTTTCTCAAGGTACTGCATTTTAAACTTCCGTCTGGATAAAATTGTGTTGTATACTTTGGTCATTTTTGTACTTTAAGGTGTTGCTAAGTGGCATTTCGTTATATACTAGATATAAGGGTAGAGGTGGCAATTTGTGTGGGTTGGGTAACTGATCGAAGGGCAAAGTTTTAATTAGTTGCTACAGGTCGAATCGTCTCTGATTAAGCAGAGACACTTTTTATTTAGGCTAAATTGCACTTTTCGTCCTTTATGTTTCACGGTTTCTGCAGGCGCTGTCCATTTTAAAAATTACACTCTATGTCCTTTATGTTTACAACCTATAACGGGTGGTGTCCTTTCTCATAAACCCAGTTATCTTTTAATGTTAAAACCCCTTGTCTCTCTCAACTTCAAACATGAGGGACCTTTTGTGTTAAAACCCCTTGTCTCTCTCATTTTTCTTTCAAAACAAACCCTAGCCTACTCGAAAATACCCACAGCCGCACAACTCAGTCTCTTCTCCCTCTCCGTCAGATTCGGCGACCGGAGCCGGGTACGGCCGGCACTCCGGCGTCTGTTTCTTCTCCGACAAGCACCCCCGACTTCCACTTCGTCTTACAACCGCCACTCAGCCCCCAATTCTCTGATATCATCGCACACCTGCACACAATCTAGATCAAGAGAGTGAGAACGGGAGAAAAAGAGACAGAAAAGAACGGGGGTGAGAGAGAGCCGGCGTTGATTTGCCGGTAACCGCCGACAATGAAGATGATGGTGATACGATTACGGAGGAGCGGCTCCGGTGGGTTTCACAACAGTGAATTCCGGCAGTCTCGAATTTCTTGATGTTTCTCTGGTTAACCCTCAAATCCTTTCTCTTCCTCTTAGTTTTGTTTTTTTTTAGATTCGAGCTCTCTCCGTCGAGTGGTGATGTTTCAGGTGATAATGATGATGACGATGAGATGATGGTGATGATAACGGCGGCGATGCCGGTGACGGTGTTCGGGGTGGTTGTTGTCACGGGTCTCGAGTCAGATTTGGTTATAGTTTAAGCTTGGTTCGAGTCGGTAAACTATTTCGGAGTTGCCGGAATCCGGATGAGCAAAAACGCATATGAGGCGGCGCCTCACTAATTTGGCGAGGCGTACCGGATGGCAAAAATACCCGAGCCCGGCGGGTATACCCGAAACCCGACACAAATGGGACGGGTATACCCGATACCCGACAGGTATTGGGCCGGGTATGGGATTAGTTTTAAAAATTTTCGCGGGTATGGGTCGGGTATGGGATTAGGTGATACCCGACCCGATTACCCGAAACCACATACCCGTTTACCCGAACTATATACCCGATCCAATACCCGATTTTTTTAATTTATACTTTTATTTTCTATTAACACTTAACTATTAGTGATTTATTTTATTATGTTCATAATGTGAAAAAATAAATTTTCTTTTAGTATATGCATTTGATAATAGTATTTATATTTTGTATGTTGTAAAATATATGCATGTGAGTGTATAAGTATTATAAAGTTATTATTAATTTATGATAAAACTTATATGTATGTAATGTATATTTTTAATTTATAATAGTTGTATAAATAAAATAATATAATAATTACAATAGTAAAAAATGTATTTAGAAATCCTAACGTATATCTTTTAACAAACTAATGGGTAAACCCGATATCCGCGGGTATACCCAATACCCGACGGGTAATTACCCAACAAATACCCGACGGGTATTGGGTCGGGTATGGGACGCGATTTTATAACCGGGTACGGGTATGGGATTACCAATACCCGACCCGAACCCGACCCATTGCCATCCCATTATGCGTACGTTTGTTTTTTTAAGCGCAAAAAACCGCGGGCCCGGGTTTTTCGGAGCTGCATTCGTGTCCGCAGGTGCGGGCACGCATGAGTGACAAAGTATTTACCACCTTTTGAGACTTTTATTCACACACTCAAAACTTACAACATATAAGTCCTAAATTTTTGCTACTAACTATTAGCTCCATGATCTTAAATGGCATATATAATAGTTTTTTTTTTTTAACTTTATATGTGGAATCTTATTTGTTTTCAAAATATAACATATTTTTTATATTTTTTTTCTCTATGTGTGCTTTTCTTAAATAGCTTTTTTATGTCAAGTATTTGATGAAATTTGAATCTTTTTTATGTTTTTAACTACTGAATTTGATGAAATTTGATGAGAAAACTCTTTTTTGATGTTTAGTAATTATTATTTTATGATATATATAATTTTAATATTTATTTATTAATACCGCCTCGTGAGGCGAAAGGAAAACGCCTCGAAACTCGTTTCCGTTTTTTTAAACCTTGCTGATGCTTTTGTTTTGTTTTTTAATGTTTCAGTTTTTTACATAAAAGGTCCCTCATGTTTGAAGTTAAGAGAGACAAGGGGTTTTAACATTAAAAGATAACTGGGTTTATGAGAAAGGACACCGCCCGTTATAGATTGCAAACATAAAGGACCTAGAGTGTAATTTTTGGGTTTTTTTTTGGTGAGGTCTAGTTTTTTTGCCGTGGGGGGGGGGGGGGGGGGTTAGGTTTTTGGGTGGGGGGGGTTTAGGTTTTTGGTGGTGATGTAGTGGGTTTAGTTTTAGGTTATTGGACACTTGTCACTCTATAAATCCTTCTTACACTTCTTACAATTAGAAGCCTTTGTAGAATAGCTTGACCCTATACTTTAATATTAAAGTTCACAGGTTAATGAAACCAAATCACATGATTTGATATGTTTCTCCACTACAAAGTTGAGTGGCTTGGAACTGAAGTGTAAGTTTGGTTCTGTTTATTACCCGTGGACCATGGTAGCCAATGTAAAAAAGAACAGGAACCGAGTATTTGTTTTGGGTTTTTTTTCTTCAGATAGTGTTTTTAGGTGTATTCGGGTATTGGGTCGGGTTGGGTAATAGAAAAATGCTCACCTCTACTCAAATTTATACCGTCGAATCGAGACGTATTACTTTTGACCCGATTTGTTTCCAAACAAAATTTAGGTCAACACGTACCTAAAAAGAAAACGTTTTATAATTGACCCGATTCGTTTTCAAACAAAAAAATACGTTACAGCGTAAACAAACCTGAGTTTATGTCAAAGGTTTAAGGGTTAAAGAAAAGTTAGAAAATATGGGGGCCTTTTATTCAAGCTAGAAAGTAGGGGGTCATTTTGTCAAATTAGATAGTTATTTTTGTCAATTTAGAGAGTTGAGGGGTGAATTTTGTTAATTCACAAAACTTGATGGAATGGTGATTTCAAAGGTTGGCAATGACCTTTGAAATTAAGGTATTATTATATATAATATAATTGTTTAAGCTACTTTTTACGCTAAACTTGATCATAATTATTACTTTTGAATATCAGGGTGTTGGGTTGAAGTTAGATGATGCACTTGCATTTTGGAAAGCAGAGTTCTCTCAGAAGGTAAACATTGATTGTTTAAATAAGTTGACAGTTAATTTGGAGCGTTTAATCTCACTGTTTGTTTGTGTGTAAACCATAGAAATATTATTTACTCTTTGCAATTTTATGATTTTTTTTTGTTGAGTGCTAACTGCTAAGTGGGTGTTAATTAATAATTTTAGGTTGGTGCTGAGAGATTTGACAAAGAATACGCATACAGCATACGCCACAATTACGGTAAAGAAGGAAAGAGAACTGTAAGTTTCAACTCTAAATTTTCATGCCGTAAATTAAAAAAGTACAAATTTATAAGCCGGTATGCTTAGGGCTGCAGATGAACCGAACGCTCAGCGAACATTCGTGAACTGTTCGGCATGAACACGAAGTCACGAACAAGAAATTTTGTTTGTTTAGTTAAATGAACGAATATGAACAGACGTCGTGTTCGCTCATTTATGTTCGGTAACGTGTTCGGTAGTTTACGTTTGACAGGTCATTATGATTTTTAATTTTTATATTATATTTAAATACTTCAAAAATCTCACTAATTAATTATTCAATAAATATTAGTTTATATTGTATATTTTATAGAGTGTTTGTTTATATTAGCTTGTGCTAGCTTCTGTTCATGAATGCTTGTTTGTGTTCATGAACATTCGTTTGTGCTCATTTGCATTCGTACATGTTCATTATCTAATATTAACGAAGGAACACAAGCGAACATGAACATGCACAAACCTAAATGAACAAACACAAACTTAAAATCTCTTTTGGTAAGTGTTCATGATCAGTTTGTGAACTCATTAATTTCTTACAAATGCTCGTGTTCGTTCGGTTCGGCATCTCTAGGTATGCTTGTTTTTTGTGCTTTTTAAACACATTTTAACATGTTTTAAATATTTATTCAGGATTACACACCTTATTCTTGTCAAAAGATTATCCTATCAACTCCTGGAGTCGGAGACCATCATGGTTGCCCTTATCGTCATTTTAGGTAAATTCTTTTATCAAATCTTGTAGTCACCTAACTTGGACCAATAAATTTTCTTAATGTTAGGTTGCAAGTACTATCAATTCCTTTTTTTTAGTTTATAAAAACGATTGTAACTGAGACAATAATTGTCTAATATGTTCATTTAGTTTAAACTTTAGTTCAAACTTAAATCGGTTAATTATCCGAAATTAATCTAAACCGAACCATAACCGGTTAACTGGACTGAAGTTCGGTTATGGTTATGGTTAAGGAAATTCCATAATCGAAGCTAGTGGTTACGGATATCGTTAAAGGTAATAACCAAACTGAACCACTATTTGCACACCCCTAATTATTACATTGTTGTAAACTTTAGTGACTAATTTACCATTTTATCCTTGTTTTTATGTTTACAGTGAAGAAAATCTAAGGGCTGCTCTTGGTAAAATGGGAGTAAGCAGCCGTGCATTGGAAGATGTTATCGAAAAAGCAAGAAATAGACATTATCAGGTCATAACTCGTTAATGTATTTGTACATCTCATTCTCTTCTTCATGTTCTGAAGCATTATATATTATAATATATGTGCAGTTGGCTTGCACTTTGACATTTGAAGCTCTTCATGCTTCATCTTGTGATGCTGGAATCAACCATCCAAACCAATATTTCAGTGACAGCCAAAAGATCCTCAAAGAAAAGGTAAAATTATAGAGGTGAAAAATTAGGTGGATTGGGTAATGGGTGAAAATGTCAAAAGCAGGTAAATTTTGTGCAGATTGAAACTGCTCTGATAGTGGTAAAGTTTTATAATTAATTGTTAAATTATGCAGTTAATGCGGTAAAATATCGGATATCGGTCAAGGACCGATATTTGAAATATAGGTTATCTCGGTGAGATATCGGGGATATCGGTAATTTTAATATAATGCAAAATTTATATATATAGCAATTTAACACCAATAATTCAGTGATATATCAGTGATATATCGGTTATATCGGTCAAATATCAGTCAATATCGCCGATAATATCGGTACCGATATTTTGACCGATATTTGACACCGATATTTTACTAAGGGACCGATACGACCGATATGACCGATATATCAGATATTAACTGCATAGGTTAAATATGGTTAGAAAAACTATATTATTAAAGCTAATAAGTTTAACAAAGCAGTTCAAAAGGTTGCATGCTTTAAAAATATACTTTGGGTGATTTTCGACCCACATGACCTGTTTGTAACTCATTAGAGATATGATATAACCCAATATAACCCAAATGTCTCCATATGTAACTCTGTAAGCAAATGGGTCAAAGTTACCACTGGGTTGAACACATTACCGAACGTTCACAAACATAAACGGACTTCCCCCTATGAATGGTTGACGAACTGTTCGCTGAACGTTCGGTTCGTTTACAACCCTACAAATAATAGTGCGCATGTATAATTTGCTCAATTGTTGAAAATGCTGCTGGGTTTTTTTTTTTTTTTTTTTTTTTGCAGAATATGTCAACGGATTGATGTATTATATTATCAATTTGTACCAGTGTTATGTTGTACAGCGGCAATGTAAGTACCTATCAATTTCTCTACACATTACATTCATGTTTGCATAAAGTAGCATATTAAGCTCATAACAAAAGTTAATAAGGGTGGTGGTTTCTAACCATTTACCAATGGGCTGATTCAGGCTGTGTTTCATCTCAAACGGGTCCAATAAATGAATTTAGTTGAAAAAGGAATCAAACGAGTTGAAAATCATCTAAATAAGTTTATTCTTAAAGCACAAGACCCTGTATACCAATTTTATTATTGTTTTTTAATTATAATTAACATTTCAGTTATTTAATAGTTGAACTTGGCAAAATTATTAATTTGCTTTGCCCTAACCTTGTTAGTTTCGTTTGTATTAAAGTGACTTGTTTTGACTCGTTACCTAATCAAACCATCTTACCAGTTATCACCTCCAGGTGATGTTAACATAATAACATGTCTTTTGATTCATTTTAGTTTCTTTACAATAATTATCTGTAGTTTTATTTTTCAGGTGGTCATCGGGATCACATTGTCGATCAGTTCTGGTAAACTATGCACATGTAAATGAGTTTAAGCACTAGTATCTCGTTGGAGTGAGTAGTGATATATCTAGAAACTTTTAAACTAACTGCATTTTTTGCACTTCTAAATTAAATGTAGTTTCTTTTCTTTTTTAATCCAAATTAAACGAATCTTTGAAGATGATGCGGTTTACATAGTAATATATTACACATCTGTTTGCTTGCTTCTGTGCTGGGTGTTAGTTGAGCCACACCAAGTTTAGTTTTACTTCATTCAACCTACAAAGAGTTAGATTTGAAGCTTGACTTGTTTTAAGCCTCATGCTAAAGCACGAAAGCTCAATCTTGCGTGAAAAATATTCGAACTTTATTCAAATTGGTATGGGCCATAAATAGCTATTTAAAAATAAATTAGTTGGGGAGAAACCTGCTTGCATGACGAGGTGGAAGTTGGAACCAATGGCGGTTTGTGTTGGGTTAAAACCAGTTTGATAGTGCAAATCGGGCCGGGTTATAAAACCAATTTAGAAATCCAACCCGATTTTTTGTTCATTTCTACATTGACCGGATGAACATTCTCATGCGACCTCAAACCATCTGACCTTTTCAGCATTTGCAATGATCACGACCAACCTTAAGATCGACGTGGTTTGTCACTTTTACTGACCTTCGGCTCCACAAAAGCCAAATTGAACACTACTACATACATAATTACAAAACCAGTATAGTGTTGTCACAACCTCCACCCATATCACCGTCAACTATCGCCACCGCCCCATGACCACCTCGAACCCACAACGTCTCCTACCACCAAACTTGCCCTATCCACCATCGTAACACCCACTCCACCTACCATCATCGCATTCGCTCCTACAACCCCACCTCTACTGTGTCAACGTCCACCAAAACTACGCTAAAATCCCAAAACTACAAAACCTTTCAATGCAGCCTCTTTTTGCCCTGCTACAGCTATTCTGGACACCGAACCCGCATCCTTTACCATTGCTAACACACATCGACCTTGATGAGAGACGGTACGTGGTCCTTGGTACCTCGTGCTCCCGAGTCTAATGTTGTTGATTGTAAGAGGGTTTACAAACTCAAACAGGGGCTATCACACGTTTTAAAGCTCGTTTAGTTGCCAAAGGTTTTAGACAACAACCCCTGGCTTTGTTGACCCACACTGACCAGATCATGTCTACAACCCCCGGCTTTATTGCATAAGTCTCTATATGGGATAAAACAGGTCCCGGAGCTTGGTTTCAGCGCTTGTCTACAACTCTTCTTGCAGGGTTCCAAGACGGGTCCTTATCTATTTATTTATTCATCAAGGGGTACTGCATTGTATGTATATGTTTGTCTACGTTGATGATATTATTAGAATGTGTAGTTCATTATTACGAGCCAACCAAAAATTATTAGAATGTGTAGTTAATTTTTGTTTGTTTGATGTAAAATACGTATCCTATATCCTTTGGAAGCCTTTATTTTTCAAGGTTTTTTTTTCTGATTTTTATAGCGAGTGCTGATACCATCGCGATGCAAACTAATATTTACCAAATCCCTAGCACGTAGTGCGATAGAATCCAGAAAAAAAGCTTAACAAATACAAAATAAAAATGGGTGGTGGGTTGAAGTAGCGTGAAACGGGAATCGAACCCGAGACGTCGAGCCATTTCTAAAGCCTCATGATAGCGATGGCCCAATCAGGGTCATCGGAGTGGGCGAGTGTTGGTCTCGTCGCGATGCAAACTGATATTTACCAAATTCCTGCCACGTAGTGTGAGAATCTAGAAAAAAAGCTTAACAAATGCAAAATAAAAATGGGTAGTGGGTCGAAGCAGGGTGAAACAGGAATCAAACCCGGGATGTCGAGGCGTTTCTAAAGACCACTTTCTCGATTTTGTCATGATAGCGTTGGCCCAACCAGGTTCTTCGGAGCGGGCGAGTGCTGGTACCGTCGCGATGCAAACATATATATACCAAATTCCTGCCACGTAGTGCGAGAAAATCCACAAAGAAAAGCTTAACAAATACAAGATAAAAATGGGTAGTGGGTCGAAGCAGGGTGAAACGGGAATAAAAGATACCTAATTAAAATTAG
The DNA here is from genome assembly GCF_002127325.2 of Helianthus annuus. NCBI lineage: Eukaryota > Viridiplantae > Streptophyta > Magnoliopsida > Asterales > Asteraceae > Helianthus > Helianthus annuus. The sequence goes on from NC_035444.2 coordinate 6,495,984, forward strand.
ATTACATTAAAAACAACTTAATTAAAATAAAATATGCGCGACTAAAATAAAAATAAACTACTTCATTATGGTATCTCACAATTCGCCATGCTGAGATGTGAGCAAAACTGCGGGTCGCGTAGCAGCATTTGTTAAAAAGATGAATATGGTGAAAGGATCATAGCATTAGTGTAAAGACTGACACTTGTTATAATCCGAATTATTTTACTCAAGTTTGTTATGAACTAAGCGTGACACATTAGGTAAATTCAATATTGTCTATTTGTTGATATGAGACATACCATTGCATAAGCGGTGTTCGACCGCAAAAATATCAACTTGTTTCGTTGCAATGTTTGTGGATGGTTGGAGACCACAAAGTTTCAGTTAAAACAATTTACAACGGAAATGCTCTCAGTGGCGCATTCAAGAATTTTTTGTACCGGGATTCTTTTGGTAGATTTTCACTAATTCTTATCATTTTTTTAAATCATATAAAATTCCACTATTTTTTTTTTCATTTTTTCCCAAACCGAGGAAGGTTCCCCAAAACCCCCAAAACACTCCTGGATCCGGCAATAAATGCTCTCTCTCAAGAGTTTTCACTCACGTAATAAAAAACAAATTTATAATTTTTTATAGGTAAATCGGAAAACATTTTTTTTTGAAACGACCAACAAATCAATCCCGAGCACTCTCGGGGCACCCACTGGACAAACGGAGTACTCCGAGAGTAACCCGAGTGGTCCACCACCAATTCCGAGGAAAACCCGGTAACCCACCCGCCCGTAGGCACGACGGTAAATTACCAGTAAAACTCATTTGTATCAAGGATTTAACTCAAGTTTCCCTGAGTCTCCTATCACTGCAGTGCCTCACTCATTTTTTTTGCACCAAATGGGAATTGAACTTGAGTCTTCAATAAAGAACTCAAGTTCTCCTACCACTTGAGCTAGAGGTCATTGACGAATCGGATAACATTTGTTGGTATGAGCTCGGATGGGCCGTTTGAAAAAGAAAATATTACATGTTTAAACCAAGTAATATTAGGCCCATTAAAAAAATATTAGGCCCTCTTTCACTTTTATTACTTTTACTTTTTATAATGTCTCTTTATTTTGTTTCTGTTTTGTTTATATGTAACACTTTAAAGTTGGGCTTGATACATTTAGGCATGGGCTTAATGGGCTTGCACAACACTGATGGGGCTTGAAAACTGGACATATCACTGATGACCTTACCTTCTCAATAACACACATATTTCCAGATCGTACACAAATATTCCAGTTCGTTCTACTCTCTCTCTCTCTCTCTCTTAGGGTTTCTATTTCATATCAACTTTAACCTAGTTTAGCGGCGATCATCGTCGTGCTTTGGACATTCCAAACGACGCAGACGGCAGTTGTGATGGGGAAACGTCGCAGATGGCGGTGGTGAGGGAATAGTAACTCTGATTCGTTCGTATTTATTTATTAATATCTTGTTTTTGTAGTGCGGGGGTGTAACACTCATCTTATAGTTTCATTTTATAATCATAAAATAGTGGGCTTTTTTTTTTTTTTTTTAAACGAAATACATAGCTAACAAAAACTTAGTTAATAAACTAAGATGTACTTCATTATAGCATTTAAACATAGTCAACTAACTAGATTAAAATATTCAACGTTTAGAAGTGTTTACAAAACAACATGTTTTAAACTAGATTAGATTAGCGCGGAAGCATACAAAACTTGTGTTCGGTTCTTGATTCCATTGCTTGATCAACATCCACAACAAACGAGCATCACCTATGGTCAAAACCACATTAATCGTTAGTTTTGACATCTTAATATTAAGTAAAAACGAGTTCTATTGCTTAAATAATGAAAAACAAACAAATTACTGCCAAACTGTGAGCCACGGTTCAGAACCGTGGCCTACGGTTCACCCAGCTCAAAACAGAATTGCTAGACTGTGAGTCACGGTTCAGAACCGTGACCCACGGTTCATCCAGCTCCAAACAGAACTGCCAGACTGTGAGTCACGGTTCAGGACCGTGACCCACGGTTCGCCCAGCTCAGCCTTCTTATATATATTTTTTTCGCTTAATTCCTCATAACTTTTTATTTACATATCCTTTTTAGCCGATTCTTTTTCCTACGCGTCCGTAATTAAATTACCAATGCATCTATCAAGATTATTATATCAAAATTTAGATGTACGGGCAGAAAGTCTATAAATGCCTTATGTATTTATTTGACCCGTTTAGCTTTTGCGTTAACTTAACCACTAACAAATTTTTTATGTCCGCAAGACGTATTTACCCAACATCCGGGGCTTATGATCATCGGCGTTTCATTACCAAATCTATGGTTTCATGCTCTTGTAGTCCGTCATTGCCAAATGCTATTCGAAACACACTTTTACTACTTACTAAAAATTATTCGACCCGTTTGGCTCATTTATGGAATCCTCCATTTCTAATGACTACCAAACACTTTCTAATCTAATTTTAACTCATTAAATCAAGTAGTGAACATTGTCACTTCAACTAATACCAATCTTTATTCTAAAACACAACTTTGAACGATTACAATATCTAATTTGCATAATGTAACGAAACAAGTTACATACTTGCATAATTCATCAACATTAGTTTCTAACCATAATTACCCATTCCCGGGCTTGTCAAACTTAGCGTATCTCTTCCGTTCCATGGCTTACGCTTTTATAACTCAATTTTTAATGAGTGACCTTTTAGTCACTTCAACACTACAAATTCGACCATTGTTCGACCCGTTTGGTTGTTTAATGGAAACCACCATTTTACAACACACCAAACTTACTATAACCAATATTTGACCCGTTTATTTATCTAGTGATCTTCGTCACTTCAACTAAATACCAACTTCATATATTATACTAATTTTAAAGTCTACTAACGAAAATACATAATTGAGCATAACGTAACAAAACCGTAGTTACGTACCTTTAGAGCGCTCCTTTCAACGCGTGTCTCCACCGGCTTGTCCGCTTGAGGATCCGGATTCCTTGCCTATAGAGTTCAACCATATATTGTTTAGAACTCCTTTCACAACATATCACGCATAATTCATATCATCATTCTAATATGCGTTTTTATTCATAATTTTCTATATTTAGCCTTCTTTTAGGCATTTCAACAAACACCTAAAGGGCATTATTTTACATGGTTCATTATCAAGTTCATAACTTGTTATATAGCAAAAATTAACATCAATCGAACTACTTTATATAAATGTTAACCTCAATAAATCTGAAATCACTTCATAAATATCAGATTACACTAGAACAACAATCAAAATCCTAGTGTTTATCAAGTTTCACAAAACCCACTAATCACCTTCATTGGTGTTTATGGAATTTACTAGAATTAAGCATGATTTCAACATATACTTGTCTAGGGTTTACTCCTAGACACTATATTGTTCCTATTTCATCAATATCTCATACATGCATCAACAATTTTGGAATTCTCTAAGTTCATTCAGAAATTCAACTAGAGATTTCCCATAAAATTCACATACCTTATGACTCCTTTTCAATGGAGATCACTATTTCGTGCTCGGATTTTGATTTGGAATTGATCTTGACCTTCAATTTGTGAGATTTAGCATGAACTAGGGTTTGTGAGGGAACCATTGTGTCGCCCTGTTGTTGAGATCGACCAGACACACACCTAAGTGTTTGTTTGGTGTGATTAATTTTGTTTTAATCATTCAAGTTTCCATTTCAACAACTTAGGTCCTTAACTATCATTTGGTTTATATTTTTAGTGTTTTTAACCCACTTATAAGTCACTACAAGACTTTTATCTAACTAGGTTATTTTTAATCCTAGTTAGTTCACTTATTTATTTACCGATCTTTTATTTAAAATAAAATATTTACATTTTTGGGGTGTTACAGGGGGAGACACTTAATAGAAGACTTCAATAGTTCAACTACGTGGCTTGGCCGATACCGGGTAATGTTCAGATAATTCCTATTGTCGTTGTATACTAGAATGATTTTCATACGTTATTTTATGGCCGAAGAGACATGTCCTGTCCACAATTTCGGACTCAAGTTGCAAGCGTATGCAACACCATTTATAATGCGTTTTCGTTGTGGTATGCACTTGAAAGGGAGTACGTCCTTCTTGATACGGTTTTGGGATTGACTGTATACATAACTATGATCCTTTTGAGATGAGATGACTGGAATTATTGGCGGTGGGTATTTGAGTCTTTTGACGTGTTTGTAAGAAAAATGTCACCATTTGTAAACCATTGAAGAACTCAATGGCTTCTTGATAATTCTCGATCCGAATTAGGTCTTTGACTCTTTGACACTTTGCATGAAACTCAGTATCCAATTCAGCATCTTCTTTACCGGCCTCTTGAACAAATACCCGAGCAACATCCATAATACCCGTCAGCAAGGGCATCTAAAACCACTCCATCAATGGCTTCCTTTAGCTGCATCTCTTTCTTGACGGATTCCTCCGAATCAGATTCACTCTTGTACGGTTCCTCCGGATCAGGATCAGGATCATTGTCAGTGTAGTACTGCAAACAATAAAAACATAAAATTATATATTTTTTCTAACCTAAATCATCAAGAAAATATGAACCAGAACTTACCACAAGAGTTGGGTTTCTTTTTTCCATGGAGAACAAGTGCAAAAAATGATGAAAATTATCAAGAACTAGTGAATTTGGAGGAAATCAAAGAATTAGCGCACAAATGAAACAAGAACAAAGTGTGTGAAATTTGAGGAAAACTAATGGAAACTATATGTTTATATGATTTACAAACAAGAATGAAAAATGGGAAAAGGTTGTTGTATCATAAGCATAAAATGTAGTAATTACTTAAATTTACCTTTCCAAAGGCATTATAATAGTATAGATTATGTGGCCTTAGTAGTAACGGAAAACAGGAGTTCGAACTTTGATATTCTTCTAGTAAAGTTACATATATATTTTAGATTTATCTGTAAGGGTTTTGTTTAAGAGTAAATTGTGGTTTTGATCCATGTGGTTTAGTAGTTATTGCTATCATTTACAAAATCTAAATTTTTTGCACTTTTAATACCAATGTTTCTATTTTATTGCGGTTTTGATCCACCACACTAACTCAATCAAACTTATAGTTAAATCTTATCACATGAGAGGAATGATTTCAGACCCGGACCGGACCGGCCGAGATCCGTTAGCTTTACTGGGCCGGTTCACATCTTCAGGCCGTTTTTGCAGCAGACCGGAGGTCCGGCCGGTGACCGGCGGTTCGGCCGGAAGTTATGTGACGGATCAGACCGGAATATTAACAAAAAAGAGCGGCGGTTGGTCAGATCTGAGAGGAATAGTGAGGTTTGGTCGGGATTCCGGCCAGAGTTCTTGCACGTGCAGTTGCAGATCTCAACGGAGCTATGATATCGATGGCTGATCTGATGGAAAATAAAAAATTTTGATGACAAATCCGGCGAGTTGTGAGGATGTGTCAGGTTTCATGATGAAGAACACGGCGAGTTCAAGTTGACGGTGACGGTGGAGGATGTTGGCGGGTGGAGGCGGTGACTGTGTGGGGTGGCTTTGCTGGAGAAGGGGATGAATGGGGTTTGGGGTAGTGTTAGGTACTTGGGTTTTTTTATGGACTTTAAATTTGGATCCTCAACAGAAGGCACGTGTGTACTTTGTTTTTGTTTTTTCCTTAGGAAACAATTATCCTTTTATATAAAAAAGTTCAATTAATCTTATTTTTTATACGTTTTATTGTTATTAGTTATTAGCATTAATCTATATTATATATATTTATATAATTTATGACGTAATCCGGGTCTTAAATCCGGTCGAACCGGTCGGACCGGTCCGACCTTTGACCCCGTAAGGCGACCGGGTCGACCTCCGGTCCAGTCCTGAAAACATTGCATGAGAGAGACATGTGCAGGGTATTTTGGTAAATAACCATTCAAAATGAAGAAACTAGTATATTATTTTTATCGTATTTAACAATTTAATCAAAATTATACCCTAGGCTCAGGTCCATCTTGATTTAAATCACTTGTGACATAGCTTTTTATTTATTATTAATGTATAATGTATAATTTAATTTAACAATTTAATCAAATTTAACCACTAGGCTGAGTTACATCTTGATTAGTAACCAGGGGCGGACCGACCCTTTGGTCTGGGTGGGCGGCCGCACACCTTGAAAAAAAAATTAGTGCATATTTTAGGCAAAAACCCGACCACACCCCTTGAAAATATGGTTGAACACCCCTAATTATTACATTGTTGTAAAACTTTAGTGACTAATTTACCATTATCAGGTCATAACTCGTTAATTTAAATGTACATGTCATTCTCTTAGTGTTCTGAAGCCAGGGGCGGATGTAACTTATGATAAGGGGTAGCCTCCGCTACCCCTTGGTGCTCAGGCGGTAGTGTAAATTTGAAAAAAAATTGACGTTCTTTGGACATTTTTTCGTTTTTGTTACTCCTTTCTTTTAAAACGTTACCCCTATGAAGGTTTTCTAGATCCACCATTGTTTAAAGCATTATATTTTATAATATATGTGCAGTTGGCTTGCACTTTGACATTTGAAGCTCTTCATGCTTCATCTTGTGTTGCTGGAATCAACCATCCAAACCAATATTTCAGCGACAGCCAAAAGATTCTCAAAGAAAAGGTAAAATTATAGAGGTGAAAAATTAGGTGGGTTGGGTAATGGGTGAAAAAGTAAAAAGCAGGTAAATTTTGTGCAGATTGAAACTGCTCTGATAGTAGTAAAGTTTTATAATTAATTGTTAAATATGGTTAGAAAAACTATATTATTAAAGCTAATAAGTTTAACAAAGCAGTTCAAAACGTTGCATGCTTTAAAAATATACTTTGGGTGATTTTCAACCCACATGACCTATTTGTATCTCATTAGAGATATAATATAACCCAATATAACCCAAATGTGTCCATATGTAACTCGGTAAGCAAATGGGTCAACAGTGGGTTGAACCATAGTTAAAAAGCGTTAACGCACTCAAGACGCATAGGCCTCGCCTGGGGCCTAGGCAGAAAGGGCAAAAAAAGCGGGGGCCTGAGAAAAAAAAGCGTACAACAAGAAAAAACATAAAATATTTTTATATTAATAGAAAATTAAAACTATTCTTCAAATAAAATAAACTAAAGCTATTATATAACATTTAATATTGTCTATTTAGTACCAAAAGTTATAAAATGCTAGTTTATTAGTGTAGAAAAGTAGTTTCATTAGATAAAAATAGAAATCTAGCTAGAATCTTGCCAGAATTTAGAGAATTTGGCCGAAAACTCTCAAGAATCTAGGAATCTCGCCGGAACCTGCGCATGAACCATCACTTGGAGAATTAAAGCGCAATTGCCTTGACTTAAGGCGCAATTGCCTCGCCTCGCTAGGAAATTGGGCCTAGGCGCAAGAGGCGATGGCTTTTTTAACAACTATGGGTTGAACACATTCCGAACGTTCACGAACATAAACGGACTTCCCCTGAATGGTTGACGAACTGTTCACTGAACGTTCGATTCGGTTACAACCCTACAGATAATAGTGTGCATGTATAATTTGCTCAATTGTTGAAAATACTGCTGGTTTTTTTTTTGCAGAATATGTCAACGGATTGATGCATTATATTATCAATTTGTACCAGTGTTATGTTGTACAACGACATTGTAAGTACCTATCAATTTCTCTACACATTACATTCATGTTTGCATAAAGTAGCATATTAAGCTCATAACAAAAGTTAATAAGGGTGGTGATTTCTAACCATTTACCAATGGGCTGATTCAGGTTGTGTTTCATCTTAAAAGGGTCCAATAAATGAATTTAGTTGAAAATTGGCAAAATTTTATTATTGTTTTTAATTATAATTAACATTTCAGTTATTTAATGAAAGTTTAAGAAAATCGATGCCTTCTCATTGATAACAAGACCGTATAAATACAAAAGGCTCTCTACTATTTTTGGTAGGAGATAACGTTAAATCAATACATATTTATCTCTAAATATACAAGATATAGATCCAATCTAAATATACAAAATTGATCTAATCTATTAGACCCCCGCAGTCGAAGCGAGAGGAAGCCGAATGCTTAGACTGGACCGAAAATTGTCAAATAAGACCCGCGGAAGACCTTTTGTAAAAATGTCAGCTATTTGGTAGCGAGATGGGATATGAAGAATCCGCACATCACCACGTTGAACCAAGTCACGAACAAAATGAATGTCCAACTCAATATGTTTGGTACGTTGATGCTGTACCGGGTTCCCAAATAAATAAACTACGCTGTCACAATAAACCACACTAGCCTTCCGAAGGGGGCGACGTAATTCTAACACTAAATTCCGAATCCAACATAATTCGGCGACCACATTAGCAACACCACGATATTCTGCTTCCGCACTAGAACAGGATACCACAGGCTGACGCTTAGATGACCAAGATAATAAATTAGAACCCAAATAAACACAATAACCCGAAGTAGAGCGTCGAGTATCAGGGCATCAGTGTATGTGCGTAAAGAGAGAACGCTAAAGGTACCCAAAGTGAGACCAAACGAGGTAGTGCCCTGAAGATAGCGAATAATACGTTTGAGTGAATTCTAATGATCAACCCGAGGAGAATGCATATGCATACACACTTGCTGAACTGCATAGCTAATATCAGGTCTGGTGAAGGTAAGATACTGAAGTGCACCAGCCAGACAACGATATAACGTAGGGTCCTCAAACGGGTCACTTGAAGAAGCATTAAGTTTAGATTTTGTGTCCACTGGAGTAGCAACCGACTTGCAGGATGACATACCGGCCCGATCAATAATATCTAATGCATATGATTGATGTGACAAAAACATAGTATCGTGTTGTCGTGTTACATTAATCCCCAAAAAATGACTCAATGGTCCAAGATCTTTCATGTCATATTCGGCTGCCAGTTGATGTATGAAAGTAGCTCGTAGAGTATCATGTGACGTTGTAAGAATAATATCATTAACATAAATAAGTAAATAAGCCATGTCAGAACCCTGATGATAGATAAATAACGAGTTGTCACACTTACTCTGCTGAAAACCAATGGTCAAGACAAAATCCGTAAACCGCTGGTATCATGCTCGGGGTGCATGTTTTAACCCGTATAATGATCTCTTTAATAAACAAACGTGATCTAGATACTGGCGATGACGAAAGCCCATGGGTTGATACATATAAACTGTTTCGCTAATGTTTCCATGTAGGAAGGCATTGGTGACATCCAACTGATGTATAGGCCATGAGTGAGATAAAGCTAGGGTCAAGACAGTCCGAATAGTGGTCGGCTTTACAACCGGACTAAATGTCACACCCCCAAAATCCACACGCGGAGTATCACCGCATGGAGGCGTGACATGACCAGGATCAAGCCACCAATCATATTGAACATAGCTTATAATTAAAAGTAGTTTATGAAATCCAACACAATACAATTGGTGTCCAAACAAAACATAGTTTAAGTAGCGGAAGCATAATATGAAAACCCAACATAAGTATTAAGTTCAAAATGTCATAATGTTTTTAACATGGCATCCACTGCCCATGCCCCACAACGACTGCGCCTCCCAGTGCAAGCTCCATGAGTACCTAACGTCCTGCAAGGCATGTAACAGAGAGTCAACAACAAAGTTGAGCGAGTTCACAGTTGATTAATTAGTTAATGTATTCGCTCAGGTATCGTAAGTTCGTTTCATAAACATGCGGGATCTACTAGGCCAATAGTATGTCCGGAGAGTGGGGGCTTCCCATGTCGTATGTACTATTAGTGGGGGTTTCCCATGTTTGTATGTACTAGACTAGTTGTAACCATAAGTGTTCTTCTCAACCCGAGAACAGGAGTACGTACGAGGTTTACGTAGGCTTTACGTAAGTGCCCTTCTTAACCCGAGGACAGTGGTACGTGTGATATTTATGTAGGTTTTACGTAAGTGCCCTTCGAAACCTGAGGACAGTAGTATGTATGAGTTTACGTAGGTTTTACGTAAGTGCCCTTCGCAACCTGAGGACAGTGGTAACTACAAGTTTACGTAGGTTTTACGTAAGTGTCCTTCGCTATCCGAGGACGATGGTTGATCGTCTAGTAATAGTGAATGTACGAGTAATTGTTCAATCCCATTCCCAACCCCGGGAATCCCATGCCTTGGTAAGAGTGTGAACTCACCTTGGTTTGCTCGGCAGATACACAGGAAGGTTACCTGAGTTATAAGTGGTCAACCACGTCCTAACATGGTTACCATACAAGTCAGGACTAGGTTCAAGTAATTCACGTATGTTTACACATAACTAACACTTTTCGAGCACGTATGGATCATGGCAAACACATAACAATCAAGTCATACATGTCCGACTTGTGCGATTCAAAAGAATGGGTTCGCACAAGTCTAACAGTCTTGTGTGATTCACCCGTTGAAACCCAATGATACCCGGCCCAATAAAATATAAGCATTCCAACATGTAAATGGCCCAAACAATAAACATGAGTTTTGTACGATTATGATAATCTTGTGCGATTTACAATGCATCTTGTGCGACTGATATTTGGGCTTTAATGTAACACCCCGAAAACGGGTTTGGTAATCAAACTCCGTTAATACTAGATGATGGGTGATGTGGAAAAAGTAGTTCAACTAATTAAACTAAAATTACCCTAAATTAAGACTCAAGTAATAAAAATCTAGACTCTTTAACCTGACTAAACTACTCACCGGTAAGTGTACCGGTCGACTCTAGCACAGAAAAGTAAGTCCGGATGTCGAACCCACAAGGACTCTATGAATTACGTTAACAACTAAATTTAGACTAAACACTGACACGACTAAACAAATAATGTGTTTGGGGGGGGGGTTTACTAAAATCCTAAAATTATGATTAAATTGAAATTAACTAAGACACGAACGAAAACTAGAGTTTTGATTCAGATGAGATTAAGGACTACCTAGACTTGAATCCAGTTTAACTATGAATGGACTTCTAACGGTTTTATTGTTGTATGGAGCCGGGATCGTTAAATACTAAACCTTAAGGTATTTCAATGCTAAGACTTCCCGACCCTTCTCAGGAAGAAACCTAGGAAACCCTACAAGGCTGTTATGATTACCGACTGTTAGATTTCCTCTCAGTCCTCTAACGACTCTAAAAGTGCCCTAATACGACCATCTACCTCTCAGCGCGATAATCTAAGGCAATTCTAGGTTCTGACTTGGTTTACTAGACACAACTGCAATTAGGGAACTAACTTCGACTTCTCTCAAAATCTAATTTAGCTATATATTGCACCGCGACCTAATAACTAACTCGAGCCTCTCAGCGACAAGTTAAGCAGAATATTCACTTCTAATTATATTTTAATTACTGTTTCTAAGGCTATCGGCCGATTTACCCAAAGATCACCCGAACCCGCAAGGATGCAAATAATCAACACAGATCTGTTATGTGATAAAGACCGTCACTAAGATCTATGTGAAACAGCAAGTAATCCACAATCAAAAGTAAATACGCATGTGCACCAAATCAGAAAATCTAGAACACGTTACTTTCAAAATCAATCCATAGTCAAACAATAAAAAACCGTTAAAAGATCCAAACATAAATCAAACCATCATCTAGTCTAGGTAGTATCTAGGGTTTAGCCAAAAAACATGATGTCTAACATAAACAAATCAAATTCAAAACAAGAATTCATTATCAAAGTATCGAAACAAGAAAATAATGAAAACCGGGAGATAAGACCCGAACAATCTTCTTTCCTACGCTCCGTGCTTCAACCAGATGATTCTTGCAAGCTAAATCACCTCGAAAAACTCAAAATCTGCTCTCCGAAGTCGCCTAGGGTTTCTTGGTTCGTGTTTTTTATCATAATGATGATTATTATTCTTTTTATACCAAACCCTAATCGATCCACAATCAGGTGCATCATCCATACCAGTCGCGTAGCGCGACTGGTTTGCCCTTCATGCTAGCGCTACGCTAGAGCCTCAAAAGTCAGCCAAGTCAACGCTACCTCAGTCGCGTAGCGCGACTGAGCATACTATCACCTTAGCGCTACGCGAGTGAGCTTTTTTCATAGAATGTTCACCTCCAAGCTCAGCTCCAACTTCCAAAAACTTCAAAATTATTCTAACACTTTTATACATTGGATCCGGAACTTGACATTTGACACTTTAGCTCGATTTTGCTCCAATTTCAGCATTCTATGTATCAAGACCTGGAAAACGCAATGTAGATCAATAGCACGCAATTCTAAACTAAACTAAGCTAAAAATAACGATAAAACGTACAAACTATACACGATAAAAGTATGTATTTTGCAATACATCAAATATCCCCACACTTACTCTTTTTTCGTCCCCGAAAAAGAATTATGCAACGGAATCAGAAACAAACAATTACTCGGACCGAAAATCATAGATATACTTAATTAAAACCAAAACTTGCGTTAGCTGCGATTGCGAATATATCTGTCCACTTTAAACCCGAATCTAACCCTAAACCCTTATCATGTAAATTTAGTTTAAGTGCGGTCAGTCTACCTAGGGTCTCACGCTAGAATCTACAGTCCACCTACTCCCAACTCGAGCTTATAGGGCTAAAAGAACGATCATTTGACCAATTCCTAACCGTTTTATACCAAGATAAAGAGAGTTTGAAATCAAATCTAATTTTTTTCCTTTTCTCTTTTTTTTTTCTTCTAGCTTGCTCTTTTTTTTTTTTCGTGAGACTAGACGATGCTTTCCCTAACCCAGCGGTATTCCGACTGTAGAGTCGCTATCCCCAATCCAGATTACATAGGTTTCGGTACTTTTATTCGACAAGTCGATTTCACACACCCTAGCGGTAATCCTGCTGTAGAGTCGCTATCCCCAGCCCAGACTACATAGGAATGCATTACTTTCATTTAGTTTCTAGCTCACTTTTATTCTATTTTTTTTCTTTTTCAGCGAGATATGATAAAAAACTCTAACTATCTTAGCTTATAGCGGCACCCCTTATACTATTTTCGCCGGTTTTAGTTTCCCATATTTCCCAGGCGAGAACCCACTAGCAGACCGACAATTAAGGTATATTAACTCAAAGGGACTTAGAACCAAAACCCGGGCCTACCCACATATCCCTAACTAGACGCAAGCTCGATTTATTATAATCTCATATTATTATTATTTCAACCCGAGCAAAAATTTGTCTTTTCTATCATTTTCCGTTCAAAAATGCAAACTTCTTTTTATTTCGAAAGACATTTTCTGATTTTTCAATTTTTTTGTATGTTTTTCAATTTTTTAATTTTTTTAGATTTTTATAATTAAGACTCGATTATTTACATGTATTCCCATCCCCACACTTAGAGATTGCATTGTCCCTAATGCAAGAACGAAAACACGACTCGACACTACCTAACAACTACTAAATAAATAACGAACTAACTAAATAACTAGATGACGAAATAAAAATAAATACAACAACAACAAAAGGGAAACGACTTAGCTGATATGTGAGACTGTCAAAGTGCCAGTCATTTCCACATAAGCCCTCCAATTCGAAACGCGCTCAGCAAACAACTCAACCTCGGACACGCGAACGAAAGCGGCTAACATAATCACCTATCAAACAATGAACAACCTACCAACATACCGTAATATATATATATCAAAATAGATGCATCAGTGTTCATCAAACCAACCCAACCTACCCAACCTGTTTAACGTGTATCAATATCAAGTACAGACCAAGCAATCAAGGATGAAAACAGCAATAAAGAAAAAATAAACATCAAAAGATATAATCATAAGCTGCTGCTCATCCGCCTGCTATCCATCCACGATCTCTACCCACTGTCTGTCTCATGGCTGCTCGCCTCATAAACATGATAATCAGAACCAGAACCCGTCTGTGCACCCTGTCCCCTGTGTAATAACTCAATCATACGCTCCAATCTGTCAAATCTCTGCTCCACATAGCCAGAGAATGACTCTAAAGTGAGGGGCACTGGTAACGGGACTCTCCTCTCAGCCTGATGTACCGGCTGTACCGGTGTCTGTGGCGGCTGTTGTGCACCTGACGTTCCTGCCTCCTGTTGCGGCTCAACATCTACTGGCCCTCTCTGCGGTGGCTGAATAGGTGGGCCCTCTCTAATCGGCTCCCAACCATATGGTGCCTCCCACGACGCGATGCCTGCCTTCTGCAGGTCTTCTAACCCAAAAATCGCAGTCGTCGGACCCCTATGCAAAAACTGAGGCTGATATATATCTAAAACCCCAAGATGTGATGCAATCCTAGTAATATAGGGGCCCATATCCAACCTAGCCCTATCGCCACCTCTCCTACCTCGACTAATCGAATCTACCAACACTGTGGCCAAATTAAACTCTCTCCTCTGCACCCGACACAACAAAATAAAAAGCTCAATCCAGTTGGCCTTGTTCTCCCCAGACTTCCTCCCAACCAACGTCGTCGCTAACAACCTCAACACATACCTATATATCGGATTCCTAACCGTCGAAATCAGATTTGTCTGTCCAAACTCCGCATCCGAAATCGTCTCCCAAAACGCCTTCAACTCCGCCCTTCCAACACTATACCTCCTATTCTCCGAATACGCACCCCTCAAACAGGTCGAGAACTCGGGTCTCCTAACCTCCTCCTCAGTATATAACCCCGAAATAATCGCAAACCTAGGTACGTTCATCTCGTACACCTTCATACCGAAACTGAATGATAACGCATTTCCCTGCTCAAACTTACCCTCCTTATGCATCCACGTGCTGTGGAATTCTAACACAAGCTCCACATACTGAGGGTCAATGCAATTCATCGCGTCTATCAACCTCTCTCCTAACAACTCCCTAACCTCCTGCTCTGCACCTATCTCAGTCAACCACTCCCAATCTATCACCCTATGCTGAAGTAGTGCCATTTTCTTAAATTTCTTAAACTTATCCCACTCATACGTATCTTCTTCAAACTTAAGGATCGGATGGTTCACTACCCTATTCATCAACTCATCCGGTATGAAATTGTATGATGTCGAGTATTCAATCTTCCTTAAGTTGGGATCGTCCTCTGCGATCTGAATAATGGGCGTTTCGATAATCACCGGATCCTGTTCCGGTGCAGTCTGCCCCGCAGCCCTTTTGCGTGCCCGACCTGCTCTCGAACTACTCGCCATATCTGCAAAACAATTAACATTCAAGACAAAACAAGCAGATCATCAGTAATAACAAACTATTTTTGGATTTTTAAATTTTTTTATTTTTTTTATACAGTCGAACGACGGCCGTATAGCATTTCGTTCGCGGCCGTTATTCGATACAAGTGACTTTTACGCATATCGGCTCGAAAACCGGATCGAACTTCGCCCGAATGGAGATTGAGTATGAGCGAAACGATCCGATGATCAAGCGATGTACATTGCGCAAACCGACACTGGACAAAACTCTAAGACGACTCGATAAACTAAAAACGACACTAAACGACGCAAAACACGACACCTTGACGCAAATGACGCAACATACACTTCTACCCCCTCCCGGCACCTTGCTCGCCCTCGAGCAATCCCAAGTGCCGAGAAATAATCAAATCCCAAAGTGTGGAAGCAACGGAAGCTATGCGCGCAAAGTATGTGAAAAATGGTGACTTTATGTGAAAACCGCGCAACGCATCCCCACACTTGAGGTGCACTCTATCCTAACAAACGTCCGCGTCCAAATAACATGATCAATAAGTCCGCGGACAAAACCTCCCCTATATAAGCTATCAAACCCCCAACCTCACGCCTCTCAAATCAATCAAAATGTCAAAACCAACCCGTGCCACCCGCACCCTTGCAATATTTAACAAGCACACACACACAACATTAACCCACTGACTCGACTCGACGACATACTCTACTCGACATTACGAAACAGAGAATCGACTAAAACATTACTCAAAACACACCACACACAATGACTCGATTGACATTTGACTCCAACAAACACAAGACCCGGACCTGACAAATTACGCCACTAAAAGACTCACATCAGACTCTTAACAACGATTAAATGAGAAAGGGAGCAGGACCATACCTGAAGTGTGAAGAATGCAAGAAAAAGTTTGAAATTTGGAGGTAATGGTCTGATGTAGTTGGAGATGGAGAGGTGCGGCGGCGATTGGTGTGAACGGGGGTGGAGTGTAGGCGGGACGGTGGTGGTGGAAAGGGGTTTCAGCGGCTGGGTGGTGGACGGTGGTCGTTGGTTGTGTATAATCGGCTGTAGGGGTGATGGATGATGGATAATGGAGGTGATGATGGGTGGTTATGGTGGAGAAGTGGTGGGTGATCGGAGATGGGTGAATGGGTGGGTGATCGGCGGAGGGTTTGGAGATTGACGGTGGGAAGGTATGGTGGTGGGTGTGATGAATTTGGGGATAAGAACTAGGGTTTTAATTTTTTTTTCTGATTTACTATGGCACTCGCGTAGCGCGAGTGATAGTGGTTAGGGCTTGGCGCTACGCTAGTGAAGAGGTCAGGTTGAAGGGTTCAAAGGTCCAAAAGGGTCAAAGGTTCAAAAACTGGTTGGTGAACCCCATGGGTCTCGCGTAGCGCGAGTGATATGGTGTATAGGTGTCGCGCTACGCTAGTGGCCATTTTTCACAGAAGGTTTCGTGAAATTTCCACTTTCTTGCCTTAGAAAAATTTTGATGTTTTAACAACCCATTCCCAAATCATCCCAAAATATTTTCTAAGTATGGGACTTACCTGAAACCTCGTTTTCTTCAAATTTCCAGCTCCTCAAGGTACGTTTCCTGCAAAAATTTCTCAAAAACACACAAGACGCAAACACAAAAACTATGAAAAACACAAGAAATAACGCAATTTACAAACGGTACAAACTCTACAAACGAAGCCTTACGTAATTACTGTTCGGCGAAGGTGGGTGGGTCCTCCAGAGGAATTTCTTCCTCTTCGGTAGAATCAATTGGACCTCCCAAGTAATGTTTCAAGCGATGGCCGTTTATGTTGGTGCATGTTTGTGACAACAGCTTAGATTTGGTCTTTGGATATCTTGTAATTAGTTAAACGATAAACAGTTAGCGGGTTTAGCTTTGCAATAGTTAGTTGTAATGTTTGGGCTAACTAAACCCAAGGAATTGGGTGATGGGGGCGAATTGGGCCTGTCCAATTCGCCGCCCAGGAGTGTAAACCTAGCCCAGTTGTGAACCTTGTGTTATATAAACAAGGTTAAACATTAGGGTTTAGGTTAATCAGCCAAAACAGTTATTAGAGAGCAAATTCGTGAGAACATTAGGGTTTGGACGAATTTGAGAGAGTGTTAGGGTTTTGGATTGATTGTAATTCCTTGTGATTGATAATCAATAGAAAACCCGGTTTGATTGAATTGCTGTTTCTGTGTTCTACACGTTTTCTGCTACAATCTGATCTAGAGGATTCCGCACTCTAGGTTAGATAGACGATTCTGTGACGATCCATAGACTCAAGGGGACTTACAATTGGTATCAGAGCATTAGGCTCTTGATTGCTCGGTTCAGAATTGTTTGTTGCAGAAACAGGGAGTAAAAATTCGAAATTTTTGAAACCTGATAATTAGGGTTTTTAAAATTTTCGAAATTTTGGTGTGTTTTGATTCTGATTTTTTATTTTTTATTTTTGTTGACTGTTTTGATCTTCTGGTTTGTTTTGTTTGTTGGTTTGCAGGTTTTTTTTGGAAAGATTTGGCTGATTCTGGAATAGTTTGTGGCTGATAGACTTGAAGATTCGAAGACTGTTCTTCGTGTTCTTCGTGTTTATTCAATCAGTTCTTCATAATTTTCGGTTTTAAGTTGCTGATTTGGTGTTTTGATTTTGCAGATAAGTGTTGGAAAATCTGAAAAATCTTCAAAAATTCGAACAGATTGACTTTCCATAGCTGCTGGGCGAATTTGACTGTTTTTGGCGAAATTGATTAATTTTGCTGACTGACCAATCTGGCGAAATTAACACCTGGCGAATTTGGAACTAAATAATTCGGTCATCGGCGAACTTAAATCCAAAGGCGACTTTGGTAATCGTGTTAGTTTCCACAGCGAAATTACCACGGTTTTCGACGAATTTACTGGTCGTCGTAATAGCGAAGTAAACCAGCGATTTTGTTGAGCGAATTTGAAGTGTTTGGAGCGAAATTGAACTGTTGAGCGAATTTGACCTGACAGCATAATAACCAGCGAAATTACTGATATTTCAGCGAAATAACTAGCGAAATTAAGCATATCCAGCGAATTTAGGAGAGAAATTAAGTGGTGGAATTTCAGTTGGCAAGCGTCGGAAATTTTTCGGTGTTTTGCAAATAGAAATTGATCCGTAACTCGTTAGACAGAACCGTTTGCACCGTTGAACTCGTGTGATTTTTAGGACAAAAAAAAAAAAAATCCCGCATTCGGTCTTTGACATTATATATCATTGGATTCGTCTTTTCGAGACGATTCTAACGGTGTAACTTAGTAACCACTGCTTTCGGAAACTTTCGTACGGTTTTCTCAGTCTGTTAACGTTAAAATGTCAAACATGTCTACTTTGAACGAGTTGTTGAAGATGGAGCATGAGGTTGGTACTACCAACAAACCACCTAAGATGATGAAGGTGGAGAACTATTTGACATGGAAGGATCGTTTTCAATCCTTCATTGAATACCAAGATACGCGCATGTGGATATGCATCGAAGATGGGTACATCAATCCTTCACACGACTTTGAAGGCAGACCACGTAGAACAGAATATGTGAACATGCAAGATAATGATAAAAAGATGTATGAGGCTGAAAAGAGAGCCTTGGCTGCAATCAAAATGTCGTTGCCTGATAGCATCAAACATACCTTCAAGAAGTACACTAACTCAAAGGATATGTGGGATGCTTTGGAGAAAAGATACGCTGGTAATGCTGATGTCAAGAAGAACAAGATTGATCTACTGAAGAAGCAGTTTGCTGTTTTCAAGCACATGAAGCACGAGTCACTTGAAGACGTCATCACTCGTTACTACCATCTGATGTCAGAAATGGACAATTATGAGATCGATTGCTATTCTGACGTAGAGAAGAATGACAAGCTGCTAGATGCTTTGCCTACTAAGTGGGATATCTACACTTTAATGATCAAGGGTGAAGCAGATTATGAAACTAAAGATCTTGAAGAAGTAGTAGGAAAGTTGAGAGCTTATGAGCTCAGCATGAAGAAGAAAGATACTGGATATGATCAGGTTCAAGATCCGGCTGTTTACAATGGGCTTACATCTTCTTCATCTCACAACGCTTATAGCGACTCTGCTACTGCGTTTTTATCATGTGAAAATGAGCAGGTCATGGTGAATCAGGATGGTGATGTGTGTTTCGTTGCTGCTTCAGGAGGATCATCAGGAGTAAAGAATACATCAACCTCTAAGCAGAGCACTACTGCTAAGTCAATGCCAATGAGTGTGAAGTCTGCTGAAGAGCATCTGGCTCTACTTGCTTCGTTTGTCGCTTCCTATGAAAACTATATTCAGGGAAAGATTTCTGATCCTGCTACTTTAGATGAAGACTATGATCAGATTGACCCTGATGATCTTGAAGAGATGGATTTGCAATGGCAAATGGCCATGATTTCTAGGCGTGTGAAAAGGTTCATGAACAGAACAGGAAGAAAGTTTGTGGGAAGGAGTGTTGGTTTCGACAAGACTAAAGTGAGGTGCTTTAATTGTCAAAGTTATGGGCACTTTGCTAGGGAATGTCAGAAACAAAAGCAAGATACTTCGAGCCAGAGTTCAAACAACAGGAATGCATCAAACAACTCCAGCTCAAAGGCGTTGATCTCCACTGCAAGAGAGGGTTCATATGATTGGAGCATTCACTTAGAAAGTGATGGGAATGCCACTCAAGCATTCATGGCAGAGATTACTCCAGTCGTTGATGATGATGCTGATGTGAAGATGGATGCTGATGTGAAGGTGGATGCTGATGTGAAGGTGGATGCTGATGTAAAGGTGGATGCTGAGGTGAAGGTAGAGAATAGAGCTGAAGAGAAGAAGGTTGATCAGACAACAGGTGCTGAAGACGAAAAACAAAAGTCTGAATATGAAAAAGAAGCTGAGGAAAAGGATGCCAAGTATAAACAATTGCAAGCTCAGCTTGCTGCTCTAATGGCCAACCTTGACAAACAAACAGGAGAGGTAAAATCTAATTCTGTGTGTTTAAAATGTCGTGAACTACAGGGTGAGGTTGACTGGTTGTCAGCACAAAACAAAAGTTTGGTAAGCGAGATGTCTAAAATTAAAGAATCAAACTTTTTTGCTAAAAGAAATGAAACGTCATACTTGAAGAAAATAAAAGGTTATGAAAGTGAACTTGAAGTCGTAACCTGCAAATTAAATGAAAAACTTCAAGTCATTGACTTAGCTCATGACATGATGGCTGAGAAAACAAAAGAAATTTCTGATAAAAACAAAGAGTTGTCAGATGCTCAACTCAGAATTGTTGAACTTGAAAAGAAATTGGGTCAATTCAGGGATTCTGCTTTTGTTATGAAACATATGATGGGTGGGTTAAAGAAGAGTAATGACAAGACTAGTGTGGGATTTCAAGGCTTTAATGAAGTCCCACCTCCTCTTAGTCATGATTATTCATTCCTACCTGATGAAGATGAGCTAACCAAATTCATGTCAACAGCACCGAGTAGTTCCACAGCAGGTCGAGGAGAGGAGTCTGAGAGAGATGAGGCCAAGAAGGATAATAACAGCAAACCTGTTTTGAAAACGAAAACTTCACATCCTAGGAATAAAAACTCAACTTCTGTTAAAAAGATTAGTTTTGTTCAAGGAAGTGACATGAAAAACGAAACAGCTGTTATTGAAAATGAATCGAACGTAGAGTTTGCAAAAAATAAAAACAAACAAAATTCTGAAATTAAGCAAACTGAACCAAATCCTTCTGTGGCATCATCATCAAAGCCTGAATCTAGTTCAAAGGCTTCAGATAAGAAGTCTTCGAAAAGGATGTCGTGCTTCAAATGTCATACCAAAGGACATGTAGCTAGCTGCTGTCCTAACAAAACGAATGAAGCACAGGTGAATGAGAGAAAGAGAGAGAAGTCACCAGAGAAAAATGGTGATAAGCAGGAGAGAGAGTCCAACTCTCCAAAGAAATCTGCTCCTAAGCAACCAGAGCCAGTTGCTGTTGGTGAGGATAAGGCTGAAAAAGGAACTCCACAAGTTCCTCGTTTTCAAAGAAATCAACCTAGATTTCAGCCTAGATCTCCACCAGGCAGATTTGAGAGACCTAGAAGCAGTTCACCAAGAATGAACAATCAAAATACAAATAATTTCAGAAGTCAAGGTCAATATCAAAATCGATACCAAAATAATGGTAGCCGAAATTTTTATAACAATGGCTTTAGAAATTATAACTATAATGCTTCTTGGAATCAAAATCCAAATTTTCAAAGGTCAAATAGTCCAAACACACATAGGAACCCTCATGACCAAAGACCTAGTGGAAGTCAAAATCAATTTCCAACAGGTCTACGATCCAAGACTCCAGCTAGGAGTAATGGATATTGGATGGATGTTCCGGTGGTTGGTGAATTTGGACGACCCAAGACCATTAAGGCTTGGGTCCCCCAATCTAACTAATCTTTTGGTTGGTGTGTGCAGGAGCTGCTAAGGAGGATTATCAACTTGTGGTATGTTGATAGTGGCTGCTCCAGGCACATGACGGGGGATGCGAGATTGTTGACTGAATTTGAAGATTATGATGGAGGACATGTGAATTTTGCGGGTGCGAAAGGTGGTAGAATTACTGGACGAGGAAAGGTGACCAATGGGAAGATCACACTGGACAAAGTGAACTATGTTGAGCAGCTTAAACACAATCTTATGAGCGTGTCACAAGTCTGCGACAAGGGTCACTCGGTCCATTTTACCAAGAATGAAGCTTTAGTGTTGAAACCAGGTTTGAAGATACCGGACGATTGGATAGTGATGCGAGCGCCAAGGAGAAATGACACTTATGTCATGGACATGGGTGCTAAGGATCCAACTGCAGTGGTGGCGTGTTTACTATCAAAAGCATCTGAAGCTGAATCGATGTTGTGGCACAGACGCATGGCCCATATTCACTATCGCAAAATGAACTATCTTGTTAAAAATGAGCTAGTGAAAGGGGTTCCATTGCGGAGGTTTCAAGTGGAAGACAAATGTCTTCCATGTCAAAAGGGAAAACAACACAAGAAACCTCACAAATCAAAAACAGTAAATTCCATAGATGCCCCTTACGAATTACTTCACATGGATTTATTCGGTCCAGTGAACGTGAGGAGCATAGGTGGAAAGTACTATTGTTTAGTTGTCACTGATGATTACTCACGTTATTCATGGGTTTTCTTTTTAGGTACAAAAGATGAGACGGCAGACATGCTGATAGATCTTTTTACAAAACTGGAAAACGTCCATGATGCAAAGATCAAGAGGATAAGGAGTGATAATGGCACGGAGTTCAAGAATCGTATTCTGGATCTCTACTGTCTTCGCAAGGGAATTGAACATCAATATTCTGCTCCTTATACGCCTCAACAGAATGGAGTTGCTGAGAGGAAAAACAGGACGTTGATTGAAGCCGCTAGGACGATGCTTTCAGATTCTAAGCTACCAGTTCTTTTCTGGGGAGAAGCTGTGAATACAGCTTGCTATGTCCTAAACAAAGTTTTGACTGTTAAACGTTTTAACAAAACTTGTCATGAATTAATGTTTAACAAGAAACCAAACTTAGAAGGCTTTGAACCATTTGGATTACCCTGCACCATTGTGCGAAATAAAGATAAACAAAAATTCGGTGAGGTGGCTGACGAGGGCTACTTTCTAGGTTACGTACCTGGCGCACCGAATAAAATGGTTTTTAATCTAAAAACTGGTAAAATTAAGGTTGTGTTTAATGTTGAAATCACTTCATACAAACCTCAACAGTCAACGAGTGGACCAGCTATATTATATGATTATGAAAGTGTCTTTAAATCATTTAATATTCCTGAGTTTTCCAATGCAGATGAGTCTCAGCTGATTCAAACAGTGATTGGTGATGATGAAGGCGAGTTCATGCCTAGATCAAATGTTGATACAACAGATGCTCCGGGACCTTCCCAAGATGCTGCTGATACTGATTCAAGTGACGATGAACCCGAACCCAATCAGGGGGAGGATTTCATTAATCCCTTTGCGGATCAGCATATTCAGGGGGAGGTTGGCTCAAACCTGGGTGACGATTTGGAAGTCGATGCTGTCGCTACTACACGAGCAAATAGGGATCATCCAGTTGACATGATACTGGGAGATCCTGCTGCAGGTGTTCAAACGAGAAGAAGCATAGCAGCGAATACAGGTTTATTTGTGTCGATTGAGAAGACTGGGATAGTGAACGAGTGCTTGTATAGTTGCTTTATTTCCCAAGAGGAGCCGAAGAACATTCATATGGCTCTTAAAGACAACTCATGGGTTGAAGCTATGCAAGAGGAATTGGCCCAGTTTGCTAAGTTGAAGGTTTGGGAGTTGGTTGATCTTCCTAAAGGTGAAAGAGAGATTGGCACTAAATGGGTGTTTAGGTGCAAGAAGGATGAAAGAGGTATAGTCACGCGAAACAAGGCTCGATTGGTGGTCAAAGGTTTCAATCAGCAAGAAGGGATAGATTACAATGAGGTGTTTGCACCAGTGGCGAGGTTGGAGGCAATTCGGTTGTTTCTAGCTTTTGCTTCTTTCAAGGGCTTCAAAGTTTACCAACTAGACGTGAAGAGTGCGTTTCTTTACGGGAAAGTCCAAGAAGTGGTGTATGTCTCACAACCAGATGGGTTCGTTGATCCAGATTATCCAGATCGAGTGTACAAACTTGATAAGGCTTTGTATGGGTTACATCAAGCTCCCAGGGCGTGGTACGAGACACTGTCTACACATCTGATAAAGAATGGTTTTGAAAGAGGTCAGATTGACAATACACTGTTCATCAAGAGGAAGAAGGAAGAATTTCTGCTGGTACAGGTGTACGTGGATGACATCATCTTTGGGTCATCAGATGAAAGCATGTGTAAAGAGTTCGAGCAGGTGATGAAGAGCAAGTTCGAAATGAGTGCTATGGGTGAGCTGTCCTACTTTCTGGGATTACAAGTTGAACAGAAGGCGGATGGGATGTTTATTCATAAAACAAAGTATGTGTATGACATTTTGAGTCGGTTCAAAATGAATGATTGCACTACTTCCAACACACCCATATGTGAAAATCACAATCTTGGCCCAGATCATGAAAGTACTGAAGACGTTGATCCTACTCAATACAGGGCAATGATTGGTTCTCTGATGTACTTGACTGCTTCAAGACCTGACATCATGTTTGCCGTATGCTTGTGTGCCAGATATCAGGCGAATCCTAAAGAGTCACACATGAAAGCAGTGAAGCGGATTCTTCGTTACTTGAAAGGGAAACCTAAACTTGGGTTGTGGTATCCAGCTGATAGTGATCTGACGTTTGTTGCTTACACTGACTCAGACTTTGGAGGATGCAAGTCGAACAGAAAGTCTACAACAGGTGGTTGTCAGTTCTTAGGAGGCAGGATCGTGTCTTGGCAATGCAAGAAGCAATCCTGTGTGTCTACCTCTACGTGTGAAGCTGAATATATTGCTGCTGGAAGCTGCTGCTCTCAGGTTCTCTGGATTCAACAGCAGATGCGCGATTACGGTTTGGATTTCACTCGTACTCCTATTATGATAGACAATAATGCCACTATTTCAATAACTAATAATCCCGTGAACCACAGTCGCACAAAACATATTGACATACGTCATCATTTTATACGGGATTGTGCTGAAAAGAGACTAATTGAATTACATCGAGTCGACACAGAGGATAACCTGGCAGATCTTTATACTAAAGCATTTGACAGGGCTCGCTTTGAACACTTAGTCGAACTCAACGGGATGAGGAATCCTGAATAACTGGTTTTTCATAAGAATTTTTGTAAATAGTTTACTGCTTTTCTTAAAAAAAAAAATCAAAAACAAAAAAAAAATTGAAAAATCAAAAACATAAAAAAAAATAGAAAATCAAAAATGAGTTATCACTGTGTGAAAAGGAGAAATGATAGTACATCAGCAAGTTAGACTGTCACACTGAACTTGAACCTAAATTGCTTAAGTGTGATAGCAGCTTCATCATATGATGTACCAGTAGGCAAAAAGCATGAAATAATCAACTTACCAATGTGATATAAACTTAAATGAATTGAATATGAGTGGGGGACACATCAGTGGTGTATGGTTTAATGACCTTAATTCTTGCGTTGATAGATTGCCAAAATCTGAAGTTTTGGGTCTTTATACTGTTGTTTCAACTAGGGATATCTTGGCTGTCTGTCTGTTAGAACTAAAAATGTACATGACCCCAGGAAAGATAGTCACTTGGAATTAGCTCATTTCTATTTGAATGTCTGTATATTTCCCGATACACACAATTTTGATCTGATTCTGAAATCTTCTCTGAAAAAAGTCGTGTACCTCCTCTGCTGCATCCAGATATATGCTGACCTGGAGGTGCTAGGCAACGACTGCTTCTGCTGCATCCAGATACATGCTGACCTAGCTGTACGTTGTCGCGCTATAGATCTAATACACCCGAAAGAGGCCCTCAAGTGCCCAAAAGAAACCCAATAAACCTATATCAAACTGAGAAAATCTCATTTGATTTGTATATTATACCATCTCTACTAAGATCTATTCTTTTCTCTTCTCAACCTAATCCCAGTTAAGATTTCAGAACTCTGGATTGGACTTGTGAAATATGTGGTAGGGAAGATACTTGCATGATAGAGTGTGTTGTTTATATTTCCAGGATTTGATTTATATTTAATTGGGTGTTCATGGTTACGAAATCAAAACATGATAAAACAGGTTAAATGCAGAACTAGACACAGACAGGATATCTTAAAGGATGACATCAGTATACTCACCTACTACGATGAATCTTTGTGCATACCTTGATCGTGGGGGTATATCCTGAAGTGGGACACACTAATATATCAGTAATTAAAATTACCTTAACGTATCATATGGTAATGGTACTTGAAATGTTCATGCATTTTGTTTAAGTGGACAAACATACTGGTAATCGTCTTGAACTGCTTTTCACGAAAAATTAAATAAAGAATTATATGATAGTGTGAAACAGTTTGATTGTGCTGATATGATCTTCTTACCAGTGATTCTCACAAAAATAGAGTGTTTATTGCTTTTGTATTTACTTGCTTTCAGAAAAATATAAAAATCCAAAAATAGTGTTTTTTTTTTGTTTAAAATTCTTAACGTACGGAAAACTGTTATTCTTGGAGGAATTGTTACCGATAGGGGAAGACGGTGTTAGAAAGTGAGTTCAAAATTTTCAATCAGGCAGGATCGTCTGTGTTGAACAAAAAGTTTTGCGTGTTGATGATAAGTTGAAAGTGCTTAATCTGTGATACAGTTTAACTGTCTCTTGAAAAATAAAAATTTGTTTAACTTATGTTGAAAAATTCTTATGGTTTCTCGAGATGTTTGTTTTATAGTATCCAGATTGAAGCGGTTTGTTGCTGAGAAGTTGCTGAGAAGATGAGAGTTTGATTGGATGCATGGTAGAACCTCCTTTCTATATTGCAGACAAGATTGAAGAGTTGAAGATTGTTGTGCAAATGCTGAACTGGAGTTTACTCAAACGCTAACGTGTTGAAGATTTGGTGATTGGATGCATCAGCTTAGGGGGAGTCTGTTGCTGACAGTCTGTTGCTGACAGAAGCCGTTGAAGCTGAAGCTATCCAAAGACCAAAGACAGTGCAAGACTACTTGAAGATTGCAAGAAGACCGAAGACAATGTTTTGACTCAAGACAAAGTTTTTATGAAGCTATTGTCAAGGGGGAGTTTGTTGGTGCATGTTTGTGACAACAGCTTAGATTTGGTCTTTGGATATCTTGTAATTAGTTAAACGATAAACAGTTAGCGGGTTTAGCTTTGCAATAGTTAGTTGTAATGTTTGGGCTAACTAAACCCAAGGAATTGGGTGATGGGGGCGAATTGGGCCTGTCCAATTCGCCGCCCAGGAGTGTAAACCTAGCCCAGTTGTGAACCTTGTGTTATATAAACAAGGTTAAACATTAGGGTTTAGGTTAATCAGCCAAAACAGTTATTAGAGAGCAAATTCGTGAGAACATTAGGGTTTGGACGAATTTGAGAGAGTGTTAGGGTTTTGGATTGATTGTAATTCCTTGTGATTGATAATCAATAGAAAACCCGGTTTGATTGAATTGCTGTTTCTGTGTTCTACACGTTTTCTGCTACAATCTGATCTAGAGGATTCCGCACTCTAGGTTAGATAGACGATTCTGTGACGATCCATAGACTCAAGGGGACCTACAGTTTACTTTCCAAACTCCCTTATCTACTTCATCGTAGAGCTCAACCGTGCCGTACGGAAACACTTCTTTCACCACATACGGTCCATTCCATCTCGATTTCAATTTCCCTGCTATTAATTTCAAACGTGAATTGAACAAAAGTACCTTGTCACCTACCTTAAAATCCTTCAAACCTCGCAACCTCCGATCATGCAATGCCTTTGTTTTCTCCTTGATACTCCATGATCTTTCATAAGCGGCATCCCTCAATGCTTCCAACTCATGAATCTGGAAGAATCTCCTCCTTGCGGCTTCGGTAAGGTCAAGGTTTACGGTTTTCAATGCCCACAATGCCCTATGCTCTAATTCTACCGGAAGATGGCAAGCTTTGCCATACACGATCATAAAGGGGGTTGTGCCTAACGGTGTCTTATAGGCGGTACGGAATGCCCACAAAGCGTCGTCGAGCTTTTCCGACCAATCCTTTCTACTTTTTCCTACCGTTTTCTCTAAGATTCTCTTCACCCCTCGGTTAGCATTCTCTACTTGGCCACTAGTTTGCGGGTAGTATGCGGTGGAAAGACGATGAGTGACACCGTAGCGTGCAAGTGCCTTTTCCATGGCGGAATTGCAAAAATGCGTGCCACGGTCACTTATGATAGCTTTAGGGATTCCGAAATGCGTGAACAACTTCTTAAGGAATCTCACCACCACTCGGGCATCATTGGTGGGCAAAGCTTGAGCTTCGACCCACTTTGAAACGTAATCAATTGCCACGAGGATGTACCTATTCCCACTTGAAGATGGAAAAGGTCCCATGAAGTCAATGCCCCATACGTCAAAGATTTCCAAGACTTGGATGGGATTTTGAGGCATTTCATCCTTGGATGCGATGTTGCCGGTACGTTGGCAACGGTCACAAGTCCTAACAAACTCTACGACATCCTTAACTACCGTTGGCCAATAAAACCCACTATCAAAAACCTTTTGTGCCGTCACATTCGCTCCGTGATGGCCCCCCGTTAAACCCTCGTGCACATGTCTAAGGATGTCTAAACCTTCCTCCTTTGAAACACACCTCCTAAGCACTCTATCTCCTCCTATCCTAAAGAGGTAAGGATCATCCCAAATATACTTCCTAGCCTCCCTAAGAAGCTTTTTCTTTTGTTGGTACGACATACCCCTCACAAGATCTCCGGTTGCCAAATAATTTACCAAATCCGAGAACCATGGCAAACCCTCTACCCCAGCACTAACAAAATCTATGGTTTCGTGGGGAAAGGTATCTCCTATGGAATCCTCACGAACCTCCTCTCTCTTTGGATCCTCTAATCGTGACAAGTGGTCGGCGGCCACATTTTCCGCTCCCTTTTTATCCTTAATTTCTATATCGAACTCGGAGAGCAAAAGAATCCATCTAATAAGACGTGGCTTTGCATCTTTCTTTTGGAAAAGAAAGCGCAAAGCGGAGTGATCGGTGAACACGGTGGTTTTGGAAAGCACAAGATACGAGCGAAACTTATCAAACGCAAACACTACGGCTAAGAGTTCTTTTTCCGTGGTGGTATAGTTCTCTTGAGCATCATTTAGAGTTTTGCTCGCGTAGTAGATTGGATGAAAGTGCTTATCAACTCTTTGACCTAGGACCGCCCCTACGGCATAATCACTTGCATCACACATGAGCTCAAAGGGTAAGCTCCAATCGGGCGACACAAGTATCGGGGCACTCACGAGTTTTTCCTTCAAGAAGTCAAACGCCTTGATGCACTCTTCGTCGAAGACGAAAGGTACATCCTTCTCTAAAAGCCTAGTCATCGGGCGTGTGATTTTGGAAAAATCTTTGATAAAACGCCTATAAAAGCCCGCATGACCTAGAAAGCTCCTAACGGACTTAACACTAGTAGGTGGGGGCAATCTACTTATGGTATCTATCTTGGCCCTATCCACCTCTATACCCTCTCTTGACACCTTGTGTCCTAACACTATCCCCTCCGTCACCATAAAGTGACACTTCTCCCAATTCAACATAAGGTTTGTCTCTATGCACCTCTTAAGCATCCTATCAAGATTAGAAAGACATTGGTCGAAAGTGGTGCCATAAACCGAGAAGTCATCCATGAAGACCTCCATGGAAGTCTCAAGCATGTCTTGGAATATGGCAACCATGCATCTTTGGAAAGTAGCCGGAGCGTTGCATAACCCGAAAGGCATGCGGCGATACGCATAAGTGCCGTAAGGGCATGTGAACGTCGTTTTATCTTGATCCTCCGGGGCGATGGGGATCTGAAAATAACCCGAAAATCCATCGAGAAAACAATAAAATTGTTGACCCGCTAGACACTCCAACATTTGGTCAATGAACGGTAAGGGGAAGTGGTCTTTCCGGGTGGCGTCGTTTAACTTTCGGTAGTCTATGCACACACGCCATCCGGTAACGGTACGGGACGGGATTAGCTCATTCTTCTCATTCATGATCACCGTCATCCCACCCTTCTTTGGGACGACTTGGGTCGGGCTAACCCATGGTGAATCGGAAATGGGGTAAATCACCCCGTCATCTAACAACTTAAGAACCTCTTTCTTAACAACCTCTTGCATGTTCGGATTAAGGCGCCTTTGAGGTTGCACCACCGGCTTATAGTCATCTTCCATGAGTATCCGGTGGGTACAATAGGCGGGGCTTATGCCCTTGATATCCGAAAGACGCCATGCAATGGCTTCCCTATTCACTCTCAACACCTCTAATAGCCTACCCTTCTCTCCCTCCTCTAACTTAGACGAAATAATGATGGGAAACTCGGACCCCTCACCTAGGAAAGCGTATTCTAAGTGGGACGGGAGGACTTTGAGTTCTAAAGGGGCGGGCTTCGCTATAGGTGTACTCTCACTCTCACTCTTTATTTCACTCAATTCTAGCACCTCGGGGACCCACTCGTCCCCGTCTACCTCTTCACTCTCACTAGCAACCTCTTCAACCTTCTCAACTACTTCCTCAATCCTACTCTCAACTAGGTTGGCTCCACTAATATAGTCAAAGCAATGGTCAACACAAGATAAGAAAGACTCTATGAAATAGACCGAATGACAAGGACTACTAAGATCATCGGAACCACTAGGGTGTTCCATGGAGCGTGCTATCTCGAAAGTGACCCTCTCCTCACCGACTTGAAGTGTGATTTTCCCGTCAAAGACATCGATGATGGCCTTGGCGGTACACAAGAATGGACGCCCTAGAATGATGGGAACCTTTTCGTCGGCTTCCATGTCAAGAACGACAAAGTCTACGGGGAAGACGAACTTATCCACTTTGACTAGAAGGTTTTCAATAATGCCTCGTGGATACTTGACGGACCTATCGGCTAGCGACAAAGACATGCGTGTAGGTGACAACTCTCCTAGACCTAACCTCTCATACATGGAATATGGCATTAAGTTAATACTCGCTCCTAGGTCGGCTAGGGCCCTACACTCGGTATCACTCCCAAACAAGCACGGGATGGTGAAAAGGCCCGGATCCGTCAATTTTTCCGGAACCTTGTTCAACACTACGGCGGAACATCCTCCACTAAGGGGGATGTTAGAAACCTCTCCTAACCTATCCTTGCGTTTTAGAAGGTCTTTTAGGAACTTTGCATATTTTGGCATGGATTGGAGAGCTTCTATGAACGGAAGGTTGATCCTAAGTTGCTTAAAGATCTCTAGAAATTTCCCGTACTCTTTGGAATAGGTTTGATTTTTAAGGCGGGAAGGAAAAGGAGCACGGGAAATATCAACATTCGGTGAAGGAACGACTTGAACGGGTTTCTTTCCTACACTCTTCTCACTCGAAGGCGCCCCGGTGTGTGCGGTACTTGCTGGGATTAACCTAGGTTGCACTTTACCGGGCGCTTCCATTTCAATCTCTTCATCTACGGGTTCTTCCTCTTCTATCTCGACACTCTCGGGTCGCACTATCTCTCCTAAGGTCCTGCCACTACGGGTTGAAATTGCCTTCAAAGAGCCAGATGGGTTGGGCTTTGTGTTGCCCGAAAATTGACCGGGAGGTCGTTCGTGCAACTGGCGTGCAATATCCCCAACTTGCCTTTGAAGGTCTAAGAAGCTTGAATGATTGTTCTTTAAAAGCGTAGCGTGGTCCTCTAAGGTACGTTGGGTAGCCTGGTCCTTAACCAATAATTGGGAAAGAAGGTCCTCTATCCTAGACAAACTACCCCCTGACCCCTCACTCTTAGGTTGAACCTCTTGGTTTGACCCCTCACCTCTAAACTGCCCTCCTGAACCTGAACTAGCAAATTGACCCGTTTGACCCGACCCCCCACTAGAGTAAAAACCTGGCCCCCTACTTTGATATTGACCTGATGGAAAACCAGGGGGATTACCTGAGGAATGATAATTGTTAGCACGCCAATTAGAGTTACTATTGTTGAACGGGTTAGTTGGACCCCTATTTTGACCTGCTATATACTCGACCTGCTCTAGGGTAATGGTTGGGCAATCTATGGTGTCATGTCCACCTCTACAAACCTCACATCTATCTACCTTCTTCTTGATTTCTAGCAACTCTTTGGTGATGTATTCAAGCTGAGACACTACCTTTGAGTCTGAAACGACTTGGTTCACTCCTCGAGAAGATGAGGGAGTAATCACAGGATTGGAATTCCTGCCGGTAGCACTATGATCTATATCAGCATGAGCGAAGCTCTCAAAGAGGTCATTGCAGTCAGCCACGGTTTTCTTTCCCATAAGGTGGCCTCCTGCGGATGTGTCGAATCGGGCTTTGAACTCAGGGGTAAGACCGTTATAAAACTTTTCTACTAAGGCCCAATCCGACAATCCATGTTGGGAACAACGCGAGAGTAAAGTTTGAAACCTCTCCCAAGCTAAGTGATAGGGTTCATCAGGCTCCATTCTGAAGGAATGGATCTGATCTCGAAGGCGAGAGGCCTTCGCGGGTGGGAAATACTTCTTAAGGAAGGCATCTCTAAGTCCCGCCCAAGTGGTCTAAGTACCTGGTGGCTGCGAATCAAGCCAGGTGGCTGCGCGGCCAGCAAGTGAAAAGGGGAAGACTTGGAGGAAACGGGCATCTAAGTTAACACCTTCGATGCCGAAGGTGCTACACAGGCGGGTAAGGCGATTGATATGTGCTGGCGCATCCTCATCATCACGACCATGAAACTGACAAGAGTTGTTAATGGCAGTCATGATGTATGAAGGAATTTGCCAAGACTTATCATTGGCGATTTCAGGTAGGGTGATGGGTGAGTTTGCGGTAAAACCCGCGGTGGAACGCTGGTGGACAGTTTGGTTTTCGGCCATTTGGTGAACTGGTGGTGGACTAGGGTGACGGGAGGGTGGTGGGGAATTGTGGGGTGATGACTTAGGGGTAAAGTCGAAGTTCGGTGGTTTAGATTGGAGAGTAGAGTCAGAAGGGGCGGAAGATAAAGTTGAAGATTTTCTTACCGAAAAACTGGGTGTGGAGAAGGAAGACTTGTCAATTGGTGGCTTCACTGGTCCCTGCGAACGCGTGTGGGGCATGAACTGCAAAACCAAGAAGAAACAAGTAAGACAACTCCAACAAAGGACTCGAAAAATACGAAAAAGAAGACACTAAAATTACTTAGACTCCTACGACTCACAAACACACAAAAGCACGTAACGATATCAGTTGAAATCCAAATTAAGCAATTAACGCAATTGCCAAGAGTCCCCGGCAACGGCGCCAAAAACTTGATGTGGAAAAAGTAGTTCAACTAATTAAACTAAAATTACCCTAAATTAAGACTCAAGTAATAAAAATCTAGACTCTTTAACCTGACTAAACTACTCACCGGCAAGTGTACCGGTCGACTCTAGCACAGAAAAGTAAGTCCGGATGTCGAACCCACAAGGACTCTATGAATTACGTTAACAACTAAATTTAGACTAAACACTGACATGACTAAACAAATAATGTGTTTGGGGGGGGGTTTACTAAAATCCTAAAATTATGATTAAATTGAAATTAACTAAGACACGAACGAAAACTAGAGTTTTGATTTAGATGAGATTAAGGACTACCTAGACTTGAATCCAGTTTAACTATGAATGGACTTCTAACGGTTTTATTGTTGTATGGAGCCGGGATCGTTAAATACTAAACCTTAAGGTATTTCAATGCTAAGACTTCCCGACCCTTCTCAGGAAGAAACCTAGGAAACCCTACAAGGCGGTTATGATTACCGACTGTTAGATTTCCTCTCAGTCCTCTAACGACTATAAAAGTGCCCTAATACGACCATCTACCTCTCAGCGCGATAATCTAAGGCAATTCTAGGTTCGGACTTGGTTTACTAGACACAACTGCAATTAGGGAACTAACTTCGACTTCTCTCAAAATCTAATTTAGCTATATATTGCACCGCGACCTAATAACTAACTCGAGCCTCTCAGCGACAAGTTAAGCAGAATATTCACTTCTAATTATATTTTAATTACTGTTTCTAAGGCTATCGGCCGATTTACCCAAAGATCACCCGAACCCGCAAGGATGCAAATAATCAACACAGATCTATTATGTGATAAAGACCGTCACTAAGATCTATGTGAAACAGCAAGTAATCCACAATCAAAAGTAAATACGCATGTGCACCAAATCAGAAAATCTAGAACACGTTACTTTCAAAATCAATCCATAGTCAAACAATAAAAAACCGTTAAAAGATCCAAACATAAATCAAACCATCATCTAGTCTAGGTAGTATCTAGGGTTTAGCCAAAAAACATGATGTCTAACATAAACAAATCAAATTCAAAACAAGAATTCATTATCAAAGTATCGAAACAAGAAAATAATGAAAACCGGGAGATAAGACCCGAACAATCTTCTTTCCTACGCTCCGTGCTTCAACCAGATGATTCTTGCAAGCTAAATCACCTCGAAAAACTCAAAATCTGCTCTCCGAAGTCGCCTAGGGTTTCTTGGTTCGTGTTTTTTATCATAATGATGATTATTATTCTTTTTATACCAAACCCTAATCGATCCACAATCAGGTGCATCATCCATACCAGTCGCGTAGCGCGACTGGTTTGCCCTTCATGCTAGCGCTACGCTAGAGCCTCAAAAGTCAGCCAAGTCAACGCTACCTCAGTCGCGTAGCGCGACTGAGCATACTATCACCTTAGCGCTACGCGAGTGAGCTTTTTTCACAGAATGTTCACCTCCAAGCTCAACTCCAACTTCCAAAAACTTCAAAATTATTCTAACACTTTTATACATTGGATCCGGAACTTGACATTTGACACTTTAGCTCGATTTTGCTCCAATTTCAGCATTCTATGTATCAAGACCTGGAAAACGCAATGTAGATCAATAGCACGCAATTCTAAACTAAACTAAGCTAAAAATAACGATAAAACGTACAAACTATACACGATAAAAGTATGTATTTTGCAATACATCAATGGGTAAAGTACCGTTAGAGGTAAAAGCAAGCTGGTGAGTATTAGGATTTTATATAAATAAACCTAATATTAAATAAAACTAGTATAAAGGCTTTGAGGAAATAAAGTTTATACAAGGCCCGGTCTAACGTGACTTAAAATAAACTTAGTTTTAAATTCCCCCAAACCCACTAATTTAACTAGGAATGTTTAACCTAGTTAATAGATGGGAATATTGTTAGGAATAAGTAGGTTGTGGCCTACTTAATAACGAACCAAACACAAGGGGTTAAAATGGGATAACTTAACAAAGTTATTTAATAAAAGAAAATCAAAATAAAACACACACTTCAAGTGTGTGTTCTGGATCGACATCAGGGAGCTCCCCATGGAGCCAAACCCTAACCTTCAACAAATCCAGCAAATTGAAGGTCAAAATGAAGCTCAAATTCACAACCAAACATGAATAAACGATTATCAAGTCAAGGGGATCGTAAGGTTTGTCGAATTTCTAACATTCATGAAGTTGTGAAAATTTGTTAATCTTGCATGATACGATCTATGCATGAATCATAGAAGTTATGGCTGAATTTGAGATATAGGATTGCTTAGGAACAAACCCTAAGTGAAGATTTAGAATAAATTGCTATGATTTAGGTGTTTGGTTGAATCACCACACCTAGCTAAGTGGGTTTTATTGTTATGATGAAATTGATGATAAGACTATGTTTAGAATTATCATGCATGACAATGAATGGAAGGTGTTTGATTAAACCATGAAATTTGGGTACATGATCATACTTTCATGAAAGGGGTTTAGTATATTATGATGAAATTAGTGTGGGTTCATATAAATAGGGTTTGGAATCATGATGTCTACTAATTAATATGTAGAACTTGATTATATTGATGTTCGGATGATTGTCTAATGCTATGATGAAACGGGTTTTTACATGGAGATGGAAACCTTTAGTTCTTGCTTAACAAATGAATAATTAACTTTGATAATCAAGAGCTAAGTTAAATTGGTATTAATAATAGCATGAACTTAGATTTGAAAAGTAGTTAAAACGGTGGCGTAAGAATAATGCCAATCGGATACTTGACAAAGTGCTTAAATGAATTGTCGGGGTTTATGATATAATCACTTATGTTAATAGGCAGTTTGACCTTTAAAAGTCAAACTGACCAAAATGAAATCAAATGGTGAATTTTGATGTAAAACCCGTAAGATGGAATAGTCATAATTAATGATGGCTAATCTAACCGTCTTACGAATTATGATGATAGTTTGACGCTTGACAAGCTAGGTGGAGGCTTGGAAAGGAAGAGGGTCAAACAAAGCAAGAATGAAGGAAAAACGTAATTCGGATGCATGGTAAGTATATCTTACACTAGTCATATATTTCAGAATATCCTTTTTGTCGTATTACAAAAAAGATAATTTATGACGTAAGCCATAGTAGGCCAAAAAGTGTTAAGAAATGGAATTATAAGTAAGTGACCGCACGGTGTAAATCGGAGCGAGTCATATATATATACGAGGTGGTAATAAATATCATCTTGCTAATATAATCGGTCAATTTGGCCAAACGGGTCAAAAGGTGAAATTATCACCCTTAGACAATATCGACTAATTGGTTGTCAAGATGCATGATTTTAGGAAATAAATAGCACATGGATGCTTACATCGCTATCACTTAGCAGCCACTAAGGAAAGGTATTGAAACGGGTCAATATATTGATCCGAGCCAGGTATGTATAATAATACAACTCATCATGTAGAGTTTGGAGTTTTATAACAGTTAGACAAGGTTAAAATAAGATATTCGGTTATCTTTTAGGTAAAGCGAATAAATTGAGTTATAATTAAGGTGTTTTAGAAACATATTGGTTTCTAAACAAGAATACGTTTAAAAGGTCGGATTTGGGGTTCAAACAAGCACTAATAGTCCTTCGTCGTAAAAGAATGACTAAAATTGACTAAAACGCCCTTGTTGGCTAATTCGAATAAACAACCTTTAAAGGTAGTTTTGAAATGAGTTTTATGATCAAATAAATAATTGGAATAAGTGTAAGAAGCGAAAGATGTAAACCTTCGGTCAAATAACTCTATATGAGTCTTTGTCGTAAATTAGCAATCAGACGAGAAAAACTCGGATTATATAGATCACCTCATTAAGTCCACCACAATTATAGTTGTGGTGGAAGATTACTTGATAAGAATGTTGTATATAACGCTAGAAATGAATGAAAGCGACTTTAAGCTTTAAAGTGCTTAAATACCCTTAACGGGTCAAAATAAGCACTTGAACGTAAACGGGTTCTAACTAAGTAAGAAACCCATGATTTATGATTTATTTGATAGGAAATATTAAAATTATGATTTTCATGAGTTTATAGATCAAGTAAACATGTTTGTTTGATAAAATCGCGAACGGGTCAAAAGTTGGTAAAAATGGTAATAAGCCGAAGACTTAAAAGTCTTAAATTTTGTTAATTCGGATGTTGGATTTTGACTCCATATTATGAAGGGTCAAATTACAATCATGTAGGAAGAAACGATGGGTCAAACGGATAAGCGGTTTGAAAGATACGAATGTTTTTGTGCCAATAAACGGCAAAATAGGAAAGCTGGAATGCAGGGGCCACCGTACCTTACGGTGACACCGTAAGTTACGGTGGAGCTGAAGGCTTTACGGCAGCCCCCTACTGATTTACGGTAGGGGCATGTCACACCAGGGGCCACCGTAACTTACGGTGCCACCGTAAGTTACGGTGGAGGCCAGTTGGAAATCCATGTTTTGAGATCAAGAGTTTAACGTTGGGATTCTTTTTCCTTCCATTATCATTACCAGATTTGTTTAGACTTATTTCAATCCCCGTATGACTAAAGCATTTCATGTTTATGAAACGTAGGTTCTTTTAGAATGCCGGAAGACGACCAAGCTCCTCGAAGAACCGAACACGATATAGATTCATGCTTCCGCACTTGGTCACGTTGTAAAATTTTAAACGACGAATTCGTTCACGTTTTGTTGAATGACTTATGATTGTAAAAGTTTTTAATAAACCCGTATTTCCGATGTTTATGTAATCTTAATTACCTGATTGTTCTCTTAAAATATACGTTAAACGTTGAATTATAAGAACGGGTGTTACAAGTTGGTATCAGAGCCCTGGTTTAAGAGATTCAAGTATGGTGGGAAAACTAAGCTTGGACTTAAACCTTACGCTCTTGATATAGATTAGTGTTCGGTTCGTGGCTTGATCGCAAATCCGATAAGTACATGTATGCTAAAGTGTTGTAAACAACACATAGGGCTACCATGTGTTACACGTTACCCCAATTGGAATGATTGATATAGTTGACGAAAATACGTGCATTGACGCGTATAGTAGAAAAAGCCTTGTATTAGAATACGGGCGATTATTGAAGTAGATGTTGCTAACTTTTGTGAATGCTTTAATTGAAGGACACTCGTGTTTGAAGACGACGAGAGTCAAACGAATTGTGGATATGATGATGGAATGGTCCGAGATATGACAAGAAGAGCATGCTCATTAAGGACCTAAATCGCGTAATGGTCGCGAACAAGGCTAATGGCAAGAAAAGCCCGTTAGGGCAAGCATTTACCAGGTGCACGTTTAAATTATTGCATGAATATAAACATGCAACAAATACGTAGAAACTGATAGTTGCATATGTAGATTGAAAACTTGGAAAAACCTGAATAGAATACCTATCCAGGATATTGTTTCCAAGAGAACTAAATAGAGGCATTACTTACATAGGGCGTGATGTGAAAACTATAAAAAGGTCGTGTATGTCATGTGTTAATCGCTTACTCTGGCCAAGTAAGTAGTGGCATATGATACCATGAGTTTCTTATAGTGGACACATTTACATCCGATGTAGTAAGGGCAGGGTGAATGGGACTAACTTAAAAAGTACCCAAATGGATCAAATGAGCAAAATATTTGATAATAATGTAAATGCACGGCCGTGTGACGGAAGCGTATTAAATTAGGATAATGAGCCCGAGAGAAGGGACAAAGAAACAAGTAAATGACGCAGGCATGAATTGGGAGGGGGTGTACTTACACTCGAACCCGAAGAATATAAACATGTAGAATGATCAAGATATGTATTGGGAGGGAGTGTACTTACACTCGAACCCAGAAAACGCAAGCATGTAAAATGATTTAGACAAGTATTGGGAGGGAGTGTACTTACATTCGAACCCAGAAAACACAAGCATGTAAAATGATTTAGACAAGTATTGGGAGGGAGTGTACTTACACTCGAACCCAGAAAACGCAAGCATGTAAAATGATTTAGACAAGTATTGGGAGGGAGTGTACTTACACTCGAACCCAGAAAACGCAAACATGTAAAATGATTTAGACATGTATTGGGAGGGAGTGTACTTACACTCAAACCCGGAAAATGCAAATATGTCCCTTAACGGGTTGTTTTTGTAAAACGTCAAACTTAAAGACAAAGTCAGAAAGATAATTCAAGAGAAAACAATGTAGCCTTAGACTACGGTCAAGGTCAAAAGAAATCCAAAAAGTAAAGGTGAATAATTCTAAAACATAAGAAGGGGTGCCTTAACGCCATATGCGTGTATAAATGTATACACATTTGAATGAAAACTCGAATAAAAGATGATCTACGGGATCATCATAACCTACGGGATATTAATTAGAGCAAAAGGTCTACGGGGCCAAAATGACCCATGGGTCATGAATTGAAGCAAAAGGATCATAAGGGCCTCACCTCAAAGAGGTGAAAGCCTAAGGAAATAGCCTACGAGGTTAAGTGAAGGGACCTACGGGTCAATAGTGTGAGGTAAGGGAACTTGTTACGATCCCTCGTATAAAACTAAGATTTTAAAAGAATAAACTATGGACTGTCAATATCATGGTATGGATAATTGACAAAAGTTAAAGAAAGGATCCTAAAACTAAAACTTTGATTTTAGTAAGATATAACGTTGTTACCAATATAAATTCTGATAGAAATTTGAATAGTAAGCATGAAAGGTTCAAGTCTTGACACTGGTAGGCGCAAGACGTTATATTCGAAAAATGATATTTTCGAAAATGAAAGGTTGATACAAACTAAACACGATGTGACACGATCACGGTTAGTAAATATAATGTGAAGTAAAATCACATTATAACCAAGCGAGCGGTGAAAAGTAACAGGACTAATAAGTCTAGTTAGTAAGACTGGTTAAGGCCAGTAATTCAAATCAATAAAAAATTGGTTTGCTTGTAAGCGGTGGATTCGGTATAACTGAACCGAATAAATAAATCTGAAAACAAAAGAAAGTATTGCTAAAAGTGAAATATTTCACTAAGGACCTTTAAACGGGTCAAGGTAACGGATTCACCAAGAGTTCGATAATATATAAAAGCGATGGCAATCGCTAAGTTAACTAAACTAGTAAAAAAATAACGGAATTACGTTATTTCAAGTTACATTATGTCATATGAGGTACGTAGAGGTTCTGTAACCAAAAATATATTACCATAATTTTTCTGGTAATGCTAACAATTGGTTAAAGTATGAGTAATGCTTAAGAGATTACTCAAGTCAAACGCATTGAGTTTAGAAACTCAATGAACTATGTAAGCAAGGTTTCGAGGACGAAACCTCTTTAAGGGGGTAGACTTCTAACACCCCGAAAACGGGTTTGGTAATCAAACTCCGTTAATACTAGATGATGGGTAAAGTACCGTTAGAGGTAAAAGCAAGCTAGTGAGTATTAGGATTTTAAATAAATAAACCTAACATTAAATAAAATTAGTATAAAGGCTTTGAGGAAATAAAGTTTATACAAGGCACGGTCTAACGGGACTTAAAATAAACTTAGTTATAAATTCCCCCAAACCCACTAATTTAACTAGGAATGTGTAACACCTCGAAATTTCGTGTCCAATAAATAAATGACACGTGTCAAATACGACAAAAATAATATAAACCCGGAATTAATTAAGATATGCGGTAGGATTTCGAATATGTCGACATGTTAATTTTATACCTCTGAGCGACTTCTTTGTTATAAATCCCGAGACCCCAAGCAAAATTAATAAGCACCTAATATATCTTAACCCGGGCATTACCAATAATCAAAAGTATCCAAGTTTGCTAATGTTGAATCTTAAAGAAATAATACCATTCAAATAATTAATTATGAACCCCATCCTTATGTAAGCCCATGATATCTTATATTAGCGGACCATGTATGGGTTAAATAGGGCCTCATACTGACATTTCCCATACCCAAAACCCAATAATGCAAGTTGACCGTTCAATGCATGAAAGGTTAATTTTTTTGCCACTCATGATCGCTTACGGACCGTAAGGGTCATGCCTTACGGACCGTAAGGGGGTGAAAGGGTAAAAGTTTTTCCGCCATAGGCTTACGGACCGCAAGGACCAAGCCATACGGTCCGTAAGCGATGCCCAGCGACAGAAAGTTGGCTGTTGGCTGTTTAAAGCGGTAAAACATTAATGTAAGGATCTCCCAAAGATATGGGCAACCCCTAATCACTCCCTAACACTATAGGACACTTGTTGATGATCAAGGAGCATGGGTAGACTTGTTTGTCAACAATCTAGGGCCTTATGAGCACTATATAAGGGCCTCATTGCACAACAAGTCCTTCACACCCTTCTCTTGCATCTCTGGAGCTCAAGACTTCTATCTAAGCTTCACATTTCGTGCATAGGACTTCTGTAAGTTGGTTCAACCCTTTGTGGTTTAGTTTTTGCTTAGTTTTAGCTTAAAAGTCAAACCGTCGTAATTAACGGTTGATATAGCGGTTAATCACAAATGGTCCAGTGATTAACCGAATCAAAGGTAGTTATAAGTTGGTATTCATGTGGGCATTAAACCCTTAAAAGGGCACCCTCTGATTCCCACTCTAACTACTTCAAATGTCGAGTCAAACATGCTTAGAAAAAGTCAACAAAAATACTATTTTGCGATTTATGCATAATCTGTAATGTAGATGGTATGCAACCTGTTTAAACACTCATATAACATGATAATAAGTACATTAACAAGTCTAAGGTTGTTTGATCCGGCCATTTGCTATATTGACCCGGTTCGGAGCCAAAAGTCGCAAAACCTTGACTTTTGCTTTGACTTCAGTTCTCACCCGTTTTAGAGTAATGTAGATATGCCTTAGGACTCTCTTAGGACCAGGTTACATGATGGTATCACCCTCTGTGACCGGTTCATCGTTTGTCCGAGTCTTTTACACGATTCCGTTAAATGCTTAAAAGTTGACCGTAACGCCCTTTTTGAATTAAAACGAGAAATTCGGACATGTGAAAGAACCATAACCTTGGTTACTAAATTCTAAGCCTGTCCCTAAAGTTTCACGTCAATCCGAGGTCTAGAATAGGAGTTATGCTAAATAGCGCAATTAAAGAAAACTTTTGTAATTAACGGCGCAATTAGCATAACGCCTATCTAAATCAAGATTTCGACACCAAACCTTTTACACACTGATGTAAAATAATATTTTGGGATTTTTAAAGATTTTTAATTATTTTTGACCTGCTCATAACCTGCGGTTATAGCATCGGTTCGGTAAATACCGAATATGCCCTTTTTGGCCATAACATGAGTTCTACATGGTCTTTTGACCCGATTCCAGTTGCTACTGATTTTAAATAATAAATAAAGTATTCTGGATTTATAAACTATTCGGGAAACTCAGATTTCCTGTAGAACTCGGAAAGCCCTTTAAAAGTCTTTAAAATGACCGAAAAACCCCTACGGGGCGTATAATGAACTTAAACTCGTTACGGGCATTACCGGAGGTATCCTACTGATACCACAACCTCTTTGAGGCATATTGACTTAGGAAACCTGTGTAGGACTCTTACGGTTACCCGTTACGCCTTATGCGCGCACGGTTCGGCTTATGTAACTAGTTTACATAAATTAGCCGAAACGGGTCAAACCATATTGTTTTGACCTCAAATTCCAGAGTGTGATTATTACACCCATATAAAACGAGTCTCCGAACTTGTTGGGTCCAAATCACATTCCATTCCCGGTTTTCGCCTTTCACGCGATTAAACCGTAAACACCCGTAGAAACTGACCGGTCTAAGCTACGGCTAAATCAAAGACCCGTTAGGATTCTAATAGGTTATTTTAAACCTCCGTTCCAGCATAGGAGACCAGTAAAAGCTATCTGGAGTTTATTTCAATTAAGGATTATACTTGCAAAGGTAAATACTTTTAACTTATTTTCCGTTATACGGGCTTGGGTTACGGTATATAGCATACCGCTTGATCGGGAAATTGACCCCAACTCATTTGTAGTTGGGTATTATCAATGTGACTCGTTTAAAAAGTCTTGTTACTTAAAAGCCTTTGGGGGGTTAATGACCATGTCCCGGATATCCTTGGCAGCATTTTACGAAATGGCCACGACCTCGACATCCGAGTGTAGGCGTACACTCGGCATTATGTCTATTATTATAAAGGTATAGCCGTTGGTTACCCGCCACGGTTTATGCCATGTGGTGTGTCTATTGATCTTTAACCCGGTTTCGACCCGGGCTACTGAACGCATAAGAAACATGTAATTCATTCACAAGATTATATATTTAAATAATTCTCCCAAGTTATAAAAGAGTTTGTGTCTTGTGCATTCAAATCAATTTTTATCGAACATTTTACAAAAATTGTCGGTTGAATGTATTTACCAGTGTAAACTGACGTATTTTCCCAAAAAGATTAGATGCAGGTACTAAACGTAATCGGCTGGCTATAGCTCCTTAGCATCTTAAAGAATCTCGCAAGCTTTTGATGCCTTGCCTGTTGAACAATATTTTTATGTATTATTTTGATCCCCTGTGGATTTTATTTCAACAAACAGTGATACTTTGATATTGCGGTAAAGGTTGAAATATATTTAACTTTATGCTTCCGTTGTGCATTAATATAATTGTGTGGTTAGACTATATTGTTGCCAACTACGTCACGGTAATCCCCCACCGGGCCCACCGGTGAGACACGTGGAGATCGGGGTGTGACAGGTTGGTATCAGAGCCAACGTTGAGTGAATTAAACACTAGTCCTTAAGTGTTTAATCTCAATGACACAATTGCACATACTTGAGTCTAGACAAGAACTTAGGACAAATTCGAATTGTTATTCCATTTTGTCTTTCGTTGTTTATTGTTATTTAAAGGTTTGTTAAGCAGGAAATATGCCGCCAGCCATTAGAAGAGGAGGAAAAGGCAAAGGGCTGATCACTCACAACGATCACGAGGCCGGACCATCGAACATGCGAGCTCCTTCTAGCACGAGGAGCGAAGAGCCTCAAAGACATAGACGAAATCTCTTTGAGCCTGCACGACATTCTACCTCGCATAGCTCGACGCCATCGTACCGTCACTCGTTCGGGCCAGATTCTGAGAATGATCCCAACAACCCTCAACCTGCATATATATCTCTTCAGCGTTCGGTATCGCACCGTGCTTTCGACGATCCCACTCCATACTTCAGAGGTCAGTTTAATCCAGCAGATTACATTCAGGAACCTGCAGGCTTTGTCCCGTTAGGACCACATGATCACTTTTCAGAAGACCATATGGATGAGGACACAGATCCAATAGAACCTGCTCGTGGTACTCCCACACATCCTATCGAGATCTCTGATGGATCTTCTTTTCATGACACACCTTATCAAGGCCCAGATAGCTTCCAGGCGTTATTCAACCAACATGAGTGGTACTATACGCCATCCCATCAGACATCGCAACACCACCAGCAGCAC
This sequence comes from Helianthus annuus, assembly GCF_002127325.2. Lineage (NCBI taxonomy): Eukaryota > Viridiplantae > Streptophyta > Magnoliopsida > Asterales > Asteraceae > Helianthus > Helianthus annuus. The sequence goes on from NC_035444.2 coordinate 6,540,657, forward strand.
CAACAACAGCAAGATCCCTCCGAGGATCCACGCTTCCTGGCAGTTACGCCACCACCTCCGCCACCGGTTCAACTAGAAATGCCTGATCCGCCAAGGCGTAGGAGATCGGGTGCTCGTATGTCCACCTGAAGAGGGGAATTCCACTTCAGCACCCCTCTACACTCTAGTGGTAGTCACTACCCGCCACTACAAGAAGAAAGACCTTCCAGTCCAGTACAGGAGGCGAACTCCGCACCAGTTGCACCATCATCGCCACCATTTGGGTATGACCACCCAATACCTGCATACACGGGTCCAACGGCATACAACCCGTTCGAGCAACCGTCGCACACGCATTACAATTACAACTATGAGCGCGACCCATATGTGGTAGCGGCTAGGTATAATGCCCGCTATCCCGACGGAGCTTTTGGAAACCTAGGGATACCAGATTACTCAGCTCATGGGTATCCAGCACCTCCTAGACCTCCAGTTCCGCAACCGGCGCCACAACCACGTTTCTCTCCGCCCGAACAAGAAGAAATCCTCCACCGTTTAACTCGGGTGGAACGGGATTTCGAGGAAGAGCGTAAGAACAACCGAGGATTCCTCAAAGGTCTAGCGAACCTGTTGAAGGGCAAGAAGAAGAAACGTGACCATTAGTCCTTATATATGTTCTAATGTAATACCTATTTTTTTAAATCAAGTCCCTGCGTGGACATTTATCGCATTTCAGTCCCTACGTGGACTTATCTTTTAGTCCCTACGCGGACGCCTATTTTGTATTGGTCCCTGCGTGGACTTGTCTTTTATTAACCTCTATGTAGGTATGTACTTGTTTAAGAAGTCCCGTTTAGGGCAGCATGTAATCGCCACTATAAGTCATGGAATGTTATGTTATAAATTTCATTTTATTACTATGTATGAAATAAATCAAAATGCATTCCTTTAAAATTGATCTGCCTAATATATATAAAGAATCTTAAAGAGTGAAACCTAGCCAGGTGTCATTTTAAGACCCGGCCAAGATGGTAAGACCTGATTTAAGAGATTCAGATGTGATTCGTTAAAAATCACACGCGTCATTCCTATACAAAGAATCCTTTTAAGGATTCCAAAAACCCAAACAATGATTTCTAAATCTTGGGTTAAATCATCAATGAAGATGATCACTTATTAAACATCCATTAGTGATGTAGTGCCTACGGGCCAAGCTTATTAAAAACATCCATTCGTGATGTAGGGCCTACGGGCCATACTTATTGTCATATAAGACAAAAGACAGTAGTAGTCTATGACTCCCTGTCAAAAGAGGTAAAAGAACTATGGTTCAAACCTCCATGCCATGATTCTCTGTAATCCCGGCTAATACTATAAAAACGTCCTTGTGACAAGGCTTTTATGCCACTAACATTATTGTTATAAGTAGGATAAGTATATTCAAATCCTAAATAAAAGTGAGTAATAAATTAACCAGATATGGTCTCTGTTACCATGGTTAATGAATTGCCATAAAAGACAGTTCCATAATAAACTCCTAAATAATTTTTTTTCGTTATCTTCTGTAGCAGATCCAAGCTACCATGGCTGATCCAAGTGGGGAGAATAGTCACTCTAAAGAAGACGAATACGATAACGCCCAAGTTCATTTGACGGGCGCAGAATTGAAAGCTCTTGTCGACGGTGCTGTTAAGGCAGCCCTAGATCGACAATATGAAGAGTATTCTGAATCCCGGAGCAGAACCACGTATAAACCTCACTCGAAACCAAGAACACACTCAAAACTCACAACAAACCCCCGTCTGAGCCCAAAAAGGACGATGATAATCACTCATCTAATGAGAACAGCGTCCGTCCAGTAAAGGTACTTACTGATGCGTCTCACGCCAGGGGCTGTACCTACAAGTATTTTGTATCTTGTAAACCCCGAGACTTCACTGGGGAAAAAGGCGCGGTTGACTGCATGACGTGGCTAGACGAGATGGACACCGTGGTAGACATCAGTGGGTGCGCAGAGAGAGATGTAGTAAAGTTTGTGTCACAATCGTTCAAGGGCGAGGCCCTGGCTTGGTGGAGGTCACTGGTTCAGGCCTCAGGGAAGGCTGTCTTATACAGCATGACATGGGAGGAGTTCATTTCTCTCATCAAAGAGAATTACTGCCCTCAGCATGAGGTTGAAAAGATTGAATCCGACTTCCTATCATTGGTGATGACAAACCTTGACTGTCAAGCTTACCTCACGAGCTTCAACACAATGTCCCGGTTGGTTCCATATCTGGTGACCCCGGAGCCAAAAAGGATAGCTCGTTTCATCGGTGGGTTAGCCCCTGAGATCAAGGCAAGCGTGAAGGCCTCTCGGCCTACGACCTTTAGATCTGTAGCAGACATCTCTTTGTCCCTCACTCTGGACGCGGTCCGACTGAGATCGCTGAGGAATAAAGAGGCTGAAAAGAGAAAGCGTGAAGATGATACTTCACGAAGGTCGAACAAGAAGCACCGTGGGAACGGTGATAACAAGAGAGGGTCTGAGTCGAGGAGAGATGGGCAATCTGGTGAGAAGCCCAAGTGCAAGAATTGCAAGCGACACCACTTTGGAAAGTGCAGATTCGAATCGAACTCGCAGACTCAGTCGAAGTCATATGCTTGCGGGTTATGCAAATCCAAGGAGCACAAGACCTTGGATTGCAAAAAGATAAAGGATGCAACTTGCTATGATTGCAATGAGAAGGGGCACATTAAAAGAAACTGCCCTAAGAATGCCAAAAAGCCTGAAGAAACCAAGAAGACCAATGCGAGAGTCTTCAGGATGGATGCGAAAGAAGCAGTGCTAGACGATAACGTAATCACAGGTACTTTCCTCGTAAATAATATCTTTGCAAGAGTACTTTTTGATTCGGGCGCTGATAAGTCCTTCGTAGATCATAAATTTTGCAAATTGCTGAATATGCCTGTCAAAGCCTTAAATATGAATTATGAGGTAGAGCTAGCAGATGGAACCATAGAGACCGTCTCCACTGTGTTAGATGGATGTGTGATATCCATTAAGAACCACTCTTTCCCTCTATCTCTACTTCCCTTTAAATTGGCTGGTTTTGGCATAGTATTGGGTATGGACTGGTTATCTCACAACCAGGCCCACATCGTCTGCAACAGAAAGCAGGTAGTGGTAAAGACTCCGTCTGGTGAATCGCTTACCATTCGGGGAGATACCCAGTATGGATTGCCTGAGCAAGTGACTATGCTCAAAACGTCAAAATGTCTAAAGAAAGGTTGTGTCATTTACATGGCACAAGTGATTGTCGATGAGCCTAAACCGAAGATAGAAGACATTCCAATCATTTCTGAATACCCTGAGGTTTTCCCTGAGGAACTACCTGGTTTACCGCCAGATAGGCAAGTGGAATTCCGGATCGATATCATTCCAGGAGCAACACCGATTGCTAGAGCACCTTACAGGCTAGCACCAACCGAAATGAAGGAGTTGAGGAACCAACTGGATGAACTGTTAGCTAAAGGTTTCATCAAACCTAGTTCGTCTCCCTGGGGAGCACCTGTCTTGTTTGTCAAGAAGAAAGACGGATCGATGCGTCTATGCATCGATTATCGCGAGCTTAATAAAGTCACGATAAAGAATAGGTATCCTTTGCCGAGGATCGACGATTTGTTCGATCAGTTACAAGGGGCAAGCTATTTCTCGAAGATTGACTTGAGGTCAGGCTACCATCAACTGAAGGTCAGAGATGAAGACGTACATAAAACCGCATTTAGGACTCGTTATGGTCACTACGAGTTCCTAGTGATGCCTTTTGGGCTCACTAATGCACCGGCTGCGTTCATGGATCTCATGAATCGCGTTTGCAAGCCGTAATTAGACAAATTCGTCATCGTTTTCATCGACGACATTCTTATCTACTCTAAGAATCAAACTGACCATGAGAAACACCTTCGCTGTATCCTCAAACTTCTGCATCATGAGAAACTCTATGCCAAATTCTCCAAATGTGAATTTTGGCTTCGTGAAGTCCAATTTCTTGGACACGTGGTGAGCGAGCGTGGTATCCAAGTAGATCCCGCTAAAGTTGAAGCTGTTATGAATTGGCAGGAGCCAAAGACGCCTACTGAGATTCGTAGTTTCCTGGGATTAGCAGGATATTACAGGCGTTTCATTGAAAACTTTTCAAGGATTGATGCGCCCTTAACATCCTTGACTAAGAAAAAGGAAAAGTTCGTTTGGGGCCCTAAGCAGCAAGAGTCCTTTGAGATTCTGAAACAAAAGTTGAGCAACGCTCCTGTGTTGACACTACCTGAAGGTACGGAAAAGTTCGTAGTTTACTGCGACGCATCACACACCGGCATGGGATGTGTGCTCATGCAGAAAGGCAAGGTTATTGCCTATGCTTCAAGACAGTTAAAGGTGCATGAAAAGAATTACACCACCCATGACTTGGAGTTGGGTGTCGTTGTATTCGCACTGAAACTGTGGAGGCATTATCTGTATGGTATCAAGTTTGTGATCTATTCTGATCACAAAAGCCTTCAAAATCTGTTTAACCAGAAGGAATTAAACATGAGGCAACGCCGTTGGATGGAGACTCTAAATGATTATGATTGTGAAATCAGATATCATCCCGGCAAGGCGAATGTAGTCGCCGATGCCTTAAGTCGAAAGGAAAGGGTGAAACCTATCCGAATCAATGCCAAAAGCATTGAAGTAAAGAATAATTTGATTGAAAGGTTGTTAGCTGCACAAAGAGAAGCTGTGTTGGAAGCTAACTATCCTAACGAGAAGCTAGGAGTAACTGAGGAGCAGTTAACTCTTGGCAAGGATGGAATTCTAAGACTGAATGGACGAATATGGGTTCCAATTTACAGAGGACTACGAGATGTTATCCTCCAGGAAGCCCATAGTTCCAAATATTCCGTTCATCCTGGAGCTGATAAGATGTATCAGGATCTAAAGGCAAATTATTGGTGGATAGGCTTGAAAAAGTCTGTAGCCACTCATGTAGCAAAATGCTTGACTTGTGCGCAAGTCAAAGCTGAGCACCAGAAGCCGTCAGGCTTGCTACAACAGCCTGAACTTCCCGAGTGGAAGTGGGAGTGCGTAACTATGGATTTTATTACCAAGTTACCTAAGACAAGGAAGGGAAATGATACAATATGGGTTATAGTCGATAGACTGACTAAGTCAGCACATTTCTTACCCATCAAGGAGACTTATAGCTCCGATATGTTAGCCCAGTTATACGTTGATCAGATTGTAGCCTTGCATGGCATACCTGTGTCTATTATCTCTGACCGAGATACTAGATACACGTCTCATTTCTGGAAAAGTTTCCAGCAATCTTTGGGCACGCGTTTGAATTTTAGTACGGCTTACCATCCCCAGACAGACGGTCAGAGTGAGCGTACTATTCAAACGTTGGAAGACATGCTACGTGCATGTGCTATCGATTTAGGTGGTAATTGGGATAAGAATCTACCACTAATCGAATTCTCCTACAACAATAGCTACCATACCAGCATTAAGGCTGCGCCCTTCGAGGCATTATACGGTAGAAAGTGTAGATCGCCTTTTTGTTGGGCGGAAGTTGGAGATGTCCAATTATCAGGACCAGAGATAGTCTTCGAAACTACGGACAAGATTGTCCAGATTCGAGACCATCTCAAAGCTGCACGTGATAGGCAGAAAAGTTACGCGGATCCAAAGCGTAAAGATTTTCACTTCGAAGTAGGTGATAAGGTGTTAATAAAAGTATCACCCTGGAAGGGGGTGATGCGTTTCAGTAAGAAAGGCAAGCTAAGCCCGAGATACATAGGACCTTTCGAGGTTATCGAACGTGTCGGGTCGGTGGCCTATAAGTTAAACTTACCAGAGGAGCTCAACGGAATTCACAATGTGTTCCACATCTGCAATCTAAAGAAGTGCTTCGCCGATGAATCATTGGTGATACCACATACGGATGTGCATATAGATGAAAGCTTAAAATTTGTGGAAAAACCTTTGTCGATTGAAGATCGACAGGTAAAGAAGCTTCGAAGAAAGCATGTACCTATAGTAAAGGTCAAGCGGGATGCCCGTAGGGGTCCCGAATTCACGTGGGAGGTTGAATCCACGATGAAAGAAAAATACCCTTATTTGTTTCAGTAAATCTCGGGTCGAGATTTATTTTAAAGGGGTGAGGATGTAACACCTCGAAATTTCGTGTCCAATAAATAAATGACACGTGTCAAATACGACAAAAATAATATAAACCCGGAATTAATTAAGATATGCGGTAGGATTTCGAATATGTCGACATGTTAATTTTATACCTCTGAGCGACTTCGTTGTTATAAATCCCGAGACCCCAAGCAAAATTAATAAGCACCTAATATATCTTAACCCGGGCATTACCAATAATCAAAAGTATCCAAGTTTGCTAATGTTGAATCTTAAAGAAATAATACCATTCAAATAATTAATTATGAACCCCATCCTTATGTAAGCCCATGATATCTTATATTAGCAGACCATGTATGGGTTAAATACGGCCTCATACTGACATTTCCCATACCCAAAACCCAATAATGCAAGTTGACCGTTCAATGCATGAAAGGTTAATTTTTTTTGCCACTGATGATCGCTTACGGACCGTAAGGGTCATGCCTTACGGACCGTAAGGGGGTGAAAGGGTAAAAGTTTTTCCGCCATAGGCTTACGGACCGCAAGGACCAAGCCATACGGTCCGTAAGCGATGCCCAGCGACAGAAAGTTGGATGTTGGCTGTTTAAAGCGGTAAAATATTAATGTAAGGATCTCCCAAAGATATGGGCGACCCCTAATCACTCCCTAACACTATAGGACACTTGTTGATGATCAAGGAGCATGGGTAGACTTGTTTGTCAACAATCTAGGGCCTTATGAGCACTATATAAGGGCCTTATTGCACAACAAGTCCTTCACACCCTTCTCTTGCATCTCTGATCATCTCTGGAGCTCAAGACTTCTATCTAAGCTTCACATTTCGTGCATAGGACTTCTGTAAGTTGGTTCAACCCTTTGTGGTTTAGTTTTTGCTTAGTTTTAGCTTAAAAGTCAAACCGTCGTAATTAACGGTTGACATCGCGGTTAATCACAAATGGTCCAGTGATTAACCGAATCAAAGATAGTTATAAGTTGGTATTCATGTGGGCATTAAACCCTTAAAAGGGCACCCTCTGATTCCCACTCTAACTAGTTCAAATGTCGAGTCAAACGTGCTTAGAAAAAGTCAACAGAAATACTATTTTGCGATTTATGCATAATCTGTAATGTAGATGGTATGCAACCTGTTTAAACACTCATAAAACATGATAATAAGTACATTAAGAAGTCTAAGCTTGTTTGATCCGGCCATTTGCTATATTGACCCGGTTCGGAGCCAAAAGTCGCAAAACCTTGACTTTTGCTTTGACTTCAGTTCTGACCCGTTTTAGAGTAATGTAGATATGCCTTAGGACTCTCTTAGGACCAGGTTACATGATGGTATCACCCTCGGTGACCGGTTCATCGTTTGTCCGAGTCTTTTACACGATTCCGTTAAATGCTTAAAAGTTGACCGTAACGCCCTTTTTGAATTAAAACGAGAAATTCGGACATGTGAAAGAACCATAACCTTGGTTACTAAATTCTAAGCATGTCCCTAAAGTTTCACGTCAATCCGAGGTCTAGAATAGGAGTTATGCTAAATAGCGCAATTAAAGAAAACTTTTGTAATTAACGACGCAATTAGCATAACGCCTATCTAAACCAAGATTTCGACACCAAACCTTTTACACACTGATGTAAAATAATATTTTGGGATTTTTAAAAATTTTTAATTATTTTTGACCTGCTCATAACCTGTGGTTATGGCATCGGTTCGGTAAATACCGAATATGCCCTTTTTGGCCATAACATGAGTTCTACAAGGTCTTTTGACCCGATTCTAGTTGCTACTGATTTTAAATAATAAATAAAGTATTCTGGACTTCATAAACTGTTCGGGAAACTCAGATTTCCTGTAGAACTCAGAAAACCCTTTAAAAGTCTTTAAAATGACCGAAAAACCCTACGGGGGTATAATGAACTTAAACTCGTTACGGGCATTACAGGAGGTATCCTACTGATACCACAACCTCTTTGAGGCATATTGACTTAGGAAACCTATGTAGGACTCTTACGGTTACCCGTTACGCCTTATGCGTGCACGGTTCGGCTTATGTAACTAGTTTACATAAATTAGCCGAAACGGGTCAAACCATATTGTTTTGACCTCAAATTCCAGAGTGTGATTATTACACCCATATAAAACGAGTCTCCGAACTCGTTGGGTCCAAATCACATTCCATTCCCGGTTTTCGCCTTTCACGCGATTAAACCGTAAACACCCGTAGAAATTGACCGGTCTAAGCTTCGGCTAAATCAAAGACCCGTTAGAATTCTAATAGGTTATTTTAAACCTCCGTTCCAGCATACCAGTAAAAGCTATCTGCAGTTTATTTCAATTAAGGATTATACTTGCAAAGGTAAATACTTTTAACTTATTTTCCGTTATACGGGCTTGGGTTACGGTATATAGCATACCGCTTGATCGGGAAATTGACCCCAACTCATTTGTAGTTGGGTATTATCAATGTGACTCATTTAAACAGTCTTGTTACTTAAAAGCCTTTGGGGGGTTAATGACTATGTCCCGGATATCCTTGGCAGCATTTTACGAAATGGCCACGACCTCGACATCCGAGTGTAGGCGTACACTCGGCATTATGTCTATTATTATAAAGGTATAGCCGTTGGTTACCCGCCACGGTTTATGCCATGTGGTGTGTCTATTGATCTTTAACCCGGTTTCGACCCGGGCTACTGAACGCATAAGAAACATGTAATTCGTTCACAAGATTATATATTTAAATAATTCTCCCAAGTTATAAAAGAGTTTGTGCCTTGTGCATTCAAATCAATTTTTATCGAACATTTTACAAAAAGTGTCGGTTGAATGTATTTACCAGTGTAAACTGACGTATTTTCCCAAAAAGATTAGATGTAGGTACTAAACGTAAATGGCTGGCTATAGCTCCTTAGCATCTTAAAGAATCTCGCAAGCTTTTGATGCCTTGCCTGTTGGACAATATTTTTATGTATTATTTTGATCTCCTGTGGATTTTATTTCAACAAACAGTGATACTTTGATATTGCGGTAAAGGTTGAAATATATTTAACTTTATGCTTCCGCTGTGCATTAATATAATTGTGTGGTTAGACTATATTGTTGCCAACTACGTCACGGTAATCCCCCACCGGGCCCACCGGTGAGACACGTGGAGATCGGGGTGTGACAGAATGTTTAACCTAGTTAATATATGAGAATATTCTTAGGAATAGGTAGGTTGTGGCCTACTTAATAACGAACCAAACACGAGGGGTTAAAATGGGATAACTTAACAAAGTTATTTAATAAAAGAAAATCAAAATAAAACACACACTTCAAGTGTGTGTTCTGGATCGACATCAGGGAGCTCCCCATGGAGCCAAACCCTAACCTTCAACAAATCCAGCAAATTGAAGGTCAAAATGAAGCTCAAATTCACAACCAAACATGAATAAACGATTATCAAGTCAAGGGGATCGTAAGGTATGTCGAATTTCTAACATTCATGAAGTTGTGAAAATTTGTTAATCTTGCATGATACGATCTATGCATGAATCATAGAAGTTATGGCTGAATTTGAGATATAGGATTGCTTAGGAACAAACCCTAAGTGAAGATTTAGAATAAGTTGCTATGATTTAGGTGTTTGGTTGAATCACCACACCTAGCTAAGTGGGTTTTATTGTTATGATGAAATTGATGATAAGACTATGTTTAGAATTATCATGCATGAGAATGAATGGAAGGTGTTTGATTAAACCATGAAATTTGGGTACATGATCATACTTTCATGAAAGGGGTTTAGTATATTATGATGAAATTAGTGATTTGGGTTCATATAAATAGGGTTTGGAATCATGATGTCTACTAATTAATACGTAGAACTTGATTATATTGATGTTCGGATGAATGTCTAATGCTATGATGAAACGGGTTTTTACATGGAGATGGAAACCTTTAGTTCTTGCTTAACAAATGAATAATTAACTTTGATAATCAAGAGCTAAGTTAAATTGGTATTAATAATAGCATGAACTTAGATTTGAAAAGTAGTTAAAACGGTGGCGTAAGAATAATGCCAATCGGATACTTGACAAAGTGCTTAAATGAATTGTCGGGGTTTATGATATAATCACTTATGTTAATAGGCAGTTTGACCTTTAAAAGTCAAACTGACCAAAATGAAATCAAATGGTGAATTTTGATGTAAAACCCGTAAGATGGAATAGTCATAATTAATGATGGCTAATCTAACCGTCTTACGAATTATGATGATAGTTTGACGCTTGACAAGCTAGGTGGAGGCTTGGAAAGGAAGAGGGTCAAACAAAGCAAGAATGAAGGAAAAACGTAATTCGGATGCAAGGTAAGTATATCTTACACTAGTCATATATTTCAGAATATCCTTTTTGTCGTATTACGAAAAAGATAATTTATGACGTAAGCCATAGTAGGCCAAAAAGTGTTAAGAAATGGAATTATAAGTAAGTGACCGCACGGTGTAAATCGGAGCGAGTCATATATATATACGAGGTGGTAATAAATATCATCTCGCTAATATAATCGGTCAATTCGGCCAAACGGGTCAAAAGGTGAAATTATCACCCTTAGACAAACAATATCGACTAATGGGTTGTCAAGATGCATGATTTTAGGAAATAAATAGCACATGGATGCTTACATCGCTATCACTTAGCAGCCACTAAGGAAAGGTATTGAAACGGGTCAATATATTGATCCGAGCCAGGTATGTATAATAATAAAACTCATCATGTAGAGTTTGGAGTTTTATAACAGTTAGACAAGGTTAAAATAAGATATTCGGTTATCTTTTAGGTAAAGCGAATAAATTGAGTTATAATTAAGGTGTTTTAGAAACATATTGGTTTCTAAAGAAGAATACGGTTAAAAGGTCGGATTTGGGGTTCAAACAAGCACTAATAGTCCTTCGTCGTAAAAGAATGACTAAAATTGACTAAAACGCCCTTGTTGGCTAATTCGAATAAACAACCATTAAAGGTAGTTTTGAAACGAGTTTTATGATCAAATAAATAATTGGAATAAGTGTAAGAAGCGAAAGATGTAAACCTTCGGTCAAATAACTCTATATGAGTCTTTGTCGTAAATTAGCAATCAGACGAGAAAAACTCGGTTTATATAGATCACCTCATTAAGTCCACCACAATTATAGTTGTGGTGGAAGATTACTTGATAAGAATGTTGTATATAACGCTAGAAATGAATGAAAGCGACTTTAAGCTTTAAAGTGCTTAAATACCCTTAACGGGTCAAAATAAGCACTTGAACGTAAACGGGTTCTAACTAAGTAAGAAACCCATGATTTATGATTTATTTGATAGGAAATATTGAAATTATGATTTTCATGAGTTTATAGATCAAGTAAACATGTTTGTTTGATAAAATCGCGAACGGGTCAAAAGTTGGTAAAAATGGTAATAAGCCGAAGACTTAAAAGTCTTAAATTTTGTTAATTCGGATGTTGGATTTTGACTCCATATTATGAAGGGTCAAATTACAATCATGTAGGAAGAAACGGTGGGTCAAACGAATAAGCGGTTTGAAAGATACGAAAGTTTTCGTGCCAATAAACGGCAAAATAGGAAAGCTGGAATGCAGGGGCCACCGTAACTTACGGTGCCACCGTAAGTTACGGTGGAGCTGAAGGCTTTACAGCAGCCCCCTACTGATTTACGGTAGGGGCATGTCACACCAGGGGCCACCGTAACTTACGGTGCCACTGTAACTTACGGTGCCACCGTAAATTACGGTGCCACCGTAAGTTACGGTGGAGGCCAGTTGGAAATCCATGTTTTGAGATCAAGAGTTTAACGTTGGGATTCTTTTTCCTTCCATTATCATTACCGGATTTGTTTAGACTTATTTCAATCCCCGTATGACTAAAGCATTTCATGTTTATGAAATGTAGGTTCTTTTAGAATGCCGGAAGACGACCAAGCTCCTCGAAGAACCGAACACGATATAGATTCATGCTTCTGCACTTGGTCACGTTGTAAAATTTTAAACGACGAATTCGTTCACGTTTTGTTGAATGACTTATGATTGTAAAATTTTTAATAAACCCGTATTTCCGATGTTTACGTAATCTTAATTACCTGATTGTTTCTCGTAAAATATACGTTAAACCTTGAATTATAAGAACGGGTGTTACATTTAAGGCCCAATAGCGAAACATATCAAGTAGTTTGTGTGTGTCCCAACAGCTTGTGCGATCGGCACCAGCTTGTGCGATCCACAATATGTTGTGCGATCATGCATAACTAAACAGTACCCTGTGCTTTATCGGTTGTACCAAGCTTGTGCGATCACACTTGTGCGATCAGATCAGATCTTGCGCGATCTGATCTTGTGTGATCAAAGACTTGTGCGATGGGAAGCTTGTACGTTTGTCTCTTGTACGATTGAGGAGCATTATGTGATTGGTTAACCAATCCCCGAATTTCATGCAATTAGTTTCAATCATTCAACAGTTTCCTATTTTGCATTCATTCAATCAAAATAACTGTTTCCAATCATGCAATAATCGATCAAACTAAGACTTTATCATCTTATTTCTATGAACCCTAATCACATTCTTGGCAAGAACAACAACCATAACATTAATCACATTAACAGGCTCATGATCTAGGTTACCAGCATGTACCCTATCACAGCATCACAACATTCATCCGATTGATAATATATCACAGCCGATTATCATGTATTCGGTTCTTTAACATCATACAGTTATCAATTCTACAATGATCTAAATATACTACACATGTGAATCGATTTTTCATGAACATCATACCACCTCGATTTTTCATCACAATCAAACACATACCATCCCTAAACCACCATGCAATACATATGAAACATAACATCATTCACTCATGAAATCGACAATAAAACACTAACCGATTAAAAGGTAACACAAAGGTGATCCGATCAAGAAAGCTTCACGAGATGGCTTCGGCTTCGAGAGAGGGGAAAGAGAGAGTAGGGTTTTTGTGTGTGATGTGTTTTGCAAGCTATGAGAAACAAAACCCTAAGTTGGTTATGTGCATACGTATAAAAGAGTGGGCCGAACTCTCCCTTGGGTTGGCCTTGGTTTCGGATACAAGAAATACGGCCCAAATGGGCTTGTGCGATTGGATGGGTGTTGTGCGGTCGGTTCGTTTTGTGTAGTCCAATTACATAGATACATGCACATATCATAACCACATAACATTTCAATTAATCCACAAGTTCACATAATCACATAAACAAAGTACAATAAGAGGTTTGAAATACGAGTTGTCACACTAAATGTCTCCCCACAATCAATGCCTACCTGTTGAGTACCGCCATCACAAACTAACCGAGCTTTATATCGCTCCAGCGTGCCATCCGAGGGATATTTATGTCGAAACAACCACATGCTACGTATCACGTTCATATCTGCGGTGCGAGGGACTAATCCCACGTATTATTTTTAATAAGTGCATTGAACTCAGTAGTCATGGCATTGTACCAATCCGGTTTAGAGAAGGCTTCGGTGGGGGTTTTAGGTAAGGGAGTGACAAGAGAGGCGTTAAGATTAAAGGGTTGTTTGGGTATTGAGATGCCGTCCATAGAACGAGTACGTATGGTACGGCCAGTCGAAGGTTGGGTAGGCACAACAGGAGGAGGGGGTGGGGGTGGGGGTATCGAGTTTGTATAAGACTTGGGCCGACGAGAATAAGTTTGGTTAATGGGCAGTTTAGAGGGAGGGCTGTTGCCGTGGAGGTGGATAGGTAGGAGTTGAGGATGTATGGGTGGGTGAGCTAACGTGGGATGTAGGGGAAGCTGGTGATGGGGTTTGGGCCGAGTTGGGTGAAGTAGGGGATGAGGTAACATGTGTCTAGAAGGAAGGGTGTATAGGAGTGGAGAGAAAATCGTATGAAGAGAGGGACTTTTGTGGAGAAGAGGAGGGGAATGTTGTTTCATCAAAGATAACATGACGATTTATGAGAATTTTGTTGGTGGCAAGATCGAGACATTTGTATCCTCGATGATTAGGGGGTATCTGAGAAAAACACAGGGCATGGACCTATGTTCAAGTTTATTGATAGTGGTGTGAGGAATTAGAGGATAACATAAGCAACCAAAAACACGAAGATGAGTGTATGTGGGTTGGGTGAGGTAAAGGGATTGGGTAGGGGACTGGTAGTTTAGGAGTTTGCTAGGAAGGATATTAAGAAGATAGGTGGCTACCTCGAGAGCGTGATGCCAATAGATGTTAGGCATAGAGGATTAAGCGAGAAGGGTTCTAATGATGTTATTGATTGTTACGAATTTTTCGCTCCGCTTTACCATTTTGGGATGATGTATGTGGGCAAGAAAATCGGAATTTCATGCCATGAGAATGACAAAATTGGTTAAATTGAGCATTTACATATTCTTTTCCATTATCGCATTGAAATTGTTTGATGTTACGCTCAAATTGGGTGGTAATGTAGGAAGCAAAGTTTTGAAAAGTGGAAAAAGCTTGTGATTTCTGACTAAGGGGAAATGTCCATAAAAAATTGGTAAAAATCATCTAAAAATAAAATGTAATAACGGTGCCCACCATTACTAAGTATTGGTGAAGTCCATAAATCACTATGTATGATATCAAAAGGTAAAGAAGTAGAATTAACAGAATCAATAAACGCAAGTTGAACATGTTTACCAAAAACACAAGATTGACATAATTTAGTTTTGAGTTATTACAATCAATAAAACTAGAATTTTTAAGGGAATGCAATAAATTTGAGCCAGGGTGGCCAAGGCGTTGATGCCAAAGATCTTGAGACACAACAGTAAAGGGGGAAGTGAACTTGGACACTTGTGTGGGATCCAATGTGTAGAGGTCACCAGAACTATTGCATCGCAGGATAAGAGTCCTGGTCTTGAGATCCTTCACAATAAAACCAAAGGGGTCAAATTCAATAGAAACATGATTATCTTTAGTAAAACGACGGACCGAAAGTAGGTTTTTGATCAAAGATGGTGCATAAAGGACATTAGTTAATTTGAAGGGTGGGAAGGGTGGTGGTAAGGTTTGGTTTCCTTGTCAAAGAACGGGTATGGTTTTGCCATTAATGATACAATATTACGAGACATACAATTATTAAATAAAGACAGAAAATTAGTATAAGTCATATGATCTGACGCACCTGTGTCCATTGTCCAATTTGGGTCGGGCTGATGTAACACCCGTTCTTATAATTCAAGGTTTAACGTATATTTTACGAGAAACAATCAGGTAATTAAGATTACATAAACATCGGAAATACGGGTTTATTAAAAACTTTTACAATCATAAGTCATTCAACAAAACGTGAACGAATTCGTCGTTTAAAATTTTACAACGTGACCAAGTGCAGAAGCATGAATCTATATCGTGTTCGGTTCTTCGAGGAGCTTGGTCGTCTTCTGGCATTCTAAAAGAACCTACATTTCATAAACATGAAATGCTTTAGTTATACGAGGATTGAAATAATTCTAAACAAATCCGTTAATGATAATGGAAGGAAAAAGAATCCCAACGTTAAACTCTTGATCTTAAAACATGGATTTCCAACTAGCCTCCACCGTAACTTACGATGGCACCGTAAGTTACGGTGGCCCCTGGTGTGACATGCCCCTACCGTAAATCAGTAGGGGGCTGCCGTAAAGCCTTCAGCTCCACCGTAACTTACGGTGGCACCGTAAGTTACGGTGGCCCCTGCATTCCAGCTTTCCTATTTTGCCGTTTATTGGCACGAAAACTTTCGTATCTTTCAAACCGCTTATCCGTTTGACCCGCCGTTTCTTCCTACATGATTGTAATTTGACCCTTCATAATATGGAGTCAAAATCCAACATCCGAATTAACAAAATTTAAGACTTTTAAGTCTTCGGCTTATTACCATTTTTACCAAATTTTGACCCGTTCGCGATTTTATCAAACAAACATGTTTACTTGATCTATAAACTCATGAAAATCATAATTTCAATATTTCCTATCAAATAAATCATAAATCATGGGTTTCTTACTTAGTTAGAACCCGTTTACGTTCAAGTGCTTATTTTGACCCGTTAAGGGTATTTAATCACTTTAAAGCTTAAAGTCGCTTTCATTCATTTCTAGCGTTATATACAACATTCTTATCAAGTAATCTTCCACCACAACTATAATTGTGGTGGACTTAATGAGGTGATCTATATAATCCGAGTTTTTCTCCTCTGATTGCTAATTTACGACAAAGACTCATATAGAGTTATTTAACCGAAGGTTTACATCTTTCGCTTCTTACACTTATTCCAATTATTTATTTGATCATAAAACTCGTTTCAAACTACCTTTAAAGGTTGTTTATTCGAATTAGCCAACAAGGGCGTTTTAGTCAATTTTTGTCATTCTTTTACGACGAAGGACTATTAGTGCTTGTTTGAACCCCAAATCCGACCTTTTAACCATATTCTTGTTTAGAAACCAATATGTTTCTAAAACACCTTAATCATAACTCAATTTATTCGCTTTACCTAAAAGATAACCGAATATCTTATTTTAACCTTGCCTAACTGTTATAAAACTCCAAACTCTACATGATGAGTTGTATTATTATACATACCTGGCTCGGATCAATATATTGACCCGTTTCAATACCTTTCCTTAGTGGCTGCTAAGTGATAGCGATGTAAGCATCCATGTGCTATTTATTTCCTAAAATCATGCATCTTGACAACCCATTAGTCGATATTGTCTAAGGGTGATAATTTCACCTTTTTACCCGTTTGGCCGAATTGACCGATTATATTAGCGAGATGATATTTATTACCACCTCGTATATATATATGACTCGCTCCAATTTACACCGTGCGGTCACTTACTTATAATTCCATTTATTAACACTTTTTGGCCTACTATGGCTTACGTCATAAATTATCTTTTTCGTAATACGACAAAAAGGATATTCTGAAATATATGACTAGTGTAAGATATACTTACCTTGCATCCGAATTACGTTTTTCCTTCATTCTTGCTTTGTTTGACCCTCTTCCTTTCCAAGCCTCCACCTAGCTTGTCAAGCGTCAAACTATCATCATAATTCGTAAGACGGTTAGATTAGCCATCATTAATTATGACTATTCCATCTTACGGGTTTTACATCAAAATTCACCATTTGATTTCATTTTGGTCAGTTTGACTTTTAAAGGTCAAACTGCCTATTAACATAAGTGATTATATCATAAACCCCGACAATTCATTTAAGCACTTTGTCAAGTATCCGATTGGCATTATTCTTACGCCACCGTTTTAACTACTTTTCAAATCTAAGTTCATGCTATTATTAATACCAATTTAACTTAGCTCTTGATTATCAAAGTTAATTATTCATTTGTTAAGCAAGAACTAAAGGTTTCCATCTCCATGTAAAAACCCGTTTCATTATATCATTAGACATTCATCTGAACATCAATATAATCAAGTTCTACATATTAATTAGTAGACATCATGATTCCAAACCCTATTTATATGAACCCAAATCACTAATTTCATCATAATATACTAAACCCCTTTCATGAAAGTATGATCATGTACCCGAATTTCATGGTTTAATCAAACACCTTCCATTCATTCTCATGCATGATGATTCTAAACATAGTCTTATCATCAATTTCATCATAACAATAAAACCCACTTAGCTAGGTGTGGTGATTCAACCAAACACCTAAATCATAGCAATTTATTCTAAATCTTCACTTAGGGTTTGTTCCTAAGCAATCCTATATCTCAAATTCAGCCATAACTTCTATGATTCATGCATAGATCGTATCATGCAAGATTAACAAATTTTCACAACTTCATGAATGTTAGAAATTCGACATACCTTACGATCCCCTTGACTTGATAATCGTTTATTCATGTTTGGTTGTGAATTTGAGCTTCATTTTGACCTTCAATTTGCTGGATTTGTTGAAGGTTAGGGTTTGGCTCCATGGGGAGCTCCCTGATGTCGATCCAGAACACACACTTGAATTGTGTGTTTTATTTTGATTTCCTTTTATTAAATAACTTTGTTAAGTTATCCCATTTTAACCCCTTGTGTTTGGTTCGTTATTAAGTAGGCCACAACCTACTTATTCCTAACAATATTCCCATCTATTAACTAGGTTAAACATTCCTAGTTAAATTAGTGGGTTTGGGGGAATTTATAACTAAGTTTATTTTAAAACCCGTTAGACCGGGCCTTGTATAAACTTTATTTCCTCAAAGCCTTTATACTAATTTTATTTAATATTAGGTTTATTTATCTAAAATCCTAATACTCACCAGCTTGCTTTTACCTCTAACGGTACTTTACCCATCATCTAGTATTAACGGAGTTTGATTACCAAACCCGTTTTCGGGGTTTTACAGCTGATTAAGCGCCATGTGATAGAGAGCCTGGGTCAGGTCCGTTGGTGTGTAGCCATCTGTAGAGGAGGCGGCATAATTTTGGGCTGGCCGAGGGCCCAAAACACCTGGTCCAACACTGTTTGGTTTGGGGGCAGTGGGGTATGGGCAAGGGGGAACAGTCTAATTAGCCCAATGTTGTTATTGTTGTGGGCCGGCCCAAGGTGAGGAAGAATAGGAGGCCAGTGAAACTGTGGAGGCGGTATATTGGTGTTTGAGTTGTTCCAGTTTCCGCGTCCAGCAGGGTAACCGGAGGGATTCCATCCACCACGACCTCGAGAAGACCCTCTGCCCCCTTCCACGACCTCTACCATGGTCGCGACTACGACCGTGTTCTGAATCAGACTGATTGTCAGGTTGTCGTGCATCTGAAGTTCTGTGGGAGGAGCTGTGATCAGTGGTTGCGGTTAGAGCCGTGCCGACGAGGTGAGCAACTTGCCTAGCTTGATTTAATTTTCGGGTCTCTGCCATGCATAGTTGGGACCTGGTTTCATAGAAGGTGGGCAGGGGTTTTGTTGATGAATGATGAGAGCTACACTCTCGTACTGCTCCGTGAGCCCAGTCAGGATCTGTAAGACGAGCTGTTCATCGGTGATCGGAGATCCAATGTTTGTGAGCTGATCGTAATTACCTTCATGGCTTGACAGTAGGCGGTCATGGATGAGAACCGATCAAGGAGAGTACTGGAAAATCGGTTATTTAAGTCGATTTTTCGAGAAGCTTTATTGTCTTGAAACAGATTTGCGAGTGCGTCCAGGCATCATAAGCTGTTGTGTTGGGTTTCAGAACGGTGTGTAGGAGATCAGAGGAGATTGTGTTGGGTATAATCTTGATGTTTCGGGTCCGTTTGGGTTGAGTATGGGTCAAAGTCGGGTCAAAGTTATGGATCCGGGTCATGTAAATGGATCATTGAACAAGGAAAACGAAGTGGTCCATGTTGACCGAGTTTATGGGATGAGAACGTTGGAATAGTGGCTAAAAAGGAGGAACTTTACGTTGAACTTTATTATGCATGTGTTTTATTAGCTTTGTTTATTTTATTGTTTTTAATTCCTACGTAGGCAGGCAGGCATGTACAAGGCTATAAAAAACCTCATTTGTTTAATAAACATTGCACCCACTTTTCATTCTCAATATATTTTCTTTCTCTAAAGTGATCACATACATATAGATACAAAGTGAGTTTGTAGTGTGTGTAGAGTGGGGCCTGAACCAACATTTGGTATCAGAGCGGAGGTTAAAGAAAGTGTGCCGGTTTGAGAGTCGTGTTCGGGGGAAACGGGGGTGCAGCCCTCTAAACTGTAACGGCTGAAGAGAACGAAGAAAGGTGAGACGAAAGAAAGATTTCGCAGACCGATGCCGGAGAGTAGAACAAAGCCATAATTGATTGGTGGCTTGAAAGAAAGACTGAAGAACTCGCCAGGAAGACCGTAGGCGTGAGGAAGACCGTTACCGGAGAAGAACCAATGCCGTGATAGACCGAATGACGGAGACCGAACCAGTTTTTCATCCGGAAAGAAAGACCGTGACCGCTGTCGGAAGAATTCTGACGGGAGATAGAGAAGACCGACATAGCTGCAAAAGACCGATGGCAGCTAGACCGAGACCGTGGGTGTGACAATGACCGAAGGTTCGCACCAAGATAGACCGAGAAAGACTGTAGACCGAACAAGGCTTCTAATGAAGAAAGCTTAGACCGCAAGACCGAAATTGTGAACAAAGACCGTGAGTTCACATTAGACCGAGTCGTGAACGAGAGACCAAAAGAGTTCACGTTAGAAAGAAAGAGAAGACCGAAACTATAGCGAACCTACGAGGTTTGTGTAGCAAGTATGTCACGTGTGGTTCGTAGCAAGATTAGCAAGGTCAGCAAGTAAGAACGAATTTTAATCAAGCAAGAATAGAATAGAAAGATCGAGCGCAAGCAAGAACGCAAGCAAGTAGCAAATAACCGACATCAAGATTAAGGGGGTGAATGTTGGGTATAATCTTGATGTTTCGGGTCCGTTTGGGTTGAGTACGGGTCAAAGTCGGGTCAAAGTTATGGATCCGGGTCATGTAAATGGATCATTGAACAAGGAAAACGAAGTGGTCCATGTTGACCGAGTTTATGGGATGAGAACGTTGGAATAGTGGCTAAAAAGGAGGAACTTTACGTTGAACTTTTTTATGCATGTGTTTTATTAGCTTTGTTTATTTTATTGTTTTTAATTCCTACGTAGGCAGGCAGGCATGTACAAGGCTATAAAAAGCCTCATTTGTTTAATAAACATTGCACCCACTTTTCATTCTCAATATATTTTCTTTCTCTAAAGTGATCACATACATATAGATACAAAGTGAGTTTGTAGTGTGTGTAGAGTGGGGCCTGAACCAACAGATTGTACCGTAAATCCATTGCAGAACAATTGAATCCAGTCGTTCCCAGGTTTCGGTCGGCGCTTGTTCTTGTCTTTTTCTTTGTCTTTGTCCGATGAATAAGTAGCAGGAGAGTCACGAGGCTGGAGGTGATCATAAACTTGAAAAGATTTGCACTGGATTTTGAACAGTTCCGACCACGTTGTGTAATAGCCGGTTTCAATATCCAGGGTGACGGGAATAAGGGTACGAATGTTAGAAACGGTGATTGCGGGGTGAAGTTGGGAAGCCATAGATGTGAAGAAAAAGGGGGAACAGAATAACAGTGGGGAATCAGATGATGTTGTGGACCGAGAAAAAAAGAAGAAAAGAATGGTTAGGGGATCAGAACTTGCACTCTGATACCATGAAAGTTTAGGAAAATCGATGCCTTCTCATTAATAACAAGACCTTATAAATACAAAAGGGGCTACCTGCAAAGGAAATGTCTGGACGGGAAAGAGTTAAATTGTTGTAAGTAGCATCAGTGTAAACATGAAGAACCACAAACGATTGTTGTTTAATAAGAAGACCATGTGTAGCAATACCCTTCAGATAACATAGATGCGCTTAACAATGGACCAATGATTTTTCTGTTGGCGAGTGCATGAATTGGTCCATTGTTAAGCACATCTAAAGGACCAATGCACCCGACAACAGAAAAATCATTGGTCCATTGTTAAGCGCATCTATGCTATCTGATATTTAGAAAAAAAAAATCAATCTTAAAAGATTTTATTTTCTTTTGTATCTTTCGATACGGGATAATGTGAGAAGGGTTCCTTTGAATCTCTTTTAAATAAAGATCCAAAGTTTTTTCCTTCAGTGGAACTCCTCCCTTAAGCAAAGGATATTGGAAAAAAAAAATCATTCGTTCTTAATACCATGCAGTGAAGTCGTCTTCAATACATTATCCAAGGCCAACACAACAGGAACAAGCAAGAAGTAGGTGAAGAGCTGATGAAATGCTGAGAGTGGTGCCTGCTAATAATATAATTCGATCCATAGAACAGAACCTTTATGACAATTGACGATATGAAGTTGACCACTTTTCTTTCTTTATGGTACATACAAACAGTGTTTTAGAATGAATATAAGTTGTGGTTGTCAATTGATCAAACGTCTGTTAGTGAATAGTTAGTATTTTGGTTAAATGACCAAAATACCCCTGAGGGACTTAAATCGCAACACAACTAAGTTTCATTATTTATGTAGTTTAGAGAGAGGGTGTTTGGGATTCCTTATTTTTAATTCTTTTTATTCTCTTACAACATAAGCAATCCCAAACAACTAAAGTTAATAAGTTGAGTTAAATGTCTGGTTGGTTGGTCCTGTGGTTTGCAAATATTTCAACTTGGTCCCAGTGTTTGTAATTTTTGTACTCGTGTGGTCCTTATCACTAAGTTAGTAAGTTAAGTTATCGAGTTAAGTTTGTATTAAATTACCACAGAACACCTACCACCACCGAACACCCACTACCATCACTACAAGCACCACATTTTTTCTCTCTTTCTCTGCCAGGCCAGGTCTCTCTCTCTTCACGTCTGAATCACTCCGGTTGCCGGAAAACTCCATAACCGATACCAAACCACTAATCTTATAAACAATGGATAAATAAAGCCACGCGCAAGCAAACAACTGTGAATTCGAATCCCCTGTCCCTTTTGTCGAATTTAAAGAGGCAACAATCGTCAAAAAGCCAATCGAATTCCGCAACAACTTGACCTTCATATTATCCAACAACCCATTGGTCCTATTCACCAAACACTTGTCCCTCAAGGAATCTCAAAACCCCTTGTCCTTCAAGTACTTGCCAGCGTAGCGGCTTAAGATCGAGATCACAGCTTTGGTGGCAACTTCTTCGATGGCGGGTTCGTCTGAAGGACGACGTTGTAAGCTAGTGCGAGGGCAGGTGCTTGACACTATTCCCGCACATATATATAGCATGTAGGTAAAGGTAATTTAATATTATAATTACTTTTAAATTATATTTATTTAATAATTTGCATTTGTTGACAAAAAATTAATAATATAATATCTTTTTTTTTGGTATTCATATGATTGCCGCTCCCGTACCTCATTATTACGAGCCAACCAAACACTATTAGAATGTGTAGTTATTTTTTGTTTGTTTGATGTAAAATACGTATCCTATATCCTTTTGAAGCCTTTATTTTTTCAAGGTTTTTTTTTTCTGATTTTTATAGCGAGTGCTGGTACCATCGCGATGCAAACTGATATTTACTAAATCCCTACCACGCAGTGTGAGAGAATCCGAAAAAAAAGCTTAACAAATACAAAATAAAAATGGGTAGTGGGTCGAAGCAGGATGAAACGGGAATCAAACCCGGGACGTCGAGGCGTTTCTAAAGACCACTTTCTCGATTTTGTCATGATAGCGTTGGCCCAACCAGGTTCTTCGGAGGGGCGAGTGCTGGTACCGTCGCGATGCAAACATATATATACCAAATTCCTGCCACGTAACGCGAGAAAATCCGCAAAAAAAGCTTAACAAATACAAGACAAAAATGGGTAGTGGGTCGAAGCAAGGTGAAACGAGAATAAAAGATACCTAATTAAAATTAGATTACATTAAAAACAACTTAATTAAAATAAAATGTGCGCGATTAAAATAAAAAATAAACTACATCATTATGATAGTTATCCCATTGGTCATGGTATCTCATAATTCACCATGCTGAGATGTGAGCAAAATTGCGGCTCGCGTAGCAGCGTTGGTACTCGTGATGGGTCGCCTCAATCGCTTCATCCTTCGTTAGCCCATCCCCGTCGTTCATCGGCTCGTTGAAGGCTATGTCAAATCTTCTAGACATTGTTTGGATATCCCTAAACTTTGAATGAATATTATAAACCTTGCGGTGGGTTTCACCCACATGTTGACGGAATTGTGCAAAAACTGTGTTCCAAAACGACAATGATGCTTCAAGTCGTACTTGCTTAGCGACAACCACCCAATTCGTAGCTAAAACAATCTCCTCTTCTTCGGTCCAACGTCTTGTCATTTGAAAACTTAAAAAAAAATTGGAAGGAGAGATTAAAAAAATAGTGAGTTGTGTGAAACATTTGCAGTAAGTTTTGATAATAAATAATGTGTGTGTATATATATAAGATTTTTATCTAATAATTTGCATTTTTAATGAAAAAATGAATAATATAATTTTTTTTGGTATCGGTATGATTGCCGCCCCGTATTTTATTACAAACCAACCGAACAACATCAATATTGGTATTACAAGTAGTTAAATTGTTTTTTCGTCCATATAAAATGCGTAGTCTGTATGACTATATCCTTTTGAAGCCTTTATTTTGTAAAGTTTTTTTTTTATTTCTATAGGAAGTACTGGTACCGTCACGATGTAAACCGACATTTATCAAATTTCTGTCACGTAGTGAGGGTGAATCCAGAAAAAGCTTAAGAAAAGGAGTTGGGTGAAAGCAGAAGCCCACTTTCTCGATTTTGTCGTGTTGGCCCAATTAGGGTTTACCCGTGAACGCAAATTCGAAGATGGTTGGAGACGCTGCGATGAGAGATCCGTCGAGAAGTTATTCTGGTAGACAGACTTTTTGGACCGATACTTACCAAATTCGAAGATGGTTCGAAGATGCAAACCGATACTTACCAAATTCATGCCACGTAGTGTGAGAGAATCCAGAAAAAAGCTTAACAAATACAAAATAAAGATGGGTAGTGGGTCGAAGCAGGGTGAAACGGGAATCAAACCCGGGACGTCGAGGCGTTTCTAAAGACCACTTTCTCGATTTTGTCATGATAGCATTGGCCCAACCAGGTTCTTCGGAGCGGGCGAGTGCTGGTACCGTCGCGATGCAAACATATATATACCAAATTCCTGCCACGTAGTGCGAGAAAATCCGCAAAGAAAAGCTTAACAAATACAAGATAAAAATGGGTAGTGGGTCGAAGCAGGGTGAAACGGGATTAAAAGATACCTAATTAAAATTATATTACATTAAAAACAACTTAATTGTATACTAATAATAAAAGAAGTGAATGAATAGTAATACTAATAATAAAAGAAGTGAATGAATAGTAACTTCCATTTTTAAGGTTTTTATATATGTGTTAGTGGTTTTTTATATGTGGTATGTGGTTCTTTAATATATCTTATGTAACTTGTACTTGTTTTTGATCGATATAATTCACGTGTCAGTATCTTTTGATCATATCAAGATTTTTTTTCTCTATGGGTTGCTGTAACGAGTGTAGGTGGCGTAACAAAATAAACCGATACCGATCAAATTTCCGCCGTGTTGGTATATTTTTGGTCACATCATGAGTTTTTTCTCTATTGGTTG
The DNA here is from genome assembly GCF_002127325.2 of Helianthus annuus. Taxonomy (NCBI): domain Eukaryota; kingdom Viridiplantae; phylum Streptophyta; class Magnoliopsida; order Asterales; family Asteraceae; genus Helianthus; species Helianthus annuus. The sequence continues at coordinate 6,565,983 of NC_035444.2, forward strand.
TTATAACAAGTGTCAGTACCGTAGTTAAACAAGATTTTTTCCATCCACCGCGCAACGCGCGGATTTTCTTAACACTAGTTAAAATAAAATATGCACGACTAAAATAAAAAATAAACTACTTCATTATGGTATCTCACAATTCACCATGCTGAGATGTGAGCAAAACTGCGGGTCGCGTAGCAGCGTTTGTTAAAAAGATGAATATGGTGAAAGGATCATAGCATTAGTGTAAAGACCGACACTTGTTATAATCCGAATTATTTTACTCAAGTTTGTTATGAACTAAGCGTGACACATTAGGTAAATTCAATATTGTCTATTTGTTGATATGAGACATACCATTGCATAAGCGGTGTTCGACCGCAAAAATATCAACTTGTTTCGTTGCAATGTTTGTGGATGGTTGGAGACCACAAAGTTTCAGTTAAAACAATTTACAATGGAAATGCTCTCACTGGCGCATTCAAGAATTTTTTGTACCGGGTTTCTTTTGGTAGATTTTCACTAATTCTTATCATTTTTTTAAATCATATAAAATTTCCACTATTTTTTTTTTCATTTTTTCCCAAACCGAGAGGGTTCCCCAAAACCCCCAAAACACTCCTGGATCTGGCACTAAATGCTCTCTCTCAAAAGTTTTCACTCACGTAATAAAAAACAAATTTATAATTTTTTATAGGTAAATCGGATAACATTTGTTGGTATGAGCTCGGATGGACCGTTTGAAAAAGAAAATATTACCTGATTAAATCAAGTAATATTAGGCCCATTAAGAAAATATTAGGCCCTCATTCATTTTATTACCTTTACTTTTTAAAATGTCTAACTTCTATTTCGTTTATGTTTTTTTTGTTACATGTAACACTTTAAAGTTGGGCTTGATACATTTAGGCATGGGCTTAATGGGTTTGGACAACACTGATGGGGTTGAAGACTGGATATATCACTGATGACCTTCTCAATAACACACATATTTTCAGATCGTACACACATATTCCAGTTCGTTCTACTCTCTCTCTCTCTCTTAGGGTTTCTATTTCATATCAACTCTAACCTAGTTTAGCGGCGGTCATCGTCGTGCTTCATAAATGGACATACCAAACGCCCCCATTAAGAAAATATTAGGCCCGCTTTCACTTTTATTACCTTTACTTTTTATAATGTCTAACTTGTATTTCGTTTATGTTTTTTTTTTTTGTTACATGTAACACTTTAAAGTTGGGCTTGATACATTTAGGCATGGGCTTAATGGGTTTGGACAACACTGATGGGCTTGAAGACTGGATATATCACTGATGACCTTCTCAATAACACACATATTTTCAGATCGTACACACATATTCCAGTTCGTTCTACTCTCTCTCTCTCTCTCTCTCTTAGGGTTTCTATTTCATATCAACTCTAACCTAGTTTAGCGGCGGTCATCGTCGTGCTTCATAAATGGACATACCAAACGCCCCCATTAAGAAAATATTAGGCCCGCTTTCACTTTTATTACCTTTACTTTTTATAATGTCTAACTTGTATTTCGTTTATGTTTTTTTTTTTGTTACATGTAACACTTTAAAGTTGGGCTTGATACATTTAGGCATGGGCTTAATGGGTTTGGACAACACTGATGGGGTTGAAGACTGGATATATCACTGTTGACCTTCTCAATAACACACATATTTCCAGATCGTACACACATATTCTAGTTCGTTCTACTCTCTCTCTCTCTCTTAGGGTTTCTATTTCATATCAACTCTAACCTAGTTTAGCAGCGATCATCGTCGTGCTTCACAAATGGACATACCAAACGCCTCATTAAGAAAATATTAGGCCCTCTTTCACTTTTATTACCTTTACTTTTTATAATGTCTAACTTGTATTTGGTTTATGTTTTTTTTTTTGTTACATGTAACACTTTAAAGTTGGGCTTGATACATTTAGGCATGGGCTTAATGGTTTGGACAACATTGATGGGCTTGAAGACTGGATATATCACTGATGACCTTCTCAATAACACACATATTTCCAAGTCGTACACATATATTCCAGTTCGTTCTACTCTCTCTCTCTCTCTCTCTCTCTCTCTTAGGGTTTCTATTTCATATCAACTCTAACCTAGTTTAGCGGCGATCATCGTCGTGCTTCACAAATGGACATTCCAAACGCCCCTATTAAGAAAATATTAGGCCCTCTTTCACTTTTATTACCTTTACTTTTTATAATGTGTAACTTGTATTTCGTTTATGTCACTGGGAATTTTCTTTTATTGAGAGTATACATAGATAGATAAGAATTTATAGAATGATGAAAGTTTACTTATCAATCGGTTAAAGTCCCAAACTTCGGTATCTATTATAAAAGAGTAAATTGCCATTTTGGTCCCTGTGGTTTGGTCACTTTTGCCACTTTAGTCCAAAACTCAAACTTTTTGCATCTGGGTCCCTGTGGTTTCAGTTTTATTGCCATTTTGGTCCAAAAATGAAATCAGGTCATATTTGTCTTATAAAATCCTGCTATTTTGTCATTTTCCGCAGGGGCAAAAAAATCATTTCCTTTTTATAAATAAATATCATATTTTATAAGACAAATATGACCTGATTTGCCCCTGAGGAAAATGACAAAATTGCAGGATTTTATAAGACAAATATGATCTGATTTCATTTTTGGACCAAAATGGCAATAAAACTGAAACCACAGGGACCCAGATGCAAAAAGTTTGAGTTTTAGACTAAAGTGGCAAAAGTGACAAAACCACAGGGACCAAAATGGCAGTTTACTCATTATAAAAATAAGGATTTTTAGAATGAAAGTTTACTTTTTTTTTTTTTTTAAGAGGGTATGATGTGAAAACTAGAAACTTAAACAGGCATTGAACTCCTTTGATAGACAATCGATTTGAAGCCCTAATTCTCTCAACTAAAGGGTAATTTCTTCCAAATTTGGGGTAATTTTTTCTGCTGCTAATTCTTTTTCCCTCTTCTGAGTTTTTAAATTTGTTGATCTCTGTTTCCGTTATGATCATCCCTTATTCACACCGTTTCTTTGAGTTTTTCTTAATTGTATCAATCGAGTTTCTTCACTTGAATTCAGTCGGTTACCATGAGTTTGAAAACCCAAAAACGAATTTCTATAAATTTTAGTTTGAAATATAAGGATTAGGATCAAATACAAAGGTACTTAAAATAAAAAGTGTAAATAAACCCACTAGGGGTGGGGTTTACGTTTTTGGTTGGTGGTGAGGTGGGGGTGGGTGTTTAGGTTTTCACTTTGGGGGTTGGGTGTGTGGTGGGGGGGGAGGGTTAAGGCGATTTTGAGCTGTTTTAAACTTGTTTTTTTGGCTAGTTTAGACTGGGTCTGGGCTTGTTTGGACTGTTTTTATTTGTTGGTTGCCCTTTTTTATTCAGTGCACCTTGCTGCACTCAAGACTGATTTGTTGTGCCTTGCGTTTCCTGGGCGCCTAGGCACGCACCTTTGGCGTCTTTTAACTGCATAGGTTTTTGTAGCTAAGTAGGAAGTGGGAAATTTTATGTTCTGTTGTATATTTGTGTCTTTTTGGTACAAAAAGATAGAAAATAGTAGCTACTGTAAAATGAAATTTTAATGCATTCTTTTATCTGAATTTAGCCAACCAAACATCGGTTTTGGAAGTGATATCTAAATCCTGTACATATACCAAACAATACCAAGTAATCATACCCATAGTGATTCCTACTGTAAACAAAGCAAGCTAGGTGACACAAAACTTTAGGAAATGAATATTTTAGACCAAGAACGCAGCAAGAAAAGTAAATGAAGTATTACCGTTAGTGCAAAAAGTGAATGACTTTTAAGACACTAACATATGCTTTTGCTGGAGTGGAGTTCTGCAGTGTATAGTTCCTTAACTCTTCTCCCTTGTGAGTCATAAAAGTAGAACGGTTAAAACCCAATATCTTTATTTATCAAAAAACTTATAATATATATCTTCTCAGTAGTCAGCTCAGTTGCATCATATTAACCAACTGGGTGACCCGCATTTTGGATTCTCAGTCAATATGGCAAAATTTTCGGTTGTTAGGATTGTTTGTTTAGCAGTCGCAATTCAGTTTTATATGATCACCTGTTGCTAAACTTATGTAAAGCATGAGGAAATCTGAGATCTAGGTGTGAGGTATATGCTAGCGTGTTGATGGATTATTGTCATTTTGATTCTCCATATGTTAGCTTTTTAGGTTTTAGGATATTTTTTATAAGCTTATTGATGTGTATCACATTCCATGATGTTTATGGACAGAAAAAATGGGTGTGCGAGCCAGAATTTGGCCCACTTGAATGACTTACAGGACAAGTCAGTTATACACATTGGCACAATCGAGACTCTAAAACTCAATCTATAAATAACATACTTAAAACTTATGTTTGATTGAAGATGAAGTAAATATGTCCGATTGAAGTAAATTCTGGCTATTAGTAGTTCATATGTGATGTTGCTATAAAATGGTGATGATTATACGGTCCTTCCGCTTTTGACAGCTGGTGTTCAATGGTTCATACAAATACAATCACACAACTTAAATTTGAATGTGGGTCCAAACTGTGTAATGCTAATAGTCACATAGGAAGACTGACAAAGTGATTACGTAGTATGAACTTCTACTAACTGCAATTTTTTGAAACTTGTTTCCTTTTTCATATTAAAAGGTGGCTAATAACCAAGATTATTTGATTGAAGTCATATTTGGGATCATTTGGTTCCTTATTTGAAACTGAGAGAATTGGGTGACTGTTATCCTTGTCTTCATGTTAGCGGTTCATAAAAAACGTACCTTTTTTTAACATTGGCCTAAAATACACAGTAACGTGAATTCATTGGCAGTGAGTAATTTTTTAAGCTATAGCTATATTTTCTTTGAAGCAATCATATCTAAATTTTCAGATAACATCACCCAAACCCACTTTCTCGATTTTGTCGTGTCGGCCCAATCAGGGGGTCATCGTCGGAGCAAGGGCGAACTCAAAATTGACATTGGGGTTTACTGTGAACGCAAATTCGAAGATGGTTGGAGACGCTGCGATGAGAGATCCGTCGAGAAGTTATTATGGTAGACAGACTTTTTGGATCCGGGAACTTAAAACTTCCGGTATTGTACTTTGTGTATTGATTAAATCTAATCTAATAATGTGTATTATTATGATAATTCAATTCTAAGAATTGAACAGATGAGATTCGGGAGGTTAACTTGAAGATATATTCTGCGTTTGAGGGTCTAAAGTCGTTTCCTTTCAAGAGGACATTTTTTCAGTTTTGGCGACCGCTGGATGACGGAGGAGGAGGAAGGCTGGTACTTGAAGCTAACCGTAACCCTTATGCTGTTTCGCCTTATAATCGCCGTCTACAGGATAAATATAGGGTTTCTTCTGCCAAGTATCTATTTAGTATTGATGAAAGAAATAACAACCCTGCTTGGATCATAAGCGGTGGTCCAGTCGTCACTGCATTCCTGAACCGTTTTCCAGAGGTGGTTCTGGACATGAGGGATCATCAGGGGTCTCCGTTGGCTGTTTGCGGTTTGGAATGTGATCTAAAGTGTTGTGTCATGCTACCTGTTTTTCATTCTGCTTCTTCTGAATGTGTCGGTGTTGTTGAGTGCTCTACGAAACATCCCGCCCTTCTTCTTCCAATATTTATCGAGTTGAAACGTGAACTAGAGGTATCTATGTATGTCTTCATAAATATATCTTCATGAAACAATTAACTTGTTTGTTTGTTTGTAGAGAGTGAGTCTGAGCATCTATCATGTACAAGGGAGTTGGCCATACAAGGTAAATAAACCTAAACGAATCGAATGTATGTATGTATGTATGTATGTATGTATGTATGTATGTTTCTGAATGGTCTGTTTGTCTAAATACTTTGTCTTTTTTATTTAAATAACAGACTATATCCGGCGATATGGAAGTCGCCAAACTCGAAATTGAAAAAGCATTAGAGATTGTTTGTGAATCACATGGCTTGACTCTTGGTCAAGTTTGGATCCCTTATGAACCCAACACTTGTCAGAAGTTTCTAGTGAAACTTAGCGGGTATTCTGTTTATTTTGACGACGATCCTCTGTCTTCCATTAAAGACTTTTATGATAAGTTTGATGTGATTTCTTTGAATACGGGTGCGGGGCTCGCTTGGAAGACACTTCAAACTCATCAACCTCACCTGTGCAGAAACATATATAAGCTGAGTGATAATAAGGGGGTATTGGCGTTACTCTCGGCCAATGCCAAATCCAAATGTGCTTCTTTCGTGATATGCTTGAGGAGCGCTCACACAAGAGAACTTGACTACTCGTTTGAGTTCTTTTGGCCTTGCACTCGTAACCATATGCTTCTGTTGGAGACTCTGTTATTGACTCTTAGGAACTACTTGCCAAGTTTCAAGTTTGCGTCTGGTGAACAACTTGGTGATGAATTATTTGTGGTAGATGTTGAGAATTCTTCTTTAAGCACACCGATCAAGATTCTCCCAGGAAACAAATTATCAGAAGCACCTAAGGCACTAAATGAAACAAGGGCATCAGTGGGTTTCAAGAGAACGGGTCCAAGTAACCTGAATCCCTTGACCAGCGTCAACAATCCGGAAGGTACTGATGATGACGATGACGATGACGAAGACAATGATCTAGCTATATTAGCATCTTACAGAAACGAATCCTTGTTATTCTACCTCCCAAGCTCATCCACATTCGAAAATGTTATGGAGAAACTTAACAAGGAGTTTGAGTTGGATCCAGCTCGGAGCTACAAGGTCCAGTACGAAGTTTCTCCGGGCCTATGGTTTGGTCTGACATGCTTAGAGAGTTGCCAGAGAATGGGGCTCATTAAACTCCGTGTGTTGCCTACCGTTAGAGAGGTAGGCTGGCGGTGGATAACCAATACTTGATCGATCTCATTGCGTAGGAAGGTAAGGTAAAACTTAAAATTCTCTGTATTTGATATATATATATGTTTTTGATATGATGTACGTATGCTTTGATGATGGCACAAGGTATTGACTTTTCTTAGAGGCTAATTAAATTACACAAATTAATGTTAAAAATTTAAGACAGGACCGTATCCGAAAAATGTTAATTTTTTTTTTTTGCCCTGGGCGAGATAAAAAAATGGGCCCAACCCGCCAATTACCATATAAAAAAACTAATAATTCCTTAGAGGCTAATTAAATTACACAAACAAATAAATGTCGAAATCTAGCCGCATTTTCCGGTCTAAAGACCCGCCCCTTGCCCTGTGCTTAATCCACAGGAACGTATCCTCCTTGATGTGCTCCACACTATCTTGTTACCTAACACCATACGACCATTAAATTCTTTCTCGTTTCTGGTCAGATTTTATGGTACACAAGCATCAAAACGAACAAAGACAACTAGTATGGGTAACTACACCACAAGTGCTTCTGACGCACAAAATACTTATTTCAATGTCAACGGCGAAATCCCTCTTAATGGTGATGTTGAATTGCTAACCCGTCTAATGGGTAGGAACAAGGCTAAGGAGAATACGAAAGAGAAGGCTAAGGCAGAACCATCTAATGAGAAAAACAAAATCGAGCTTATTGAGGAGTTAACCAAGTCATTAAAGCTTAAATAAAAAAACGTATACAACTTTCGAAACTCAAATGAACACTTGTCTTGAACTAAAAGAAAAGAAATTACTCTTTATCTACACAAGCGATATAGATCCCGTCACACGAGCTGAGCATGAAGAAAAGTGTGCTATATTGTTGTTTTTTTGCAATTTATATATTATTATGTAATATGTAATGTTTCTTGTGTCTTTTCAATTTTTAATATTGTTGATGCAACAAATAATAGACCAAGGATAGTAGCTGGGTTAGTTAGGCAAAAGAGTAGAAGGGTTTTGTTTTGCCTAACGCAGGTAGTGGGGTCCCCCCACGTTTGCAAGACGTGGAGAGAGGTTCACTAGTTTGATTTTGTTGTTTGCTCGGGATCCTCCACTGAAATGTGTTCAGTCTCGGATGTGGGAGCCATAAGAATGTGTGTGTTAAATGTGATGGAGAGTAAGTTGTATAGAACAAGTACTCAAGAACAATGACCAGTGATTCGTCTGGAATCAGAGCTGATCCAGAATGTCCTGGGCACTAAATGAAGTGTCACATTTATAGGGAAAGTCATCGCTCAAAGAGGAAGCTGTTGACTAGTGAACATGCTTGCAGTGGGGGACTTACCCTTTCGGGGGTTAAAGCCTTTTGACCCGCGGATAAAAGACTGTATTCTGTGGACCTGTGTTACTTTTGCGGCTGAGAGAGTTGGTGAAGCAATCAGAGATGTGACCATTTACTGTTTACGTGTTGCTTTATCTTGGGTCCCGGATTTTCAACCTTTGAACCTTTTAACCTTTTGAGCATTCATGTATTTAAGTCACTTTATTTGGTCTTGAGCTACCCCGTCTAGTGTTTTGTTTTCCTTCACTTCCCAATGTATCTGATTCACTCACAGATCACAATTAAGGGATGTTAAGTTTTTTTTAATTTTTTTCTTCACAACGTATCCTTCAAAATTAAGTGATGTTTTGTTTTTTAGTTTTGAAATTCCAGTATTTAAAAATCCATTTACTTATCTTATTTACGTACTAATTATAAAAAAAATTATTTAGGTCTCCTTCACAATTAATTTTTTAATAATGAGAAAATAGACTAAATGTATAAATTAGTATTTACAAAAATAAATGTAACAAGGTCGTGATGATATGGATATGAAAGTATTGGTAAACATGTTTATGAAATTGGAAAGAAAATGAATGTTTTTAGGTCATGGGGTATGGGGTATGGGGTATGGGGCTTGGGTTGGGGAGTGGGTTGGGTAAAACGCTCAAGCCACCACTCCGGGTGGGCTTGGGTTGGAGCATGGCTTTCAAGCCGGGCGTGGGGCGGTATGGCCATGCTAGGTGGCTGCCTCCCATTCGCTCACCCGCCACGTCATAGCGGGGTTTCAAATTTTGAATTTAAAGTTCAAACGGTTGGGGGAAAAGCAAACCGCCACCCGGTCACCCAACAACCCCTATATATTGTAACCCCCAACCCACTAGTCCCCCCATCCCATGAACCCAACCCCACCGGCTACCCACCACTGGTCCCCCCATCCCACGAACCCAACCCCACCGGCTAACCCGCTATGGCATCCTGGACCCATGAAGAAGAAATGGCTCTCGTGACTAGCGTCGTTGACGCTATGAAGGGACGGCCACCAGGCCAAACAAAATATTGGGTGGAAGCATTCGCAGCCTACCGACATAACGTCGGTAATGACCGCCACAACCTCAACGCGTGCCAACACAAATGGCGCGAGCTACGGCCCAAGCTCGAGCGTTTCAAAGCTTACTACGAAGCCGTTCCGAGCGGCGAGTTGAGCCACGAGGACCGGGTGGCGGTGGCGAATATAGAGTTTCGAGGCAAGGAGCGAAAGGCGTTCGACAAAATCGACCTTTTTGAAATTTATTTAACGCTCTAGGTTTGTTATTTTGTAATTTTTAGGATTATGTAATGCCCCAACCCAAGCTCCACCATACCCCACGGTCAACAAATGCCCCAACCCAAACTCCACCATACCCCACGGTCAACAAATGCCCCAACCCAAACTCCACCATACCCCACGGTCTTATGCATGTGTAGAAATAGCTTCTTACACTGGTGATAGTCTAAGAGTAACTGGATTAACATCTTGGACATGCTTAGAAATTGATTTGCCAATTATAATGGTATTTGTATTGATAGATTAGGTTAACAAGTCCATATTATTTTGGTTAATAGGCATGAGCCTTTTTTGTTTTTGGTTTAAAGAATTTTGGTTATCTTCGATACTGGACCGAGAACCGACCTGAACCCAAAAAGGCATAAAAGCCAGAACCGAAGACCTACTTGAATGCATATTAACGGTTTCGGTTTAGGTTAATTCTTGCTCCAGTTCTCCGGTCATTTCGGGTCAACCCGAATTCTGCACACCCCTATTGTGAATACAATCGTATTACCCTTTGTCGACTTTGAAATGATATCCCGTTTGATACGCTAGTGTTACAAGTATGTGGCTGAAGTTATGATCAGTCTTTTGAAACGTAAAAATCAAAATGATTTATCAAAAACTGTCTATTTAAAATCCAAACCTAATGACTTACACAAGGCACAAGCAGTGAGTGAGTGAGCTTGTTTTGAGAGTAACATGAAGAATCTAGCTTGCGATTTTGTCAATTCATGTTTTCTAGTTGTAATGATGTGAGAAGTGGTTTACCAAAAACTCAACTAACCCCTTTATAGTTTATATGGCTCAAAATAAAACAAGAAACTAAGTATTAGTCATCCGCTGCCAGCACAAGTAACTTAACATGATCAATGTTCTTTGATGTCCGATATGATGAGACGCAACTCTTTAAGCATGTGCCATCTGTTAGACTATACCATTCTCCGGGAAGAACTTGGTACTTGATCTTGTAGGTCCCAGCTGGATTCAACTCAAACTCCTGCTTAATTTTCTCCATAAAATTGTCATATGTGGATGAGCTTGGGAGGAAGAGTAACCTGTAGTCAACTTTATAAACTGCAAATATGATTAGATCATCATCCTCACCTTCTGAATTGATGATGTTGGTCAACTCACTTTGGCCCTCAAGGGACTCTCTCTTCATAACTACTGATGCCCTTGTTCTCTTCCTACCCGCTGCTGATGATTTGTTTCGTGGGAAGATCTTGAGAGGTGTGCTCGCACTTCCTGAAGAAGAAGAATTGTCAACATCTACAACAAGTAATTCATCACCAAGTCGTGCCCCAGAAGCATACTTGAAACTTGGCAAATGCTCCCTTAGCGTCAATAACAGAGCCTCCATCAAGGCCAAGTGGTCAAGAGTTTGGGGCCAAAAGAACTCAAACACGTAGTTAACTTCTCCTGTGAGAGAGCTCGTCAAGCATATCACAAAAGAAGCACACTTGAAATTGGCAGAGAGTACCGCCAACACCCCCCTATTATCACTCAACTTGTGAATGTTTCTGCACAGGTGTGGTTGACGAGTTGCAAGTGTCCTCCCAACAAGCCCCTCCCCCATTTTCAAAGGAAGGCAATGAAAGCCATGAAAAAAAAGCTCAATAGACGACAGATGAACGCCGGCTGGATTAACAACGCAATAACCTGGTAATTTGCCCAGTAACATTCGGCTCATCTGGCAACGCCGACTCTCATAAGGCATCCAAACTTGACCTAGCGTTATGGCATGTGATTGTACAACCACTTGTAATGCCTTCCTAATTTCAGTAGTGGCAAGTGTTAGATCACCGACGCTTAAAGCCTGTGCTTGGAGAAAATAAAGTATTTAGACAATAATATATCATACTACTTGCTGCTATGTTAATTCAATAAGAAACATTTTATTTATAAATACTTTGTATGGACGCACAAATCGCCATGGGGGACAGATACACAAGCCCACTTCCTGCAGCAGGCAAATATAAAAAAACCTTTGAATCAATAACTAACTAACTTGTAATTTGTAATGATATCTTACTAGCATATGATGAACGATACCACCTTTAGTTGACGTTTTAAATCATTGAATATTACAATAAGATCAGCCGGAATTCTCATAGATACTTCAACCACGCCAACACACCCAGCTTCAGAAAACACAGGAATCATCATGAAACAAGTCAATTCACATTCCAAAGCAAGATCTACGAGTGGAGTTCCGCGGTGAAGGCCAAGATCCAGAACCACCTCTGGAAACAGGTTGAGATATGCAGTAGCCGGGGGAGCACCGCTGATGATCATATCAGGGTGGTCTACTTGAAGCCCATCATTATTATTAAGAATAATAGCATAGTAATACCTCACACAAAGTGACCTGTATTTGCGGAGACGATAGTTAACAGGAGAGAGGGCAAAAGGGTTACCAAAACATGAAAGGACTCTCACACCGGCAATGATTTCCAACGGTTCCCAAAACTGAATGATTATCCTCTTTAAGGGAAACGATTTTACATTACGAAACGCAGACAGGATCTTCTCCTTAACCGCATCTGTTCAATTCATTCGAATCGTTCGTTATATATCGATGATACAAATAACAATTAAACAGCCAGCAATAGACACTGACCGCAAGGTTTATGTCCACGGGGCCAAAACGCCTTTCTATCAGGAACAATTTTGGGCCAGGCATTCGTAACATCGTCGTCCCCCATCTCAGCAAAACCCTAACGTCAGTTCGTATCTTCCTTTGATGAATGCTGCTGGATATATTCATGAGTATCTATCTTTACGACTTTAAAGAGTAAATTGCCATTTTAGTCCCTGAGTTTTTCTTCAAATTTTTATTTTAGTTCAAATAGTTTTTTTTCTCTTACTTTTCCTTTTTCTTGGCATTTGATCACATTATCTAATTTAGTCTAAAAACCAGGTTATACTCAGGGGTATTTTTGGTATTAAATTATTATGAGGTTTATAAATTATGTTGTAAACTACCCCTGGTTATCACTACACAACAATTATGCCAAAAATCTTATAATAAGATTTTTAGACTAAGTTAGGCAAATGTGATCAAAATGACAAGAAAATGGAAAAGTCAGGGACCTAGAGGAGAAAAAAAACTATTTGGACTAAAATGGCAATTTGAACCAAACCTCAAGGACTAAAATGGCAATTTACTCCGACTTTAAAAGTTCATTCCCCGGATGTCCCATTTTCACCTTTAGTCCACAACTTTTTAAAATTACATGTTTGTTTCCTGTAGTATTCCCATGGATAGTCCCTTGACCGGATGATGATTAAGTTTTATGGTTAAGTGCATACGGAGCTACTAAAATAGCCTTTTTATATATTATAAAAGAAAAACGAATATTATGTAGTACCCACCCACTATTTTCATCTTCAGTCTCCCCATCGGCCATCACCATCTTCAACCTCCTCCACCATCACCACAGTCATCGCGAGTCAGACACTCCATGAACTCCAACCACCACTACACTGTCCTCTTCCCCCATTCAAAATTTAAATTTAATTTGAACCCATTTATTTCAACTCTGTCAACTTAATGGAAGCCATTTATAACTAGGTTTATCACCCTAGCCGTGTTGCGGCTAACTTTTTTTTATTTAATCTGTGTTTATATGTGTTTTGAAATCACTACGAGCGTGTTGTACACGGAACCACTAACAAAAATAAAAAGAAAATGTAAAAAACAGTAAAAAATAATCGAACGAAAATCAAGCAAAAAAGTTGCATGTTAATGATGTTATTCGTATGAAACCCGTGGTCAGAGATGAGCAAATAATACTGGGTACCGGTACTGAATTTCCCGAACCGAAGGATCTTATGTACCAATTGGGTACCGACTTTTGGTGCTCCTGGTACCGGTTCGCTACTGATTTTTACCTCCATATACCGGTACCGTAACTGCTATTTTCAGTATCGGTTGCCACCGAGCTCATCCTTACCCACCGTGTAGCAGTGCCGAATTTCGCGAACTAAAAGATTTTCAAACTCAATCTGGTACCGACTTTTGGCGTTTTCTGTATCAGGCTGGTGCCGATTTTTTCCTTCATGTACCAATAATGAACCGAATCGTACCGGTATTTTCGATACCAGTATTGGTTGACACCAAGCTTATCCAACTTAGAAAGTAAAGAAAATAATAATTATTATTATTATATTAAAATAGTAAAGGTATTAAAAATATATATATTATTAAAATATATTAAAAGCACTATTCATTTCATTTGGTTTATTAATATATAGTAATAATAGTAATAATAATAGTAATAATAGTAATAGTAATTATAATTATTAGAAATAAGGGTAATTTAGTAATTTCAAATCAAATTAACCGAGCAAACTAACATACATCTATCTAGGGGAGTATCCGAGTAACAAACAATCAAACCACAGAGAACATACGTGTAATTTTAGAAAGTTTGTGACTAAAGATAAAAAATGGCAAACCACAAGGACTATACATGCTATTTTGGAAAGGTTAAGCCACAATACACATGGCTGGCCACACCAACCCACACCCAACCGCAGCCCCGTCACGCTACACCACATCTTGTGGATCTAAAAAATGCCACTTGTCGATTAATGCCCCCAACCCAAGCTCCCCACACCCCATAGTATAAGTAATTTTTTATGACTTTATTTGCGTAACATATTTTCTTTATTGAGTAGTCTTCAGTAAATTTTTACGACTTTATTTGTATAACATATTTTCTCTATTTAATCAGTGTAAACACTTAGTTGATAATAATCAAGTTTGGAAACACGTGGGTGACGGAAATTAAGCGGGGTAGGTATCCAGCATTTATCAAAAGGGCCAAGAAAGAAAAAAAAAAGATGCCCCCCCCCCTCAATTTCCATCCAAACCGTAAGAAAAGAAAAACTAAAGAATTTAGCCTAGTTTTCCTTTTGTTTCCTTTCTTTTCCTTCCTTAATGTGTTCCAAAGTTTACTAATGGAATGAAAAGAAAAGAAACAAAAAGAAAGTAAAAATATTTTGTGTTTCAGAGTTTCATTTAAAGAAGGAAAAGAAAGGAAAATAAAACATGTCGTGTTCTCTAGTTTCATTTAAGAAAGGAAATGAAAGGAAAACTAGACTAAATTCTTTAGTTTTTCTTTCCTTCCAATTTGAGAGGAAATGGTGGTAAAAACATCTTTTTTCCCTTTCTCGTCCTTTCCTTTCTCACTTTTACTTTATTTTCTTTTCCCTCGTTAAGTTAAATAGGGAATGAAACTTGGGAACACGACATGTTTTATTTTCCTTTCTTTTCCTTCCTTAAATGAAACTTTGGAACACAAAGTATTTTTACTTTTTTTGTTTCTTTTACTTTCCTTCTATTAGTAAACTTTGGAATACATTGGGTGTTTGGGTTAGCTTGTTTTGAAGCTCCTTTTAACTTATTGACTCATAAAAAGATTATAAATCCTTTTAATAGTGTTTGGATAAAAGTTAGGAAGGAGGTTTATGGTTTAAAAAGAAGAAAATGAGAAGTGAAAATTTGTGAGTTTTCACTTAGGCCACACGGGGCGGTCCGTTATGGACTCCCCATAACGAGTTATAGGACCACGAACATCACCGCCTCCATGTTTATCACGAGTTATAGGATTAACTCGTTGAATGTATAACGCGTTGAACTTGATCAAATGAATGTGTATTACTTGTACATTGGGTATTAATACTTGTACATGTGAATCTCATCACTAGTGATACCACCCCCTTACATTTCTATCACTAGTGATAGAATATTGGGTTATGACATGGCATGATTTGATTAGATAATGAGAGTGGTAGAAATCTATCACTAGTGACCACCCCTCCTACCTCCTTAAGACTTCTAAAAAGTTAACAAATCATAATAAGTTAAGTAATCCCAAACACCCCCACAAGTGTTAGGGTTTTACAAAATTGAAATTAGAAGATGCTGGACGCCCGTACGCTTACAAATTCAAATTCGGGCAACCGGTCGATCCTTACGCTCAGAAATATTTGGAGAAGTTATTGTGGAAGACAGGCTTTTTGGGTCCATGGACATGAAAGTTTTGGTAGTGTAGATGATTATGATTCTAACAACGGAACAGATGATGATCGGGAGGTTAACTTGAAGATATATTCCGCGTTTGAAGGTGTAAATTCGTTTCCTTTCAAGAGGATCATTTTTCAGTTTTGGCGACCGCTAGATGACGGAGGAGGAGGAAGGCTGCTACTTGAATCTTACCGTAACGCTTTTGCCGTTTCGCCTTATAATCGCCGTCTACGAGACAATTATAGGGTCTGTTCTACCAAATATCAATATAGTATCGACCAAGGAGATAATAAGATTAACCACCCTGCTTGGATCATAAACGGTGGTCCAGTCGTCACTACATTCCTGAACCGTTTTCCAGAGGTGGTTCTGGACATGAGGGATCATCAGGGGTCTCCCTTGGCTGTTTGCGGTTTGGAATGTGATCTAAAGTGTTGTGTGATGCTACCTGTTTTTCATTCTGCTTCTTCTGAATGTGTCGGTGTTGTTGAGTGCTCTATGAAGCATCCCGCCCTTCTTCTTCCGATATTTATCGAGTTGAAACGTGAACTAGAGGTATCTATGTATGTATGTATGTCTTAGTTTATCAAACCATTATGTATTTATTAGCTACTATTTAAACTTGTTTGTTTGCAGAGAGTAGGCCTACTGACTATTTTTCCTGTACAAGGAAGTTGGCCACACAAGGTAAATAAACTTAAACAAATTGAATGTTTGGATTTGTCTGTTTAAATACCTTACCTTACCTTGTCTTTTTATTTAAATAACAGACTATATCCGGCGATATGGAAGTCGCCAAACTCGAAATTGAAAAGGCGTTAGAGATTGTTTGTGAATCACATGACTTGACTCTTGGTCAAGTTTGGATCCCTTATGAACCCAACGCTTGTCAAAAGTTTCTAGTGAAACTTAGTGGGTATTCTGTTTATTTTGACGACGATCCTTTGTCTTCCATTAAAGACTTTTATGATAAGTTTGATGTGATTTCTTTGAATACGGGTGCGGGGGGGCTCGCTTGGAAGACACTTCAAACTCATCAACCTCACCTGTGCAGAAACATATATAAGGTGAGTGATAATAAGGGGGTATTGGCGTTACTCTCTGCCAATGCCAAATCCAAATGTGCTTCTTTCGTGATATGCTTGAGGAGCGCTCACACAAGAGAACTTGACTACTCGTTTGAGTTCTTTTGGCCTTGCACTCGTAACCATTTGCTTCTGTTGGAGACTCTGTTATTGACTCTTAGGAACTACTTGCCAAGTTTCAAGTTTGCATCTGGTGAACAACTTGGTGATGAATTATTCGTGGTAGATGTTGAGAGTTCTTCTTTAAGCACAACGATCAAGATTCTCCCAGGAAACAAATTATCAGAAGCACCTAAGGCATTAAATGAAACAAGGGCAACGGTGGGTGTGACAAGAAAGTATACCTTGACCGACGTCAACAATCCAGAAGGTGCTGCTGCTGATGATGATCTAGCTATATTAGCATCTTACAGATACGAATCCTTGTTATTCTACCTCCCAAGCTCATCCACATTTGAAAATGTTATGGAGAAACTTAATAAGGAGTTTGAGTTGGATCCAGCTCGGAGCTACAAGGTCCAGTACGAAGTTTCTCCGGGCCAATGGTGTGGTCTGACATGCTTAGAGAGTTGCCAGAGAATAGAAGACATGGGGCTCATTAAACTTCGTGTGCTGCCTACCGTTAGAGAAGCAGGCTGGCGGTGGATAACCAATACTTAATTTTCATTGTGTGGGAAGGTAAAACTTTAAATTATCTATATTTATTTCATGTTAAGAGGGTGTATGTATCTGCAAGAGGCTGGCAGTGGATAACCAATACTTAATTTTCATTGGAGGGGAAAACTCACCCTGGCCCATCATAAGTGGAACTTAAATACCCGTATCCACCACTAGAGCACTTGTGATGGTTTCTATTATGTCTTCTAGTTAGTGAAAACTGAAAAGTCTATATTGGTAATTTTAGGGTGCACAGAAGTGGAGGTCACATATTTCTAGATTCTGAACTTAAGTCCGAACGGGTTCACCTGGGAAAGATGCACCTGAAAGACCCGAAGGACCTTTATAAAAAAAATTGGTAAAAGGAACACGGTAATTGGCGAAATTACACACTCGGGTGTAAACACAAAAATTTCCCAGCAAGAAGGGGATATATCGCCCGATCCTTCTCCCGAAGCTCAGGGTTTAAAAAAGCCAGAATCTGGTTAACCCTAATAAATTTGTCTAGTTGTTTTTGCGTCAGAACACTAAAGCTTACAAACAAGTTTTCTTTACCCGGAACCATGATTAAAGGAAAGAAAAAGTAAAGAACGCACCTCTCTAAGAATGATATGAATTAATCAAAATCTCTCAAAATTCTCCGTAAATAATTTGCTACATAGTTCTATTTTCATCGTCCCAAAATACATACGTATCATTTGGTATTAGAGTCGGTCCATCACAGTGTATTTGTGTATACTCATCACCTAACAGATGATGAGTTCGATGAGTATGTATGCAAGACATTGGCTAACACGGGTCAATTCTCAAATCAAATTTATGCAACTCTACAAACCATCCTCCCCATGATGCAAACCTTCGAGGTGTCCTTGGACAAAATTTGTTCAGATAAGTCTCACGGTTCCTCGCGCCCAATCAATTTGCGAAGCGTCCACATCCATTATCTGTTTCTTCTGGTTTCTCCTCTACTAGGTCATTTTCCGTTGTTGAGTTCGTCTCCTAGCAACTCATCCAAACCCATCCCCCAAAAAGAAACCATTGGCATCAAAACCAGCACTTGTCAAGTGTCAAGTGCACCGAAACATGTATCATCATTAACCTTGCCAACACCAATGACCTCACCAACATCTCAAAGACTACAATTGCTAATGCAAACCATAAATTACGACATTTCTCATAACCCCAGGAAAACTTTGGTGGCGACTAATAATGTGAAAATGAGCGGCTACATTCTATAGAACTAGTGTGGTAGACTGTAGTTTACGAAGGAACAAAAAAAAGATAGACTAGTGAGCTTATACAAACTGAAAATGGAAAAAGGTCACATATTTACAAAGTACTAGCAGGGTGCCAGTGCGATGCGGCGACACTTTGTATTGTTGTACTCGTTTCATGTAATTTTTTATTGGTATAATATTTATTGTAGCATTATTGTGGTGAATATACGTCATAAGCGAAGTCATGGTTTTAGGTAAATAATTCGGTTTATTCGGTTAGATTGACGTTTTTTATTCGATTCGTTTAATTCCAGTTAATAACGAAAACCAAACTTGGGTTAAAACGTTTGCTTAGAAATACAAAAAATCGAGGTGTAAATATATGAAATGGAAATATAAATACATGAAATGGAGGTATAAAATATGAAATACATGAACCGGATGTATAAAAGCTAGAAATATATAAAAATATGAATGACCGGTTTGGTCCGGTTGATTTTGGATAAACGAGGCTACAAAAAACTGATAACCGGTTTTTGGTTAATTTGGTTTTCGACTAATCGGTTTTTTGTTAATTCAGTTTTTGGTTTATTTTAGTTCTACTTCATCTGTTTTCAGTTAACGATTCACTTATTACTCAATCGTAGACTGATGTAGGGTAAAATGCACATATTTGTCCCGTGTAGTTTGTATAATTTTTGTATAGGTTTTATTTATTTTTTATTTAGTTTTAGTGTTATATTACATTATATTGGGTTTTGGCAGGTACTGGTGCAAATGAAGCAAAAACGAGTAATAAATAAATAACCAGCCAGTTGAGTTGAGTAGAGTAGACAGCCAATGACCGAATTAAAATTGCCGCTATTTTCTTCGAGTGGACCGAACCCGCTATCTCTCCAAAATAAAATGCTGCTTTCATATATTATATCTAAAAAAAAGATGCATGACATAATAATTGAAGGAATCTAAAAGGGTAGCTGTTTTATGATTTTTTTGTATATATTATTTTCTTTTAGAGAATGGTGGACGAAAGCAAGAAAACAAAAGGAGGCAACATTCAATTAATTCTTGTGGCTGGTGTGCTAGACTACGAATTGGGCCAGACTTGCGGCGATATTTTTATTTAGAGGGGACATAGGCGACTGAATTGCTTGTTGGGCCAAAGCCCATTTACACGAGAGAAGTCAACAGCAGCACATAACATTGGAAAGGGGTCGCATGTTAGGAGATATTATTAGGAGATCAGAAAATTTGGACGGCATATATAAAAAAAACGCACATCGATTGGAGTAAAAAATTATTGGTTGACGGCTGGAGAGGGCAGAAGGTGACCAACAACAGGAGACGAATTTTAGAGCATAATTGGCAAGGGTTCAAGGCAGAAGAATCATTGGGATTAAAGGTGAAGGCTTGGAGATCAAGAATTTAACGGGTTATATCTACTCGGTTCTTTCTTGTTTGCTTAGATCTTTATTTTTATGTCAATGAATTCAATATCTAAACCTTGTTTGATTGTTTTTAAAACCATGTTTCTTGGCTAATTTTTATGCCACCTAGACTATGATGATTGGATTAATATAAAGATTTTACCTTTTTCGTTATTTGCACGATGTTTATGGGTGATTGTGTTTAGTAAGCGGTTTGATTTAATGATTTGATGTGTATGCGTGCTTTGATTCGGTTTATTATTGTTATTTGCTTCGTATGATTCTTAGTGACGGTCTATATCACAACATAGAGTCATGCTAGGGTGTAGATCTTGGTGAGTGTCTATATCACGTAATAGATCTTAATTCTTTAGGGATGTCACACCCCGATTTCCACGTGTCACCGGTGGGCCCGGTGGAGGAGTATCGTGACGTGGTTGGCAACGTAATAGTCAAACAACACAACATAATAATGCACAGCGGAAGCAAATTAAAATATGATACAACCGAATTTATTTATTGTAATCAAAGTCACAATATCCGGATGTTTATCCACAGTAGGATCGAAACAAAATTATATTTATGGTTCAACAGACTTCAGGCATCTTGAGTTTGCGAGACTTCTAATGATGCTTAGGAGAAATCCCAGCCCATTTCGCTTAGTACCTGCATTTAATCTTTTTGGGAAAATACGTCAGTTTACACTGGTAAATACAATCAACTGACTCATTTTGTGAAATGATTGAAAATTGGTTTGGATGCACGTGGCATAAACATTTTTGTTAACTTGGGAGAATTATTTAATATTATAATCTTGTGAACGAATTACATGTTACTTATGCGTTCAGTAGCCCGAATCTTGTCCGGGTTAAAGATCAATAGACACACCACATCATAGAGTTATACACGGACGGTGTACGCCTACACCCCGTGCTCAGGTCGTGGCCATCTCGTAAGATGATGCCAAGGATATCCGGGACATGGTCATTAACCCCCCAAAGGCTGTAAAGTAAACAAGACTGTTTAAACGAGCCGATCAAATTATTCAACTACCCACTTTAACGGTGGAGATTTGATGCCCGATCAAGCGGTATGCTATATACCGTAACCCAAGCCCGTATAGGGAAAATAAGTTAAAAGTATTTACCTGATGCAAGTATTAATCACAATAAGCAAAATGCACGTAGCTTTTACTGGTTCTCCTAATCTGGAACGAAGGTTTAATATAACCTATTAGAATACTAACGGGTCTTTAATTAAGCTTAAGCTTAGGCCGGTCAGTTTTAACGATACGGTTCGTACGCACGATTAAGCGAAGACCGGATAGAATATGATTTAGACCCGACAAGCTTGATGACTTGTTTAATATGGGTTTACTATTCACGTTCTGGATTTTGAGATAAAAATGATATCGTTTGACCCGTTTCGGCTAGTTTATGCAAACTAGTTACATAAACCGAACCGAACGCGTATAATACATAACGGGTAACCGCAAGAGCCATATACAGGTTTCCTAGGTTAATATGCTTCAAATATGTTGTAACATCAGTAGGATGTCTTTCATTATGCCCGTGACGAATTTAAACACAAACTATGCCCCGTAGGGGTAGTTTGGTCATTTTAAAGGTTGTAAAAGAGTTTAGATGTTTAATTGAGTTACAGGTCTGATGTAAACAGTAAACATACTCAATTTAATATGTTATATCAGTAGACTAAAGCACGTATGTGAAACTTATCATTTTTAACCAAACTAGGCCCCGTAGGGGTATTTTGGTAATTTCACATAAGCCGAAAAGCTCAAAACTGAAGTCTGAGTTTATCAACCTTTGCTTACTGTTAAAATATTATAATTTGTCTCTTATATCAGTAGGTATCAACCCGGGTATGTCCAATATGATTTTAAAACATACTATGCGTTAAAAACGCTAATTAAGGCGATTAAGGCCATTTCCGGGTTCGATACTAGAATCTGATATTTTTATTTTTCCAGAAGGCTTAAAATAATTTATTTATCATATGTGATCAGTAGCAAAAGGTTTGGAGTCGTTTAGATAAGTAAAACTCATTTTATGGTCCGTAAGGGCAAAACCGACAATTACCGGATTAAGCCTGCGACTATGAGTTATGCTCAGCCTAAAATTTATTAAAAATCTTTAAAATTCCCAAAATAATATATTACATCAGTGGGTAAAAGATTTGACACCAAAAAGTATGTTTAACTAGGCTATACGCTAATTACGTCATTTTATTATCATAAAGCATTAATTTTGCGATAATGAGCATAACTCTTAATCTACAAGTCAAACTGATGTCAAACTTTGCATACAAGTCTATATATCAGTAACTAAGGTTTCTACACTTTTACATTTTCATAAACCACGTTTTAAGGTAATAAGGGCATAACGGTCAACATATGAGCAATTAACGGAAACATGCATATTAATTGGATAACTAATGAACCAAGGTGTATAATCACAGAGGGTTGTTCTAACATGTAACCTAGTCCAATTAAAGCTCTGAGGTATTTCTAAAATATGCCTAAACGGGTCAGAACTGAAAGTCAAAGTGAAAGTCAAACTATGTGACTTTCGGTTCCGAACCGGGTCTAAACAGGAATTTGTCGGGTTGAACATGTTTAGACGTGTTCTTACACTTATTACTAAGTTATAACAATGATCCAACAGGTTGTATATGATCTACAATGTTAATTATGCATAAATGGCATTTTAGACTTCCTGTTGACTTTTTAAGTAAAGGTTTGACCCGACTTTTGACCTGGTTAGAGTGATGGTCAGGGGAAACCCTTTTGAGATTTTATTACCCACATAAATACCATCTTGTATCTACTTTTAATTCAAGATATTACTGAGCCATTATTAACTAATCTCGAAGTCAAACCGTAATTACGACGGTTTGACTTTTAGCTAATAACTAAGCTAAAACTTAATTAAGAAAGGTTAAGTCAACTTACAAGAGTCCTATGCATGAAATGTGATCACTTGAGAGCAGACTTGAGCTCCAGAAATGACCAGATTGCTTGAATGAAGGTGTGAAGACCAATGTTGCATATCATGGGCTTTATATAGTGAAATTTTCACCACAATTTGTTGACACATGGTTCTACTAGTGCCCACAACTGATCAACACTTGTTGCTAGTGCTTAGGGGGTGTCTAGGGGTCAAGAGAAAGGTGGAAAATCGGACAAAATCGATCAGGTTGCACTTCAGCAGGCAAAACCCAAAAATTTCGGAGCTGGGCACCCGTCGCGTGACGCTACCCCCCCGTCGCGTCACGCTAGGCCTAGTCTGATCAGCACTTTTGATTTTTTTGCGATTTGATCCTTGGCTCTTCAAAATTCGATTAGGCACTTGGTTCTTTGCATTGTAAACCCTCGAAATTGATCTACAAGGGCCTTAAAACATATACCTACTTTGTTAAGTCCCCGGGTAACTTTATTGTTACCCGAAAAGTCCTAACTTTCAGCGTTTATGTTTTAACTCTTCGCACACGAATTTGATCATAACTTTCTCATACGATAACGAAACTTTACGAAATTTAAATCGTGTATTCTAGTGAGCATAATTATCGGTTACAAAACTTCGGGTTTGTTAAAAGGTCACTCAGAGGTATAATTTAAACATGTTGACACATTTAGCCCCTGTAGTTTGAACTCTCTCACTTTTAGCTTCGTATGATCCATGATTTATTCGTTTGAAGGTATGAGCATCGTGTAGGGTTAATGTACATTATATTTATTCACAGTTGACACTTAGAATACGTATATTCACATACTTTGCATGTTTGTCAACTTTAGTCCTTCTATAATATTTCTTCCACACGTTTAAACATTTGACACGTGTCTACATATTATAGGACGTGAATTTCCGAGGTGTTACATCCTCACCCCCCTTAAAATAAATCTCGACCCGAGATTTACTGAAATAAGTAAGGGTACTTTTCTTTCACCGTGGATTCAACTTCCCACGTGTATTCGGGACCTCTACGAGCATCCCATTTGACCTTTACAATAGGTACGTGCTTCCTTCGAAGCTTCTTCACTTGTCGATCTTCAATCGACAAAGGTTTTTCAACAAATTTTAAGCTCTCGTCTATATGCACATCTGTGTGTGGTATAACCAGTGATTCGTCAGCGAAGCACTTTTTCAGATTGCAGATGTGGAACACATTGTGAATCCCACTGAGCTCTTCC
Organism: Helianthus annuus; assembly: GCF_002127325.2. NCBI lineage: Eukaryota > Viridiplantae > Streptophyta > Magnoliopsida > Asterales > Asteraceae > Helianthus > Helianthus annuus. The sequence continues at coordinate 6,590,110 of NC_035444.2, forward strand.
GGTAAGTTTAACTTATAGGCAACTGACCCGACACGTTCGATAATCTCGAAAGGTCCTATATATCTTGGGCTTAGCTTGCCTTTCTTACCAAATCGCATCACCCCCTTCCAGGGTGATACTTTTAGCAACACTTTGTCACCTACTTCGAAGTGGAAAGCCTTACGCTTCAGGTCTGCGTAGCTCTTCTGCCTATCTCGGGCAGCTTTAAGACGGTCACGAATCTGGACAATCTTGTCCGTCGTTTCGAAGACTATTTCCGGTCCTGATAACTGGACGTCTCCAACTTCCGCCCAACACATGGGCGATCTACACTTTCTATCATATAATGCCTCAAAAGGCGCAGCCTTTATGCTGGTGTGGTAGCTATTGTTGTAGGAGAATTCGATTAATGGTAGGTTCTTATCCCAACTATCACCCAAATCGATTGCACATGCACGTAGCATGTCTTCCAATGTTTGAATAGTACGCTCACTCTGACCGTCAGTCTGCGGATGATAAGCCGTACTAAAATTTAAACGTGTGCCCAAAGATTGCTGGAAACTCTTCCAAAAATGTGACGTGTATCTGGTATCTCTGTCAGAGATAATAGACACAGGTATGCCATGCAAGGCTACAATCTTATCAACGTATAGCTGGGCTAACATATCTGAGCTATAAGTCTCCTTGATGGGTAAGAAATGTGCTGACTTAGTCAGTCGATCAACTATAACCCATATTGTATCATTTCCTTTCCTCGTCTTGGGTAACTTGGTAATAAAATCCATAGTTACGCACTCCCACTTCCACTCGGGAAGTTCAGGCTGTTGTACCAAGCCTGATGGCTTTTGATGCTCAGCTTTGACTTGCGCACAAGTCAAGCATTTGGCTACATGGGCGGCTACAGACTTTTTCAAGCCTATCCACCAATAATTTGCCTTTAGATCTTGGTACATCTTATCAGCTCCAGGGTGAACGGAATATTTAGAATTATGGGCTTCCTGGAGGATAACATCACGAAGTCCTCCATAAATTGGAACCCATATTCGCCCATTCAATCGTAAAATTCTGTCTTTGCTAAGAGTCAACTGCTCCTCAGTTACTCCTAACTTTTCATTTGGATAATTAGCTTCCAACACAGCTTTCTTCTGTGCAGCTAACAATCTTTCCATCAAATTGTTCCTTACTTCAATGCTCTTGGCATTGATTCGGATGGGTTTCACCCTTTCCTTACGACTTAGGGCATCGGCGACTACATTCGCTTTGCCGGGATGGTATCGGATTTCACAATCATAATCATTCAAGGTCTCCATCCAACGGCGTTGCCTCATGTTTAATTCTTTCTGATTAAACAAATGCTGGAGGCTCTTGTGATCAGAATAGATCACAAACTTGATTTGTCACACCCCGATTTCCACGTGTCACCGGTGGGCCCGGTGTGGGGTACAGTGACGTAGTTGGCATCGTCATAGACAATCAACACAATATAATAATGCACAGCGGAAGCAGAATAGATACATTTCAACTTTTAAATAAATTGCAATAATAAATATCACAGTAGTTGAAACGGATCCACAGGCGGATCAAATAAAAATAAGATAAAAATATTGTTCAACAGATATTTGTCGTCCGAGCTTGCGAGACTATAGTGGACGCTCTTAGGAAACAGCCAGCCTATTTTCGTTTAGTACCTGCACTTAACCTTTTGGGAAAAATACGTCAGTTGACACTGGTAAATACAAATCGACTGACTCATTTTGAAAATGATTGAAAATTGATTTAAATGCACAAGGCATAAATATTTTTATTAACTTGGGATAATTATATAATATAAACTTGTGAACGATTTACATGCACTCGTATCTTTGGTGGCCCGGGATCTGCTGTCCGGGCTAAGAATTAAATGACACACCACATTAAAGAGTTATACACGACGAGTGTACGCCTACACCCCGTGCTCTGGTCGTGGCCATCTCGTAAGATAATGCCAAGGATATCCGGGACACGGTCAATAACCCCCCAAAGCCCTTAAGTAAGACAAGACTGTTTAAACGAAGTCGCACAAGCTATTCAAGACTGTACACCCATAAGGCGCAGGACTTGTGCGCCCGATCAAGCGGTATTTTAAATACCGTACCCCAAGCCCGTATAGGGAAAATAAGTCAAAATGTATTTACCTGAGCAAGTATAAGTCACAAATGATAAGTGTTGGTAGCTTTTACCGGGCCTCCTAATCTGGAACAAAGGTTTATAATTAACCTATTAGATTCCTAACGGCCTTTTATTTAAGCTTAAGCTTTGACCGGTTAGTCTAAGGATGATACGGTTTACGCACGATTAAGCGAAAGACCGGATAGAATGTGATTTAGACCCGATAAGTTTGAATACTTGTATAATATGGGTATACTAAATACATTCTAGATTTTGAAATAAAAATGATATCGTTTGACCCGTTTCGGTCAATTTACGCAAACTAGTTACGTAAACCGAACCGAACGCGAAAAGGGGCGATACGGGTAGACAAATGATTCAAATGCAAGTTCCCTGAGATAATATGCTTAAAATATGATATTATATCAGTAAGTTATGTTCTATATTGCCCGGAATAATTTTAAACCCAATTTATGCCTTAGAAGGGCATTTTGGTCATTTAAAAGATAATAAAAGGGTAAAATTAGAAATCTGAGTTTCGGGTCTGGTTCATACAGTAAATATACTTAATATAACATATTATATCAGTAGGGTATGACCCATATATCAAATTTATCATTTAAAACCAAACTATGCACCGTAGGGGTATTTTAGTAATTTCACAAGGGCTAAATGTGCCAAAACTGGAAGTCTGAGTTCATATACTTATACTTACTGTTTTTATATGAAAATATGCTATACACATCAGTAGGTATAGGTCTTATATGTTTAAAACGAGTATAACGCTTACTATGCGCTTAAAACGCTAAATATGTGATTTAAGGGCGTTTTCGGGTTTTCAAATTAAATCTGAGATTTTTATATTTCCAGAATACTTAAAATAATTTATTCATCATATAAAATCAGTAGAAAAAGGTTTCGGGTCAAAAGGATGTGTACAACTCATTTTATGGCTAAAACGGTCAAAACCGACATAAGCCGAAATGACTAGGCGATCTAGGATCCGTTCAGCCAAAAATTAATTAAAAATCATCAAAATTCCCAGAATATTATAATACATTAGTTGGTAAAAAGTTTTGTACCAAAACGTGGCCAGAAACGGGTTCTATGCGAAAAGGACCGTTTATGTAAATTTATAATATAGTTTTACGCTAATGGCCATAACTCACAATCTGGACCACCAACTGATCCGAAACTTTCGGTGCAAGTTCATATATTAGAAATAAAGATTTCTATCCTTTCATTTTTCCAAAAATCACGTTTTATATCAAAAAGGGCAAAATAGTCAACTTTATGCATAAATAGGAAACATGCATACGAATAGGCTAAGCATAGACTCAATCAAAGAAAATTCCAGAAAGTTTAACTAAAATAAAAATAGTCAAAAATACTTTCCAATACAGATCTCGAACATGCATGTACGAATCCGAATCGATAGCCTACGAAATAATCGTTTTATAAGACTTTCGGTTCCGATTCGTGTCTATACTATAGATTGTCGAGTTGATGATGATAAAACACATTCTTATATGTATTACAAGTTATTTATAATGATCAATCAGATTGCATGTCTAATATCTTAGCATTCAAGCTTATTTTTGCGAAAATCAATCCTGTTGACTTTTTAGAAACATGTTTGACTCGACAATTAGCATGCATATAGTGGGATTCAGGTAGTGCCCTTTAGAGGGTTTGTTTCCCACATAAATACCAATCTATAACAAGTTTCAATTCGAGAAATGACTGAAAGAAATCCGTTTAATCAGAAAGTCAAAGCTTATGAACAACCAGTTTGACTTTTAGCAATAATCACTACAAGAACGGATTAAAGATTGAATTGAAAGCTTACAAAGGTCCTATAGGTGTTTAGTGGACACTAGAAGTCGGCCTTGATGATCTGATTATCTCCAGAAAGTCTTGAGAACCTTTGCAAGTCTTGAGAGCTCTTGTTCACAATGAAAATGTCCAAGAAATGAGATGATAATCTGATTTAAAGGAGGATCCAGAGCATTTGAAGTAGGTTACTGTTGTAGTAGCCATGCATGGCACTTGATTGGAGCATTTGGAGGCAAGACCAGCTGTTTACAACCCAAAATCGGACCCAAATCAGCCTATTTTGCGAATTCTGTCGCTGGCAGACCCACGCGGCCCGCTTGGGCTTTACCAGGCGGGTCGCCTGACCCCTGGTTCAGCCAAACAAGTTTCAGTTTTGGCAGAAATGGTCCCTGAGCTTGTACGCGATGTTTCGGCTACTATTCTCGACCCGTAAACCCCCAAACTTGGTTTTTAAGAACCTTAGGACTTTTACCAACATGGTAATGTCTTCGGATAACTTTGCACTCAACCGAAAAGCCCTGAAATTCGACGTTGACGCTTTTAGTCCTTCAAGTACGGTTTTGGCCATAACTTTCTCATACGTTGACGAAACTTCATGAAATTTTTACCACATATTCTAGTGAGTATATTTTAGCTTCTCAAAGCTTCGGGTCTGCCAAAAGTTCACTCAGAGGTATAAATTAAACATGTTGACACTTTTGGCCCCTATAGTTTGCCATACTTCACTTTTGTGCAATTTCCGCGTCGTATGATCCATGAACCATCCGTTTAAGGTTATAAACATTATGTAGGGCTATCATAGAGCCTATTTATCCATTGTTGACACTTTGGACCCTTACGTTCCATAGTTTTCACTGTTTGTCACTTTTAGTCCCTCTAAAGTATGTTTTCACATAACGGAACCTTATGACACGTGTCAAGACATTATTGGACGAAATTTTTCGAGGTGTTACATCCTCACCCCCTTAAAAGAAATCTCGACCCCGAGATTTATTCAAACAAATGGGGATATTTTTCTTTCATCGTGGATTCCACTTCCCACGTGTATTCGGGTCCTCTACGGGCATCCCATTTGACCTTAACAATAGGCACGTGCTTCCGTCGAAGCTTCTTTACCTGTCGATCCTCAATCGACAAAGGTTTTTCCACAAATTTTAGACTTTCGTCTATGTGTATATCTGTATGCGGTATAACCAGTGAATCGTCAGCGAAACACTTCTTCAAATTACAGATATGGAACACATTATGAATAGCACTAAGCTCTTCAGGCAAGTTTAACTTGTAAGCGACTGACCCGACACGTTCGATAATCTCGAAGGGTCCTATATATCTCGGGCTTAGCTTGCCTTTCTTTCCAAATCGCATTACACCTTTCCAAGGTGATACCTTAAGCAACACTTTTTCACCCACATCGAAGTGAAAATCCTTGCGCTTAGGATCCGCATAACTTTTCTGCCTATCCCTGGCAGCTTTCAAACGATCACGGATCTGAACGATCTTGTCTGTCGTCTCAAAGACGATATCTGGTCCAGACAACTGGACATCTCCAACTTCTGCCCAACAAATGGGCGATCTACACTTTCTACCGTATAGGGCCTCAAAAGGCGCAGCCTTTATGCTGGAATGGTAGCTATTGTTGTAGGAGAATTCAATCAGTGGTAAGTTCTTATCCCAACTACCACCTAAGTCGATCGCACATGCTCGAAGCATGTCTTCCAGAGTTTGAATAGTACGCTCACTCTGACCATCAGTCTGAGGATGGTAAGCCGTACTAAAATTCAAACGAGTGCCCAACGACTGTTGGAAACTCTTCCAAAAATGTGACGTATATCTAGTATCTCTATCAGAGATAATAGATATAGGTATACCATGTAGCGCTACTATCTTATCGACGTATAATTGAGCTAACATATCTGAGCTATACGTCTCTTTGATGGGTAGAAAATGAGCTGACTTAGTCAGTCTGTCTACTATGACCCATATGGTATCATTTCCCTTTTTCGTCTTCGGCAACTTGGTGATAAAATCCATTGTCACCATTTCCCATTTCCATTTGGGGATTTCAGGTTGTTGAAGCAAACCTGACGGCTTCTGATGCTCAGCCTTGACTTGCGCACAAGTCAAACATTTGGCCACATACTCGGCCACGGACTTTTTCAAACCAATCCACCAGTAGTTTGATTTCAAATCCTGGTACATCTTATCCGCTCCAGGATGAACGGAATATTTAGAGCTGTGGGCTTCCTGGAGGATAACATCCCGAAGTCCTCCATATACTGGAACCCATATTCGTCCGTTTAGTCGTAACATTCCATCTTTGTCGTGGGATAACTGCTCCTCAGTTACTCCCAACTTTTCTGCAGGATAGTTAGCTTCCAACACAGCTTCCTTCTGTGCAGCTAACACCCTTTCATTCAAATTATTCCTTATCTCAATGCGCTTGGCATTGATTCTGATTGGCTTCACCCTTTCCTTTCTACTTAAGGCGTCGGCAACCACATTTGCCTTGCCTGGATGGTATCGTATCTCGCAATCATAGTCATTGAGAGTTTCCATCCATCGCCTTTGACGCATGTTCAATTCCTTCTGATTGAACAGATGCTGAAGACTCTTGTGATCCGAATAAATTATACACTTGGTTCCGTACAAGTAATGTCTCCATAGCTTTAAAGCAAATACAACAGCACCCAATTCCAAATCGTGGGTGGTGTAGTTCTTCTCGTGCACTTTGAGCTGTCGAGAAGCGTAGGCAATGACTTTGCCTTTCTGCATGAGTACACAGCTCATGCCAGTATGTGATGCATCACAATACACCACAAATTCATCTATACCATCGGGCAATGTCAATACTGGCGCATTGCTCAGCTTCTGCTTCAGAATGTCAAAGGATTCCTGCTGCTTAGGGCCCCAATCAAACTTAATCTTCTTACGGGTCAACGAAGTTAGGGGCGCAGCAATCCTTGAAAAGTTCTCGATAAATCGCTTATAATATCCTGCCAATCCGAGGAAACTGCGAATCTCGGTAGGCGTCTTCGGCTCCTGCCAGTTCATTACTGCTTCGACTTTAGCGGGATCTACTTGGATACCACGCTCGCTTACTACATGTCCAAGGAACTGGACTTCACGAAGCCAAAATTCACACTTCGAGAATTTGGCATAAAGCTTCTCTTGATACAGAAGTTTGAGAATACAACGAAGGTGTTTCTCGTGGTCAGCTTGGCTCTTCGAGTAGATAAGAATGTCATCAATGAAGACGATGACGAACTTATCTAAATAAGGTTTACAGACGCGATTCATGAGGTCCATGAACGCGGCTGGTGCGTTAGTGAGCCCAAACGGCATCACTAGGAACTCGTAATTCTTAGCCGATAATTATGTTTATATTTATGGTGTCCATAGTTATTTATAGTATTGATGTATTTGTATTATTATGGGATTGTAATTCCTTATTAGAGTTAGGGTTAATCTTTGTATCTCTCCCTATTTAAAGGGTTTCTCGTCATAATAGACAGACATACAGAATTACAAACCATGAACACTTTCATGGTATCAGAGCCTCGGTTCTGATTAGCCCTATCTCTCCCTACGAAACCCTATTTTCTCCTTCTTCTTTTCGCAAACCTGCAGCCCTCTGTTTTTCGGTTCTGTTTCTCTGCAGCCGGCCCTACACCCTCTCCTCTGCGCTATCAAAACCTGCTGTCCCCCAACCATTCTGTTTTTTTTTTTTTTCCGATTAATCTACTGCTGCCATCATGCCAAAGTCAGATGACAGCCCTTCTCAGCCCGACAAACCTGCAGTCACACCCCTTCACCCTGCATACACTGTCACCAATGTTCAGTCCAAGATTCGGACCCTTGATGGCACCAAAGTAACATATTCCCAATGGGTCAAGCTGTTCACCTTTCATGCCATCGCTTACAAGGTTCTAGACCATATCGATGACACCCAAAAACCAACCAAAACTGACCCTGATTACGAAACCTGGAAAGAAATCGATGCTTTGGTCTCTCAATGGATCTATAGCACGATATCCGATGACTTGCTGGGCACCGTCCTTGACACCACCGCTTCGGCTCGAACCACTTGGCTACAACTTCAGAAAAAATTCTTGGGAAACAAGCAAGCCAAGGCAGCAGCTCTGGAGACTCGTTTCGTTAACCTTACACTCGCCTCATGTGCCTCAGTCGATGATTATTGCCAACAGTTGAAAGAACTAGCAAACCAGCTCTCGGATGTCGATCAACCTGTTACTGAGAGCCGAATGGTACTGCAGTTGGTCAGAGGTCTTTCAGCCGAATTTGACACCACTGCCCAACTAATTCATTCACAGCAGGCCGACTGGGACACGGCCCGTACTATGCTTAATGATGAGGTTATTAGGTTAGAAGCTCGGAAACAACAATCCTCTTCGGTCCTCTACACACCCGCCCCTACAAACCACACCACTAATCAGCAACCACCTGCTCACTCTTCAGAAAATAATCAACAGCAGCAGCAGCCTCCCTCGTATAGGGGTAGAGGCCGCGGACGTGGTCAGGGCTACCGTGGACGTGGAGGAAGAGGAAGAGGAAACAGGGGTCAACCACCTCCAACACCTTGGAATTTTTTGAACTACACGGGACAGCAGCAGCAATTCCCACAGTGGGCGTGGTGGTCCACCCCCCCGTGTCCATACCCCACTCAGAATACATGGAAACCCAACCCGACCCCACAGCATCCGTCAGCAAATTTTGCGGGTCAGCCACATCCGGCCCCACCCCCATACGGGCATTCACCTTCGGGTTTCGATGCTCTCAGCCCCTCGGATCTCAGTGCAGCCTTCCAAACAATGCAGTTACAATATCAAGATCCGAATGCTGTGATGGACACTGGAGCAGAACAACATGCCACGGAAAATCGAGGTATGATTCCTAATTTGAATTCTAACGTAAATACTAAATTAATGGTTGGTAATGGCGAACTTATACCTATTGAGGGATCCGGTACTGGCTACCTTCCTATTTACAACCGAACATACATTTTACCAAATATCCTTTATACCCCAAAAATCATTAAAACCCTCATTTCAGTTCGCCGTTTCACCCGTGATAACCATGTATCCATTGAATTTGATCCTTTTGGTTTTTCCTTGAAGGATCTCACAACGGGGCGTCTGCTTTCCCGCCACAATAGCACCGGCAACCTCTATCCCATCACTCCACCAACGCTACCACCACAAGCATGTTTTCTCGCATCTACAACTTTGCCTTGGCATGATCGTCTTGGACATCCAGGGACTCAAGTTTTAGATGTTCTTAGCAGACGTTTTGGTTTTTCATGTACCCATAATAAAGTTTCTAATTTATGTCATTCTTGTCAACTTGCTAATAGTAAACGTTTACCGTTCTTTGAATCTTCTTCCTTTACATTTGCACCCTTTGATATTATACATTGTGATTTGTGGACATCTCCCATAACCAGTAAAACCGGATATAAATATTATATGGTGCTAGTTGACAATTTTTCAAACTTTATTTGGGTATACCCTCTTAAATACAAATCAGAAACTTTTCCTACATTTGCTAAATTTCATAAACTCATTGCCACCCAATTCAACAGAAATATCAAAACTTTCCAATGTGACCTAGGGGGCGAATTCGATAATAACGCATTCAAACAATTTGCCCATCAACATGGACTTTTGTTTCGCTTTGCGTGCCCTCAAACGTCATCTCAAAACGGGCGTGCCGAACGCATGATTCGGCGTCTCAACGACATCATCCGTTCCCTTCTCATCCATGCCCACCTGCCTCCTATTTTTTGGGTCGAAGCCCTCCACACCGCCACTTATTTGCACAACATTTTACCCACAAAACGCTTAAACTACTACACACCTACCTTTGCACTATACCTACGACACCCGACCTACGATCATCTTCGTGTGTTCGGGTGCGCGTGCTACCCAAACACCTCCGCCACCCAACCACATAAGCTTCACCCACGCTCCGTTCGGTGCATATTCCTCGGTTATCCTCCCGATTTCCGAGGGTATCGGTGCTTCGACCCCACAACCGGGAAGGTCTCCATATCCCGCCATGTAACGTTTGACGAACACATTTTTCCATACACCGTTCCTACCCCTACCTCTTCCTATAACTTTTTAGATGATATTCCTCCCGGTTTCTCCTTTTCTACACCCATTCCCACCATCCCGCCGGCATCTTCACACTCCACATCTCCTTATCCTCAGCATTACACCCGACGCCCTAAACCCAACACTGCTGCCCAAAATCAGCAGCCCATACCAGCCCCCCTACAGCACTATACCCGTCGTCCTAAGCCCAACACGGCTGTCCAAACTCAGCAGCACCAAACCGCCCCCCTTCCGCCCAACCGGGCAGCTTCACCGCAGCCCCAGCAGCCCTCCCACACTATCCCGACCCAGCCTATTTCCGACCCACCTGCCCCACCTCACCCGCAACCTGCTCAAACCGTATACAGGCCCACGGTTGCCCCTTCTGTGAACACACATCCTATGACGACCCGGTCTAAAGCCAAAACAACCCTCCTTTCCACCACCATATCACCAATCCCAAAATCCTACAACCATGCCTTTACCGACCCTCATTGGTTAAACGCCATGCAAGCCGAGTTTAGTGCTTTACAGCAGAATGAAACTTGGGAACTCGTACCTAGACCTATTGACAGACCTGTTATTCGTTGCATGTGGCTATTTCGCCATAAATTTAAGTCAGATGGTTCTTTGGAACGTTATAAGGCACGGTTAGTCGTTAATGGTAAATCACAAACTGTTGGGGTGGATTGTGAGGACACATTTAGTCCGGTTGTTAAGCCGGCTACCATCCGGACCGTCTTATCCATTGCAGTTTCCCGCTCTTGGCCCATCCATCAGTTGGATGTCAAGAATGCTTTTTTACACGGTCATCTTAATGAAACTGTTTTTATGCATCAGCCACCGGGATTTGTGGATCGTAGATATCCTAACTTTGTTTGCAGGTTAAAGAGGTCGCTTTATGGTCTGAAACAGGCACCACGCGCGTGGTATACCCGCTTTGCCACGTATGTTATGTCTCATGGTTTTAGTAACAGCAAGTGCGACAATTCATTGTTCATCTACACACGAGGTTCTCAAACCGCGTATCTATTGCTGTACGTCGATGATATTATTTTAACGGCTTCTTCAAATGAGTTATTACAGGACATTATCAACAAACTCTCTCGAGAGTTTGCCATGACAGATTTAGGCCCTCTACATCATTTTCTGGGTATTAAAGTAACACGCAGTGACCGTGGCTTATTCTTGGATCAATCTCAATATGCCAAGGATATTATTTCTCGTGCGTCCATGGACGCGTGCAAACCTTGCACCACTCCGGTCGATTTATCATCTAAGTTGAGTGCCACAGATGGCCCTCTGTTTCATGATCCAACGTTGTACCGAAGTTTGGCCGGAGCATTACAATATCTTACCTTTACTCGACCGGACATTAGTTATGCCGTGCAACAGGTCTGTCTCTTTATGCACGAACCACATGACCCTCATTTTGCCTTTATGAAGCGTATCTTAAGGTACATACATGGCACTCTCGATTATGGTATTCGTATCATCCGCTCTAATAATCATTCTTTGGTAGCATATTCTGATGCTGATTGGGGGGGATGTCCTGACTCCCGTCGATCCACCAGCGGTTATTGTGTTTTTCTCGGGGATAATTTGATTTCTTGGTCCTCCAAGCGCCAGCCTACTGTATCACGATCTAGTGCTGAGGCGGAATATCGAGGCGTAGCAAATGCGGTAGCCGAAGCTACTTGGATTCGTAACCTGCTTTTGGAATTACATTTGCCTTTACGTAGTGCTTCGATTGTATACTGTGACAATGTCTCTGCTGTGTATTTATCAGACAATCCGGTCCAGCACCAAAGAACGAAACATATTGAAATCGATATTCACTTTGTAAGGGAAAAGGTTCGAGTTGGGGACATTCGAGTTCTTCATGTCCCAACGTCTCTCCAGTATGCCGACATCTTCACAAAGGGACTTCCTCGTGAGCTGTTCCAGTCTTTTCGTTCCAGCCTGAGCGTTTGTCCTACGCCCGCTCAGACTGCGGGGGAGTCTTAGCCGATAATTATGTTTATATTTATGGTGTCCATAGTTATTTATAGTATTGATGTATTTGTATTATTATGGGATTGTAATTCCTTATTAGAGTTAGGGTTAATCTTTGTATCTCTCCCTATTTAAAGGGTTTCTCGTCATAATAGACAGACATACAGAATTACAAACCATGAACACTTTCAGTAATGTCCATAACGAGTCCTAAACGCGGTCTTGTGTACGTCTTCCTCCTTGACCTTCAACTGATGATAACCTGACCTCAGGTCAATCTTGGAGAAGTAGCTTGCTCCCTGCAACTGGTCGAACAGATCGTCGATCCTGGGTAACGGATACCGATTCTTGATAGTGACCTTATTAAGCTCACGGTAATCGATGCACAGACGCATCGAACCATCCTTCTTCTTAACGAACAAGATTGGCGCTCCCCAAGGAGACGAGCTAGGTCTAATAAAACCTTTAGCTAACAAATCATCCAACTGCGTCCTCAACTCCTTCATCTCCGTTGGTGCCAATCTGTATGGTGCTCTTGCTACAGGTGCTGCACCTGGAATAATGTCTATCCGAAATTCTACTTGCCTATCTGGTGGCAAACCAGGTAACTCTTCAGGAAATACTTCAGGATATTCCGAGATAACAGGGATATCCTCAATCTTCGGCTTCGGCTCATCAATGGTAACTTGTGCCATATAAATGACACATCCTTTCTGCATGCACCTGGATGCCTTGAGCATGGACACTTGCTCCGGCAATCCATGCTGGGTATCTCCTTGAATAGTAAGTGACTCACCAGACGGAGTCTTCACTATCACCTGCTTTCTATTGCACACAATCTGGGCTTGGTTACTTGACAACCAATCCATGCCTATCACTATGTCGAATCCAGCTAACTTAAAGGGAAGCAAGGATAGCGGGAAAGAATGATTCCTAATGGATATAACACATCCATCTAGAACAGTCGAGGCGGTTTCTAAGGTTCCATCGGCTAATTCCACCTCATATTTCACACTTAAGGTTTTAACAGGAAGGTTCAACAGTTTACAAAACTTATCATCTACAAATGACTTATCAGCTCCTGAATCAAACAAGACTCTAGCAAAAACATCATTTACAAGAAACGTACCGGTAATGACGTTATCGTCAAGGACTGCTTCCTTTGCGTCCATTCTGAAGACTCTCGCATTAGTCTTCTTCCCATCATCAGCCTTCTTCGCATTCTTTGGGCAGTTGGGCCGAATATGCCCTTTCTCGTTGCAACCAAAACAGGTTGCATCCTTCATTTTCTTGCAATCCACAGCTTTATGATCTGTGGACTTGCAGATTCCACATCGTTTCTCTGAAGACTGGGATTTTGTTTCTAACCGACACCTCCCAAAGTGGTGTCTCCTGCAGATCTTGCATCTGGGTTTCTCACCCGACTGATGATCACTTTTCCTAGACCCCGACCCTTTCCTGTGGTCGTTGTTCCCTCTATGTCGCTTTTCAGATCTTCGTGAGGTGTCATCCTCACGTTTCCGTTTGTTCTCCTCAGAGCTCTTCATAGCTCTCAATCTTACCACATCCTGAGTGAGGGAGAGGGATAGATCTGCTACGGATCTAAATGTAGTAGGTCTTGAAGCTTTGACGCTTGCCTTTATCTCCGGTGCCAGACCCCCAATAAATCGAGCAATCCTACGCGGCTCCGGGGTCACCAGATAAGGCACTAAACGAGACAACGTGTTGAACGTAGTAAGATACGCTTGACAATCGAGGTTCTTCATAACTAAGGATACAAAATCCGATTCGATTCGCTCGACCTCGTGCTGCGGACAGAAGTTCTCTTTAATCAGGGCCACAAACTGTTCCCATGACAAACCGTACAGTGTGGCCTTACCGGCAGCTTGTAGGAGTGACTTCCACCATGCTAACGCATCTCCCTTGAATGACTGGGATACGTACTTCACGACGTCCCTATCAGCACACCCGCTGATATCAACCACAGTATCCATCTCATCAATCCACGTCATACAATCGACGGCTCCCTTTTCCCCAGTGAAATCTCTGGGCTTGCAAGATACAAAATACTTGTACGTACAGGACCTGCTGTACGTGTCATGTTTCAGCTCAATCTCCTGCTTTGGGACGCTGCTGTGGTTGGAGGAGTGATTATCATCCTCAGCTTTCTTTGGCTCACTCTTTTTAGATGGCGGCTTACTATGAGCCCCTGAATGAGTCTTAGACTTGACATGCGTCACTGTGCGGGTTCTACTCTGAGTACCACTAGATTCCTTGAACTGCCTATCCATAGCCTTGGCGACAGCATTATCTATCAGTGCTTGCAATTCTTCACCAGTGACGTGAATCCTGGTATTGTATGGGTGCTCCCCAGAATGACTGTTGGTCTCCTCCGATTTGGCCATTGTAGCTTTAAGCTACAATAAAGGACAAGGTCTAATTTAGAACCTAACAGTATCATCGTTCTTAAACGATTTATTAACCATGGTATCAAGAACCTTAGCAGTTAATTTAATAAATTTCATTCAGGCTCTTATTAGCAATCAAGGAATGAAAATATATATATTGGCACCATAGGCCTAGTCACATGGACAATTACTAAATTATAAATTTAGATTTTTATAGGATTATAAATTGTATAATTAAACAAATAATCCTTTACTAGACAGAGAGTCATAAACCACAACTGTCATTATATAACATAGTTATAACCCGTAGGTATCAAGTCATAAACAGACTTGTGTACAGATATAATCTGTAGATATTTCTTTTCTTGGCAGGGAGTTATAAACCACAACTGCCACTATATGACATAGTCATAACCCGTAGGTATCAAGTCATTAATAGACTTGTATACAGATATAATCTGTAGATAATTTATTATAAAGGGTGGCTTGTGTGATTCTACAGATCACGCTTGGCCAGGAATGTTAACATGTTCTCAGATGTTAACAGGGAGTTGAATCCTTTCAACCAGGTTTTACCATCATGGCCCGGCCTGTTAATAAGGCATTCAAGCTAGGTTATACCTTACTAAGATTTTTATAAATGGCAAATCAAATAAAATTGATATTTTCCATTATTTTAATATTATTCATGCATATAAATAAAATGATAAATTCAAATTAACCATTTCAAATTTCAAATAAAATATCAGTACATATTTGCCCTAAACGGGACTTTGAAATAACATGGATAACATGAATAACATGCCCGCGCAGGGGCTAAACAATTAACAATAATAACAAAATAAAATAAAGCAAACCCACGCAGGGGTCAACAGAACAGCATACCCACGCAGGGGTAGAATAGGATAGATATACCCACACAGGGGTAGAGTACAAGGATAGATGTCCATGCAGGGACATAAGTAAGTGAGACAATAATCAAAGGATTCAATGATCCCTCTTGCCCTTACCCTTGAGCAGGTCAAACACCTTCTTGAACATGCCACTGGTGCGACGGCGATCAGCTCGCATCTCGTGTTGAAACTCACGTCGCATGCTATCAATCCCATGCAGGATCTCCTGAACCTGCGGCGGCGACATCATAGGCGCCGGTGGCGGTGGCTGGTACTGCTGTGGCTGCGGTGGCTGGTACGGCTGCGGCTGCAGTGGCTGCTGGTAACCCGGAGGGTAACCAAAAGTAGACTGCCCAGCAGCCCAAGTGTCTCCCAATGGACCACTAGGTGGGAGTGAGCTGTAGTTCACAGCTTGCCAATAAGGGTCTCCTGTGTAATCATAACCCTGAGGGAAAACATGCTCGAACGGGTTAAACTGAGCTGCACTAGCATAAGCCGGAATCGGCTCCCCATAGCTCTGCGGCGGCAGAGGCGGGATCGGTACTGAAGTGACCTCCGATACGGGATGCTGAGACTCCCCCGTCTCGGACTCCTCGGGAAGAGGCGTGTAGCGGCTGCTACCCACATGTGGAGGGGTGCCTATGCGAATCCCTCCGCGCGTAGACATGCGCGCATTCCTCCTTGGCCTCTGAGGCGGAGGAGGTAAAACTGGTGGCGGCGGTGGTGACGGAGTGATCACGTCACGCCATAGGGCCTCAGATAGGTCCTGCGGTAGAGGCGGCTGCTGCTGAAGCTGCTGCTGCGAGTAGTGCTGCGAGTGCACCGGCGAAACCTGGTGAGACTGGAGCATCGGAGAGTTGTGGCTGGGGGTGTAATACCAATCATGCTGCTTAAATCTCTCCTGAAAGCTGTCCCCACCATTGTAGGGTGATCCCCTAAATGGCGACCCATCCGATATCTCAATGGGATGGTTGGGCGTACCTGACGGTGGTAGCGAGGGGTCCGTATCCTCGTCGACGTCCATCTCGTGACCACCAGAAAAGTGGTCCTCCGGTCCGAGTGGGTTATGACCCACTGGCTCATCCACAAAAGCATCAGGGTTATATAAACCCTGGTAGACTGGTGCTGGATACTGGTGCGGTGACTGATGCAAAGGTATGTAAGATCCATGCGAACCATGGGGCCCATTCTCCGAGTGGGGCCCAAACGAGTGGGGTAATGACGGTGAAGTGCTGGCGGATACCGAGTGTCTAGCAGGCTCGGCGAAAGACCTCCAAAGGTCGTTGGCGGCTGTGTTGTGCGTGGCTGATGGAGCTCGCCTATGTGAGGGCCCTGCCTCATGGTCGTGGGATGTAGCAAATCCTCCTTGACCTCTCATCCGTGGCGGCATAATGATCCTGTCAAAAGTCAAACAAGTTGCACAACAAATATATAAGACAAAGCTAATAATAAAAATAAAATAAAATAAACGAAATGTTGAACATTTCCTAAGTTCTTTGTCTAGACTCGAAAATCGAGGAATGTGCATTTGTGTAACTGAGATTAAACACATTAGGATAGTGTTTAATTCACTCAGCGTTGGCTCTGATACCAACCTGTCACACCCCGATTTCCACGTGTCACCGGTGGGCCCGGTGTGGGGTACAGTGACGTAGTTGGCATCGTCATAGACAATCAACACAATATAATAATGCACAGCGGAAGCAGAATAGATACATTTCAACTTTTAAATAAATTGCAATAATAAATATCACAGTAGTTGAAACGGATCCACAGGCGGATCAAATAAAAATAAGATAAAAATATTGTTCAACAGATATTTGTCGTCCGAGCTTGCGAGACTATAGTGGACGCTCTTAGGAAACAGCCAGCCTATTTTCGTTTAGTACCTGCACTTAACCTTTTGGGAAAAATACGTCAGTTGACACTGGTAAATACAAATCGACTGACTCATTTTGAAAATGATTGAAAATTGATTTAAATGCACAAGGCATAAATATTTTTATTAACTTGGGATAATTATATAATATAAACTTGTGAACGATTTACATGCACTCGTATCTTTGGTGGCCCGGGATCTGCTGTCCGGGCTAAGAATTAAATGACACACCACATTAAAGAGTTATACACGACGAGTGTACGCCTACACCCCGTGCTCTGGTCGTGGCCATCTCGTAAGATAATGCCAAGTATATCCGGGACACGGTCAATAACCCCCCAAAGCCCTTAAGTAAGACAAGACTGTTTAAACGAAGTCGCACAAGCTATTCAAGACTGTACACCCATAAGGCGCAGGACTTGTGCGCCCGATCAAGCGGTATTTTAAATACCGTACCCCAAGCCCGTATAGGGAAAATAAGTCAAAATGTATTTACCTGAGCAAGTATAAGTCACAAATGATAAGTGTTGGTAGCTTTTACCGGGCCTCCTAATCTGGAACAAAGGTTTATAATTAACCTATTAGATTCCTAACGGCCTTTTATTTAAGCTTAAGCTTTGACCGGTTAGTCTAAGGATGATACGGTTTACGCACGATTAAGCGAAAGACCGGATAGAATGTGATTTAGACCCGACAAGTTTGAATACTTGTATAATATGGGTATACTAAATACATTCTAGATTTTGAAATAAAAATGATATCGTTTGACCCGTTTCGGTCAATTTACGCAAACTAGTTACGTAAACCGAACCGAACGCGAAAAGGGGCGATACGGGTAGACAAATGATTCAAATGCAAGTTCCCTGAGATAATATGCTTAAAATATGATATTATATCAGTAAGTTATGTTCTATATTGCCCGGAATAATTTTAAACCCAATTTATGCCTTAGAAGGGCATTTTGGTCATTTAAAAGATAATAAAAGGGTAAAATTAGAAATATGAGTTTCGGGTCTGGTTCATACAGTAAATATACTTAATATAACATATTATATCAGTAGGGTATGACCCATATATCAAATTTATCATTTAAAACCAAACTATGCACCGTAGGGGTATTTTAGTAATTTCACAAGGGCTAAATGTGCCAAAACTGGAAGTCTGAGTTCATATACTTATACTTACTGTTTTTATATGAAAATATGCTATACACATCAGTAGGTATAGGTCTTATATGTTTAAAACGAGTATAACGCTTACTATGCGCTTAAAACGCTAAATATGCGATTTAAGGGCGTTTTCGGGTTTTCAAATTAAATCTGAGATTTTTATATTTCCAGAATACTTAAAATAATTTATTCATCATATAAAATCAGTAGAAAAAGGTTTCGGGTCAAAAGGATGTGTACAACTCATTTTATGGCTAAAACGGTCAAAACCGACATAAGCCGAAATGACTAGGCGATCTAGGATCCGTTCAGCCAAAAATTAATTAAAAATCATCAAAATTCCCAGAATATTATAATACATCAGTTGGTAAAAAGTTTTGTACCAAAACGTGGCCAGAAACGGGTTCTATGCGAAAAGGACCGTTTATGTAAATTTATAATATAGTTTTACGCTAATGGCCATAACTCACAATCTGGACCACCAACTGATCCGAAACTTTCGGTGCAAGTTCATATATTAGAAATAAAGATTTCTATCCTTTCATTTTTCCAAAAATCACGTTTTATATCAAAAAGGGCAAAATAGTCAACTTTATGCATAAATAGGAAACATGCATTCGAATAGGCTAAGCATAGACTCAATCAAAGAAAATTCCAGAAAGTTTAACTAAAATAAAAATAGTCAAAAATACTTTCCAATACAGATCTCGAACATGCATGTACGAATCCGAATCGATAGCCTACGAAATAATCGTTTTATAAGACTTTCGGTTCCGATTCGTGTCTATACTATAGATTGTCGAGTTGATGATGATAAAACACATTCTTATATGTATTACAAGTTATTTATAATGATCAATCAGATTGCATGTCTAATATCTTAGCATTCAAGCTTATTTTTGCGAAAATCAATCCTGTTGACTTTTTAGAAACATGTTTGACTCGACAATTAGCATGCATATAGTGGGATTCAGGTAGTGCCCTTTAGAGGGTTTGTTTCCCACATAAATACCAATCTATAACAAGTTTCAATTCGAGAAATGACTGAAAGAAATCCGTTTAATCAGAAAGTCAAAGCTTATGAACAACCAGTTTGACTTTTAGCAATAATCACTACAAGAACGGATTAAAGATTGAATTGAAAGCTTACAAAGGTCCTATAGGTGTTTAGTGGACACTAGAAGTCGGCCTTGATGATCTGATTATCTCCAGAAAGTCTTGAGAACCTTTGCAAGTCTTGAGAGCTCTTGTTCACAATGAAAATGTCCAAGAAATGAGATGATAATCTGATTTAAAGGAGGATCCAGAGCATTTGAAGTAGGTTACTGTTGTAGTAGCCATGCATGGCACTTGATTGGAGCATTTGGAGGCAAGACCAGCTGTTTACAACCCAAAATCGGACCCAAATCAGCCTATTTTGCGAATTCTGTCGCTGGCAGACCCACGCGGCCCGCTTGGGCTTTACCAGGCGGGTCGCCTGACCCCTGGTTCAGCCAAACAAGTTTCAGTTTTGGCAGAAATGGTCCCTGAGCTTGTACGCGATGTTTCGGCTACTATTCTCGACCCGTAAACCCCCAAACTTGGTTTTTAAGAACCTTAGGACTTTTACCAACATGGTAATGTCTTCGGATAACTTTGCGCTCAACCGAAAAGCCCTGAAATTCGACGTTGACGCTTTTAGTCCTTCAAGTACGGTTTTGGCCATAACTTTCTCATACGTTGACGAAACTTCATGAAATTTTTACCACATATTCTAGTGAGTATATTTTAGCTTCTCAAAGCTTCGGGTCTGCCAAAAGTTCACTCAGAGGTATAAATTAAACATGTTGACACTTTTGGCCCCTATAGTTTGCCATACTTCACTTTTGTGCAATTTCCGCGTCGTATGATCCATGAACCATCCGTTTAAGGTTATAAACATTATGTAGGGTTATCATAGAGCCTATTTATCCATTTTTGACACTTTGGACCCTTACGTTCCATAGTTTTCACTGTTTGTCACTTTTAGTCCCTCTAAAGTATGTTTTCACATAACGGAACCTTATGACACGTGTCAAGACATTATTGGACGAAATTTTTCGAGGTGTTACATGATTCCATAAAGATAATGCCTCCACAATTTCAGTGCGAACACAACGGCACCCAATTCCAAATCATGGGTGGTGTAATTCTTTTCATGCACCTTTAACTGTCGTGATGCATAGGCAATAACCTTGCCCTTCTGCATAAGCACACACCCCATGCCGGTGTGTGAAGCATCGCAGTAAACTACGAATTCTTCAGTGCCTTCAGGTAATGTCAGTACAGGAGCGTTGCTCAACTTTTGCTTCAGGATCTCAAAGGACTCTTGCTGCTTAGGGCCCCAAACAAACCTTTCCTTTTTCTTGGTCAAGGAAGTTAAGGGCGCAGCAATCCTTGAAAAATTTTCAATGAAGCGCCTGTAATATCCTGCCAATCCCAGGAAGCTACGGATCTCCGTAGGCGTCTTCGGCTCTTGCCAATTCATAACCGCTTCAACTTTAGCGGGATCCACCTGGATACCACGCTCGCTGACCACATGTCCAAGGAACTGGACCTCTCGAAGCCAAAATTCACACTTGGAGAATTTGGCATAGAGTTTCTCATGATGTAAAAGTTTGAGAATACATCGAAGATGTTTCTCATGATCGGCTTGGTTCTTAGAGTAAATGAGAATGTCATCGATGAAGACGATAACGAATTTATCCAAGTATGGCTTGCAAACGCGATTCATGAGATCCATGAACACAGCCGGTGCATTAGTGAGCCCAAAAGGCATCACTAGGAACTCGTAATGACCATAACGAGTTCTAAATGCTGTTTTATGCACGTCTTCATCTCTAACCTTCAGCTGATGGTAGCCTGACCTCAAATCAATCTTCGAGAAATAACTGGCTCCTTGTAACTGATCGAACAAATCATCGATCCTGGGCAAAGGATATCTATTCTTGATCGTGACCTTATTAAGCTCACGATAGTCGATGCACAGACGCATCGACCCATCCTTCTTCTTTACGAACAGAACTGGCGCTCCCCAAGGAGACGAACTAGGTTTGATGAAACCTTTGGCTAACAATTCGTCTAGCTGTGTCCTCAATTCTTTCATCTCGGTGGGTGCCAACCTATAAGGTGCCCTGGCAACTGGTGCCGTTCCGGGGATGATATCAATCCTGAACTCCACTTGCCTATCTGGTGGCAAACCGGGTAGTTCTTCCGGAAAAACTTCCGGGAATTCAGAAATAACAGGGATGTCTTCTATCTTTGGTTTAGGGTCATCAATAATTACTTGTGCCATGTAGATGACACAGCCCTTCTTTAAACCTTTTGAAGCCTTGAGCATAGTCACCTGCTCAGGCAGCCCATACTGGGTATCTCCCCGAATGGTAAGTGATTCGCCAGTCGGAGTCTTTATCACTACCTGCTTCTTGCTGCATACAATTTGGGCCTGGTTGTGAGATAACCAGTCCATACCCAGTACTATGTCAAAACCAGCCAACTTAAACGGAAGTAGAGACAGAGGAAAAAAATGGTTCTTAATGGATATAACACATCCATCTAACATAGTTGAGACGGTCTCTATGGTTCCATCTGCTAACTCTACCTCATAATTCACTTTTAAGGCTTTGACAGGTAATTTTAGCAATTCACAAAATTTATGATCTACGAAAGACTTATCTGCGCCTGAATCAAAAAGTACTCTTGCAAAGACATCGTTTACAAGGAAGGTACCTGTTATGACATTATCGTCTTGCACAGCCTCTTTCGCGTCCATTTTGAAGACTCTAGCATTAGTCTTCTTAACCTCCTCAGGCTTCTTGTTGTACTTTGGGCAGTTGGTCTTGATGTGCCCCTTTTCATTGCAACGGTAGCACGTTGCGTCTTTTATCTTTTTGCAATCCAGGGTTTTGTGATCCGTGGACTTGCAAATTCCACAAGCAAAGGGTTTTGACTGAGTCTGAGAGTTTGACTCCAGTCTGCACTTTCCATAGTGCTGCTTCTTGCAAATTTTACACTTGGGCTTTTCACCAGAATTATGCCCATCCTTCCTCGACTCTGACCCTTTCTTGTTGTCACTGCTTCCACGGTGCTTCTTGTTCGACTTCCGCGAACCATCGTCTTCACGCTTCCTTTTCTCGGCCTCCTTATTCCTCAGCGATCTCTGCCTGACCGCATCCAGAGTGAGGGATAAGGAAATGTCAGCTACTGACCTGAAGGTAGCTGGCCGAGAAGCTTTTACGCTTGCCTTGATTTCCGGGGCTAAACCTCCGATAAAGCGAGCGATTCTTTTTGGTTCCGGGGTTACCAGGTAAGGAACCAACCGGGACAGCGTATTGAAGCTTGTCAGGTAAGCTTGACAGTCTAGGTTCGTCATCACCAACGATAGAAAGTCAGATTCTATCTTCTCCACCTCATGTTGAGGGCAGTAGTTATCCTTGATTAGGGCGACAAATTGATCCCACGACATATTATACAATGGGATTTTTCCGGTGGCCTCAATCAGAGATCTCCACCATGCTAACGCTTCACCCTTGAAGGATTGTGACACAAACTTAACTACATCCCTTTCAGCGCACCCGCTGATATCTACCACCGTGTCCATCTCGTCCAGCCAAGTCATACAGTCGACGGCCCCCTTTTCCCCAGTAAAATCCCTGGGCTTGCAAGACACGAAGTACTTATAGGTGCAACCCTTGTTACGGGGTTCTTGATGCAGTACTAATTGTTGAGATGGGACACTTTGATGGTTGGTGGACTGACGGTCATCACCATCTTTCTTGGGTCCATTCTTTTTGGGAGGAGGCTTCCTATGAGCCTCAGAATGTGTCTTGGGCTTTGAATGTGGTGCAGAGTGGGTCCTACTTCGGGTACCACTGTATTCCTCATATTGCCTTTCCAAAGCCTGTGTAACAGCGCCGTCTATGATCGCTTTTAATTCAGCACCCGTTAACGTAATCTGGCCGTTCTCATTTTGCTCCACTGGATGGCTATTTATTTCATTTGAGTCAGCCATTTGGATTGAACTGTTGCAGAAAACAAGGACAATGTTTTATTTGGGAGTTTTTAAGGAATTGCCCCTTAGGGTAACTCGCTAATCATGGTAATCAGAGACCATACTTGGTTAACTTATTAATCGTATTAATTTAGGATTCCAATTAAGATTTATCCTAATTATCAACAATAACAACATAAATTAGCACGTAAGGCCTAGTCACATGGACAATTTGAATTATAAGCTATGATTTCAGAGAATCAAGACTTTTAAGGTTTGAACCAAGTTCTTTACCCTCATCAGACAGGGAGTCATAGCTACCTCTGCCTTATGGCTCATATGGAAGTGAGCTGGGCCCGTAGGCATCATATTACCACGTATGGTAAATTATGACCATCTTAATTGATGATCTCAACCCATGATTCAGAGATCATATAATTGGGTTTGGAATCTTCTAAAGAATCCTTATATATATATAAGAATGACATATGATTTTAACGAATCACTTCTGCCAGGAGTGTTAACATGTTTTAAGATGTTAACAGGGATTTGAATCTTTTAAATAGGTCTTACCATCTTGGCCCGGGATTGTATTTGACACGAGGCTAGGTTTCACACTCTAAGACTCTTAATTAAATAATTACATAGGCAGATTAATTTAAAAGGAATGATCTTAATTTATTTCATTTATAAATTATTTATGCACAAAATGGCAACATGAAATTCATAAAACAAACATTCCATTAATTATACATAGGTTACATGTTGCCCTGAACGGGTCTTTTCAAACAACCATTACCCACGTAGGGGTTTTAAACAAGTACTTGCCCACACAGGGGCTTTAAGTAAACAAACTAGTCCACGCAGGGACCTTAAACATCATACCCACGCAGGGGTTTAATTAACACACGTACCCACGTAGGGGTTTAATAACAAAACGTACCCACGCAGGGGCTTTAACAATATAATAGTCCACGCAGGGACTTACACAATTAAAATACCCTCGCAGGGGTTTATACTACAAGACTGGCCCACGCAGGGGCTCAACAATACTTGGGAGGATTCAGTGGTCCTTCTTGCTCTTTCCTTTGATTAAGCTTGTCAATCCTTGGAAGAACGTTTGCCGCTCCCTTCGCTCCCTGTGAAATTCTCGCTCTACATAGTCCAACCTTTGCAGAATTTCTTCACGCTCAGGCGGAGAGAACCTTGGTGGTTGCGATTGTGTCCGTATAATAGGTCTTGCAGGTATCTGGTACCCATGGGTTGGGTACCCTACTCCCCATGGCTCTCCATAGGGTCCTTGGGTGTTATAGTTAGCTGCTACCACATACGGATCGGCTTCGGCGTAATTGTAGTTGGTGTGTACTGGCTGCTCAAACGGGTTGTACGCCATGGAACCCGTGTATGCCGGAATTGGGTTATCAAAACCCATAGGCGGTGGTTGTGGTGCAACTGGGCGTGAAGGCCCACCCATTTGTGGATCTTCTTGATGTGGTGGGTAGTGGCTGGCACTTGATTGGCGTGGAGAACTAAAATGAAAGTCTCCTGTTCGCACAGATATGCGCGCTCCGGTTCTCCTACGCCTTGGTGGTTGCGGGGGTGCCGGTTGAACTGGTGGCGGAGGAGGTGGTGGCGTGACTGCCACGAACCTTGGATCCTCAGGGGAATCTTGTTGCTGCTGTTGCTGCTGCTGAGGCGGCGAATGGCGAGGAGGCGTATAGTACCATTCGTGCCTGGTAAACATGGCTTGAAAGCTATCAGGACCAACATAGGGCGATCCGTGAAAGGAAGATCCGTCAGAGATCTCTATCGGGTGGTTTGGTGTACCACTGGCAGGCTCGACAGGGTCCGTATCCTCGTCCATGTCGTCCGCATGATCTCCAGAGAAATGATCTTCTGGACCTAATGGGTTAAAATTTCCTGGTTCTTGTAGGAAGTTTGCCGGGTTAAACCGGCCCCTAAAAACTGGTGTAGGGTCACCGAAGGAGTTGTGCGATAAGGATCGCTGTAATGGTATGTATGAAGGTTGAGGGTTGTGGGGCTCATAATCTGGTTGTGGCCCATAAGGGTTAGGAGGTGTTGAACTGTGTGAGACTGACCGTCTGGCCGGCTCAAAGAGGTTCCTCCGGTTCTGCTGGGGATCGTCACTCTCCGTGGTAGATGGAGCTCGCGCATTCGAGGGTCCAGCTTCATTATTGTTGGGGGCGGTGATTGGCCCCTTGCCTCTTCCTCTTCTCCTGAAGAATCTTGGCGGCATTTTGTTAATTCCTGTCAATATGGCATGAGATAACAAAACAAAACATAGGCAAAATAAAGGGTAATACAAATAAATTGGGATTTGTCCTATGTTGTAGGTCTAGACTCGAAGTTTAGAATTGTGCAATTGTGTAACTGAGATTAAACACAAAAAGGCTAGTGTTTAATTCACTCAGTGTTGGCTCTGATACCAACCTGTCACACCCCGATTTCCACGTGTCACCGGTGGGCCCGGTGGGGGAGTATCGTGACGTGGTTGGCAACGTAATAGTCAAACAACACAACATAATAATGCACAGCGGAAGCAAATTAAAATATGATACAACCGAATTTATTTATTGTAATCAAAGTCACAATATCCGGATGTTTATCCACAGTAGGATCGAAACAAAATTATATTTATGGTTCAACAGACTTCAGGCATCTTGAGTTTGCGAGACTTCTAATGATGCTTAGGAGAAATCCCAGCCCATTTCGCTTAGTACCTGCATTTAATCTTTTTGGGAAAATACGTCAGTTTACACTGGTAAATACAATCAACTGACTCATTTTGTAAAATGATTGAAAATTGGTTTGGATGCACGTGGCATAAACATTTTTGTTAACTTGGGAGAATTATTTAATATTATAATCTTGTGAACGAATTACATGTTACTTATGCGTTCAGTAGCCCGAATCTTGTCCGGGTTAAAGATCAATAGACACACCACATCATAGAGTTATACACGGACGGTGTACGCCTACACCCCGTGCTCAGGTCGTGGCCATCTCGTAAGATGATGCCAAGGATATCCGGGACATGGTCATTAACCCCCCAAAGGCTGTAAAGTAAACAAGACTGTTTAAACGAGCCGATCAAATTATTCAACTACCCACTTTAACGGTGGAGATTTGATGCCCGATCAAGCGGTATGCTATATACCGTAACCCAAGCCCGTATAGGGAAAATAAGTTAAAAGTATTTACCTGATGCAAGTATTAATCACAATAAGCAAAATGCACGTAGCTTTTACTGGTTCTCCTAATCTGGAACGAAGGTTTAATATAACCTATTAGAATACTAACGGGTCTTTAATTAAGCTTAAGCTTAGGCCGGTCAGTTTTAACGATACGGTTCGTACGCACGATTAAGCGAAGACCGGATAGAATATGATTTAGACCCGACAAGCTTGATGACTTGTTTAATATGGGTTTACTATTCACGTTCTGGATTTTGAGATAAAAATGATATCGTTTGACCCGTTTCGGCTAGTTTATGCAAACTAGTTACATAAACCGAACCGAACGCGTATAATACATAACGGGTAACCGCAAGAGCCATATACAGGTTTCCTAGGTTAATATGCTTCAAATATGTTGTAACATCAGTAGGATGTCTTTCATTATGCCCGTGACGAATTTAAACACAAACTATGCCCCGTAGGGGTAGTTTGGTCATTTTAAAGGTTGTAAAAGAGTTTAGATGTTTAATTGAGTTACAGGTCTGATGTAAACAGTAAACATACTCAATTTAATATGTTATATCAGTAGACTAAAGCACGTATGTGAAACTTATCATTTTTAACCAAACTAGGCCCCGTAGGGGTATTTTGGTAATTTCACATAAGCCGAAAAGCTCAAAACTGAAGTCTGAGTTTATCAACCTTTGCTTACTGTTAAAATATTATAATTTGTCTCTTATATCAGTAGGTATCAACCCGGGTATGTCCAATATGATTTTAAAACATACTATGCGTTAAAAACGCTAATTAAGGCGATTAAGGCCATTTCCGGGTTCGATACTAGAATCTGATATTTTTATTTTTCCAGAAGGCTTAAAATAATTTATTTATCATATGTGATCAGTAGCAAAAGGTTTGGAGTCGTTTAGATAAGTAAAACTCATTTTATGGCCCGTAAGGGCAAAACCGACAATTACCGGATTAAGTCTGCGACTATGAGTTATGCTCAGCCTAAAATTTATTAAAAATCTTTAAAATTCCCAAAATAATATATTACATCAGTGGGTAAAAGATTTGACACCAAAAAGTATGTTTAACTAGGCTATACGCTAATTACGTCATTTTATTATCATAAAGCATTAATTTTGCGATAATGAGCATAACTCTTAATCTACAAGTCAAACTGATGTCAAACTTTGCATACAAGTCTATATATCAGTAACTAAGGTTTCTACACTTTTACATTTTCATAAACCACGTTTTAAGGTAATAAGGGCATAACGGTCAACATATGAGCAATTAACGGAAACATGCATATTAATTGGATAACTAATGAACCAAGGTGTATAATCACAGAGGGTTGTTCTAACATGTAACCTAGTCCAATTAAAGCTCTGAGGTATTTCTAAAATATGCCTAAACGGGTCAGAACTGAAAGTCAAAGTGAAAGTCAAACTATGTGACTTTCGGTTCCGAACCGGGTCTAAACAGGAATTTGTCGGGTTGAACATGTTTAGACGTGTTCTTACACTTATTACTAAGTTATAACAATGATCCAACAGGTTGTATATGATCTACAATGTTAATTATGCATAAATGGCATTTTAGACTTCCTGTTGACTTTTTAAGTAAAGGTTTGACTCGACTTTTGACCTGGTTAGAGTGATGGTCAGGGGAAACCCTTTTGAGATTTTATTACCCACATAAATACCATCTTGTATCTACTTTTAATTCGAGATATTACTGAGCCATTATTAACTAATCTCGAAGTCAAACCGTAATTACGACGGTTTGACTTTTAGCTAATAACTAAGCTAAAACTTAATTAAGAAAGGTTAAGTCAACTTACAAGAGTCCTATGCATGAAATGTGATCACTTGAGAGCAGACTTGAGCTCCAGAAATGACCAGATTGCTTGAATGAAGGTGTGAAGACCAATGTTGCATATCATGGGCTTTATATAGTGAAATTTTCACCACAATTTGTTGACACATGGTTCTACTAGTGCCCACAACTGATCAACACTTGTTGCTAGTGCTTAGGGGGTGTCTAGGGGTCAAGAGAAAGGTGGAAAATCGGACAAAATCGATCAGGTTGCACTTCAGCAGGCAAAACCCAAAAATTTCGGAGCTGGGCACCCGTCGCGTGACGCTACCCCCCCGTCGCGTCACGCTAGGCCTAGTCTGATCAGCACTTTTGATTTTTTTTGCGATTTGATCCTTGGCTCTTCAAAATTCGATTAGGCACTTGGTTCTTTGCATTGTAAACCCTCGAAATTGATCTACAAGGGCCTTAAAACATATACCTACTTTGTTAAGTCCCCGGGTAACTTTATTGTTACCCGAAAAGTCCTAACTTTCAGCGTTTACGTTTTAACTCTTCGCACACGAATTTGATCATAACTTTCTCATACGATAACGAAACTTTACGAAATTTAAATCGTGTATTCTAGTGAGCATAATTATCGGTTACAAAACTTCGGGTTTGTTAAAAGGTCACTCAGAGGTATAATTTAAACATGTTGACACATTTAGCCCCTGTAGTTTGAACTCTCTCACTTTTAGCTTCGTATGATCCATGATTTATTCGTTTGAAGGTATGAGCATCGTGTAGGGTTAATGTACATTATATTTATTCACAGTTGACACTTAGAATACGTATATTCACATACTTTGCATGTTTGTCAACTTTAGTCCTTCTATAATATTTCTTCCACACGTTTAAACATTTGACACGTGTCTACATATTATAGGACGTGAATTTCCGAGGTGTTACAAGGGAAAATCGGCCGATCATCTCTAGAAGTAACTAATAATAATCTGCTAGGTCTTAGTGTTCTACTAGTCCTAATAACTGGGAAGTGAGGGGCTATTGGTAGGTCTTACCCGGCGAATTGCTTTAGATAGGCCTTGGGAAAGGTTATGTCTTGGTTTACCTGTCGGTCTTATTAGTCTATCAAGTCAAATCTATTACTTCGAACTACCCTAGATCTAGGATTGGGAAAGAATAGGTCAACATTAGGGTACTTACACAATAATTAGACAACCTGGGAAGGAATCTAATAACCGGTAAGATTAACAGCCTAGGTAGCTCCACAGGTTTCTCCTTGAGAAGGGTCGAGGGGCCTCGTTGGTTCTTAATAGGTTTAGTATTTTAAGATCCCGGTTCCATAACTCGTGCATTTAACTTAATTGGTAATCTCTTAAAAACAATCCAGGATTCTTGTCTAGGTGGTCGTGTTCTCATATAAGAAAAGTTCTCAGTCTTTATTCGTCTCTTGTCTAATTCTAGTTAATTTAGTAGATTAATATAGATTTCATTAGTTTTCCGTAACCCCCCCCCCAAACAATTAAAACAAGTTAAGTCGTGTCTGTCAGCGTCTGTCAGAGTCTAGTTTGCGTGATACATAGAGTCTTGCGGTTCGATACTCGGACTTGCTTAGGTTATACTACATTGACCGGTACACTTGCCGGTTGTGTGGTTTAGGTCTAGAGAGTCTGTTTTATAAATTTAAAGCTTTGTAGTGTCTAGCTTAGAGAGTCTAACTTAGTTAATTTTTATAGTCTGTTTAGCACACATCATAGACACTATTAATAACGTAACATATCATTTTTAAACTAAGAAAACTATAGCTAGACTATACTCAAATTAAAGATAATAAAAACTTGTTATTTTGTTGTATTTTTTTCAAAATAATATTAACGTGCAAAAAAATTATGGCCGTTTAAAAATCATAGAGGTAGATAGCTTTATATTTTCATAACGGAATAACACATAAATACTAACTAAGGGGACTAGGGGTGGTTCACTAGTGATAGAATCCATCACTCTCAATGTCCAATAAAATTATGCCATGTCATCAACCAAATTTCCATCACTAGTGATAGAAATGTAGGAGGGGTGGAATTACTAGTGATGGAATTCTATCACTCCCATTTATTTTTAATTTTCATTTTAAAATTATAAATTTCACTAATTTTTTTAATTTTTTATTTTAAATTAGAAATTAACAATAAAACACTAAAATTAAAAATTTCATTAAAGTTAAAACATACTACTTCAATTTAACATACTAGAAACATACAATTTTTTTTTTTAAAAAAAAAACCCTACTCCAATTTAACATACTAGAAACATACAATTTAAAAAAAAAACCTACTCCTCGTCCGAATCCGGAAACTCCAAACCTAGAGAACCTACTAGTTCGATTAAATCGAATCTCAACCGGAAGTGAGTTTCTTCGTTACGCAATTGTAAATTGATATCTTGTGGAACTTGAACTTGTGTAGGAGGATCCGGCACCCAATCCGGGGATATTGCACGTCCGTCGTGTTTGATCAACATATTGTGCAATATGATACATGCATACACTATGCTATGTATTGCTTTCTTGGTCATCGAACGAACCGGTCGGTGTAGTATACCCAATCTACCCTTTAAAACACCAAATGCCCTCTCAACATCTTTTCTTGCCGATTCTTGCAATTTTTTGAATGCCTTTTCTTTAGCCTCGACGGGAAATGAGGGAGCTTTCACAAAAACAGACCAAGACGGGTAGATACCATCCACAAGATAAAAGCCTCGTCTGTAATGTCGACCGTTAACATAGAAAGGAGAGGAAGGTGCGGTACCATCCGTTACGCTTTGGAACAACGGCGACGTGTGCAACACATTGATGTCGTTGTTTGAACCTGGAACACCGAAATACTAATGCCAAATCCATAAATCATTCGACGCCACCGCTTCTAGTATGATGGTTGGTCTTTTGATGTCTCCCCTCACATACGCCCCTCGCAACTCTTTTGGACAATTTTTCCACTCGATATGTGTACAATCGATGCTACCGAGCATCCCGGGAAAATGCCATCTAGCCTCGTGTGCGGCGTAAATACGTGAGATGTCGTGGCTCGTCGGTTTACGTAAAAACTCGTTAGCATACAACTTAATGACCGCATTGCAAAAAAATTGCAAATATTCACGTGAAGTTCTTTCAGACATAGCTAGGTATTCATCATATTGATCGGGTGGGTTACCTGTCGCTAGTTGGCGAATGGCGGACGTGCATTTTTGTATCGGCGTGAAACTTGGTTTGCCCCTCGCATCGTAACGTTCTTGAAACCATTCCTCGCTTGCTTCGATGTCTCCAACAATCTTTAAAAATAATTCTTTGGGTAAACGAAACCGATCTCTAAACGTTTCGGCATTGTATAGCGGGTTTTCCACAAAATAATCGTTCATCAAAACTTCGTTGGCACTTATAAGATCACGGTCGACCATCTTCTTCTTTGGGCGGGACGACTCGGCATCAAGCTCGTTATACACCGACACAAAATAGTTTAGCGTGCCGTTGTCGGAAGACGACTCGGTATCGGTATCGCTAGACATCGGAAACGTCGAATCCGTAGGGAATTCCATTTGAGAAAGATATAAAAATTGTGTGAAATGGTTTTAAAATGGTTTAAAAAAGATATAGTTTGGTGTGTGAAAAATGGTTAAAATGTAGATATATATAGATAAATGGTTTAGTTTTTTTTTTTAATTGAATTTGCCGTTCATCAACGGTCATATACGTGCCAACGGTCGAATTTTTGAAATGTTTAACGCGTGATCTGTGCAACGCGTTGATGTTATAATGCGTGACCAAACAACCGGCGGCGGTGTTCCGTTGATGTTCAACGCGTTATGGACATCCATAACGCAACCGCCCCGTGTGGCCTAATTATCAATAGTTTGGTTATAGACAAGGGAATCAAAGTGTAAAATGTAAAAGACTAATTTACCCTCAATTATATATCGTACATTATGCATTAGTCTAAATAAATTTCTTAATTTTTAGGTATTAAAAAAAATTAACCATGCATTATATTTTCGTCAGTTCAGAGTTATCAAATCAAAATTAGGGTTTAATCACAGATTCAAATTGGAAGATGGGGGATGACGATACGAATCGCTGGCCCAAAATTATTCCTGAGAGAATTGTGTCCTGGTCCCCTGGCCGTGGACGTGAAATTTCCGGTAATTAATTGTTGGTCGATAATTGTATTCTGATATAAGCATGTATGTATGTATTTATGTATAACGATTTCAATAATTGAACAGATGTGGTCGACAAGAAGATCCTGCATGCGTTTAAGGGAGTTAAATCGTTTCCTTTAAAGCGGATAATCATTCAGTTTTGGCGACCGGAAACAATCGGCGGCAAGAGACTACTTGCATGTTACGGTTGCCCGTATGCCCTTTCGCTTGCTAACCATCGTCTCTGGAAATATAGGTCACGTTGTATCAAGTATTACTATAGCATTGATGATCTGGGTGTTCCAGACGACCCTATGACCATAAGCGGTGCTCCTCCAGCCACTGCATTCCTGAACCATTTTCCAGAGGTAGTTTTGGATCTTAGGGTTCATCGGGGGACTCCGTTGGTGGATCTTGCGTTGGAATGTGAATTGACTTGTTTTATGATGATTCCTGTGTTTTCTGAGACTGGCTGTGTTGGCATCGTTGAAGTATCTATGAGAATTCCGGCTGATCTTCTTGTAATATTCAACGATATAAAACGCGAACTAAAGGTATCTACTTTACTTAAGATATGATTGATTGATTGATTGATTCTTAATAAACAGTTTTATTATATTTGCCTTCTGTCTGCAGAGAGCCGGTTTGAGTATCACTCCTCCACGCGCATCTTGGCAGCCACACAAGGTAAATGAATAATCGAATACAATAGTTTGATTTCTAGTTTTAATACTTCAGTTTCTGTATACAGAGTATCGGTATAACCAGAGGTGGTTTCACACTCGCCAAAAGCGAAATCGCAGAGGCATTACAAGTGGCTGTACAGTCGCATGCCGTACCTCTAGGTCAAGTTTGGATGGCATATGAGAATCTTTATGACCGGACGAGCCGGATGTTATTGGGCAAATTGAATCATTTCTGTGTTAATTTACCTGGCGATCCTCTGTCTTCCGTTGAGTTTTTTTATCGTGATCTTGTACTCCTTTCTATGAAAAAGATGATAACGGTGGAGGGGCTCATTGGGAGGACACTTGCAACTCGTCAACCACACCTGTGCAAAAATATCCATAAGTTGAGGGATAATAGAGGGGTGTTGGCGGTACTCTCTGCCAATGTCAAGTGTGCTTCTTTTGTGATATGCTTGAGGAGCTCTCACACAGGAGAAGTTAACTACTTGTTTGAGTTCTTTTGGCCCCAAACTCTTGACCACTTGGCCTTGATGGAGGCTCTGTTGTTGACGCTAAGGGAGCATTTGCCAAGTTTCAAGTATGCTTCTGGGGCACGACTTGGTGATGAATTACTTGTTGTAGATGTTGACAATTCTTCTTCAGGAAGTGCGAGCACACCTCTCAAGATCTTCCCACGAAACAAATCATCAGTGGCGGGTAGGAAGAGAACAAGGGCATCGTTGGGTATGGAGACAAGGTCCATTGAAGGCCAAAGTGAGTTGACCAACATCAACGATCCAGAAGGTGATGATGATCTGATCATATTAGCAGTTTATAAAATTGATTACAGGTTATTCTACCTCCCAAGCTCACCTACATATAAAGTTTTTTTGGAGAAAGTATACCAGGAGTTTGACTTGAATCCAGTTGGGACCTACACAATCGAGTACCAAGTTCTTCCCGGTGACTGGTATAGTCTAACGAATGGCTCATGCTTGAAGAGTTGTGTTTCATCCTATCGCACATCGAAAAACATTGATTACATTAAGTTGCATGTGCGGGCAGTGGAGAAGTAGTAATTAACTTTGGTTGTGTAGGAAGGTATTATTTTTCGTTGTGTGGTAAGGTTCAAATCTATGCTTCTGGTTCAAGGCTTCGTTCTTCCTCAACTCAACTCAACTCGCCTCTCTGGTTCGAGGCTTCGTTTGTTCTGCTTCTACAAAAGTTCAATCTGTAATTCATAGTGTAGCCTACCAGCTTAATCCCTATGTAATTCCTTCAACATTGGACGTCTCCTTTATTCTTATATAGGAGCACTACGACATTACTCTCTCACTGATCTAGCATTTAGAGAATTTTATTTGTGGGTTTCTTTTATTTTATTGTTTTTCTTTATAACAAGTGGACTTGAATTGGTATAGTGGTTTCTGAATGAAACATAATGCGAAACAGCATGCCAATATCCTAGTCTTGGAGTTGCTGCGGGGAAAACAAACACTTGTATAGTATTATGTCGGGTGGGGCCGCGGGTGGTTGACCAGAAGATGTTGATGATGAATTACGATGAGTTTGGGAAAACATACTTTTTTAGTATGGGTCGAACCATGTTTTTCTGGACATGGTATTTTAGCCTTTCATCCATAATAATGACTTTTGGCCACAAATTTTGGTGAAGGTGTTTTCTTATTCTGCAGTTTTTTGTTTTGCGTAATAGTGATAGTACTATCTATGCGTTCTACAAGACCGAATTTTATTGCCAATCATACATAACCCGTGGCAACACGCGCACATTCCCACTAGTTTAATTTGAAAGACCGTATTACCCTTTTACTAACTTCAGTAGGTTGTTGTATCATAAGCATAAAATGTAGTAATTACTTAAATTTACCTTTCCAAATGCATTATAATAGTATAGATGATGTGGCCTTAGTAGTAACGGAAGGAGTTCGAACTTTGATATTCTTCTAGTAAAGTTACATATATATCAAAGAGATTAGGGTCAAATCTAAACGATTTCTTCTCTATCATGTTAAACCTAGCTTTAGCGATCATCCATAGCACGACGATCATCGTCGTGCATCATCTTCACACTTTTAATCTAAGATTCTCAGAAATGGACGTTCCTGGGAAACGCCGCACACAGCGGCGACGGTGGTTGGAGAAACCCCGCAGAAGGTGGCGGTGGTGGTGTGGAAACCCTACAGACAGGTCATGGTTTGCTGGATTTAGACCCAGAAGATGAGATGTTCGTTGATCATTTTACTGAAACATTTGAAGGCGATGAACCTGATTATGATTATAATGTGATTAAGCATGGTGATGGGGTTGGTGTCGTAGGAAACGAGCCCCTGGCGGGACATGTAGTTGACAACAATCCACCGTCGCATCAGCTGCCAAATGTTAACCAAGCTATTGAAGCCGGTGATGAGCAATTGCTGGTCATTTTTTATGATGCTTTCTTAGCTAATGAGGATCTACTATTGATTTAAATGATGATCTACTATTTGACTTGGGCGATTTAGATGATGATGCGACACCAGAAGTTTCCCCTCCTGTGCCGGTGGCTAATGTTTTCGAGCCTCTTTTAAGACATGGTGTTCGACTCCCCAAGCAACCATCGCTAACTCCACCTCTACCACTACCACACCCACGAGACTACCCCTCTGTGATACGTCACAACGACTCCGCAAATGAATTCGTGATGTTGTACAACTAGAAGTTGTGGGGGCGTTTGTACGGAATGTAGAGAACATGCAGATGATGTGGTTTCAATGGCATCAACGTGTTGCTTGAATATATGACCACAGTTCCAGTTTCCTTACACAAAGGCCCAACATAACTGGGAGACACCCTACCCTAAAGACGAGGATACAATGTCGGATTATTTTGGTCTCTTCAAGGACGACGTGTTAGAGCATGCTAATTGTAAGAAAAATGTCAAAGATTAACTTTGGGTGGGTTTCAAAGGTATGAACAATAATAATATTATATTAAAATCTATAAGCATATACATAAACCATATCTAAAAATAAATTGTAAGAAAAATGTCACCATTTGTAAACCATTGAAGAACTCAATGGCTTCTTGATAATTCTCGATCCGAAATTAGGTCTCTGACTCTTTGACACTTTGCATGAAACTCAGTATCCAATTCAGCATCTTCTTTACCAGCCTCTTGAACAAATACGCGAGCAACATCCATAATACCCTTGTCAGCAAGGGCATCTAAAACCACTCCATCAATGGCTTCCTTTAGCTGCATCTCTTTAGTTTATTCGGGTGAACATAATATGGGATAAACTAATCAGTAAGCTATCCCAATTACAAAAGGTTCACCCGAATAAACTAATCAGTAAGTTATCCCAATACAAAATGTTCACCCGAATAAACTAATCAGTAAGCTATCCTAAAAGTAACATTCAAACTTTACAAAATGTTCACCCAAATAAACTAATCAGTAAGTTATCCCAAAAGAACATGTTGTCACCACCATGATTATCAACATCCTAACCTATCATAGAATTCACCCCCACCCCTCACCCAAACACGTTAAAAGACTCAAATACCCACCGCCAATAATTCCCGTCGTCTCATCTCAAAAGCATCATAGTTATGTATACAGTCAGTCCAATTCAAAACCGTATCAAGAGGGACGTACTCCTTTTCAAGTGCATACCACAACGAAAACGCATTATAACCGGTGTTGCAGACGCTTGCAACTTGAGTCCGAAATTGTGGATAGGACATGTCTCCCCGGCCATAAAATAATGTATGAAAACCATTCAAGTATACAACGACAATAGGAATTATCTCAGCATTACCCGATATCGGCCAAACCACATAGTTGAACTGTTGAAGTCTTCTATTGAGTGTCTCCCCGACACTATAAAAACAATGTAAAAGATGTTAATAAATAAATACGAACGAAACAGTGGAAATGACTCGAGAAAAACTTACTATTAGCATGCTGTAATATGTTGGCCCCAAAATAATCGGACATTCTGTCTTCGTCTCTGGGGTATCTCCTTCTTATGTTGGGCCTTTGTGTAAGTAAACTGACACTCTGGTTCATAATTCCAAGGGATTGAACAACACGCTGATGTCATTCAAACATGTTCTGTGTGTTTAACGCCCCCATATCATCTGCAGCAGCATGAATTGCAAGTGCGGGGTCGTTGTAACGTATCACAGAGGTAGAATCTTGGGCGTGGTATATGTAATGGTTGCATTTGTAGTAGTGGACCCATTGGTAGAGGTGGAGCTGGCGGTGGTGCCTTGGCGAGTCGAACTTCGTCTCTAAAAACATGTCCGAAAGCAGCAGGCACTGGCACAAGAGGCGGAGGTTCTTCTGGTCCCGCAACAAAATCCATATCAAATAGTAAATGGTTTCACTCCCCGCCCCTAACGCCATCCAATTCAACTATTAAATCCTAATCACATGCCCCTCATGTGAGGGGCATTTTAGTCTTTTCCCACTCAAACTTATTAATTTCCCTATTTAATTTACACACACTTTCTCTCTCTACACCATTCCCCACACCTTCATCATCCCCAATTCTCAAACCCTAATGATTCCTTAGCAAGTTGAGTAATTCCCTGTTACCCATGACATTGTAGTCTAGTGGTATCTTGGGGGTGGGATAAGGCTTATGACCATTAGGTCATGGGTTCGATTCCCACAAAGGAGGTTTTCCCAGATTTATTGGGTTTCCTCCTGAATTGGTGTATAGACATTATTGCCTAGTGGAGATGGACATGATCGGGTGGTTCTGCTGGTGACACGATGATACTCCAGTGGTCCGTCAGTGATCCAAATTTGCCGTTAAAAAAAAAGTAATTCCCTGTTATACTTCAACAACAGTAACAAAATGGCCACCATCTTGAATCCGGAGAGAGATTCGAGTACATCGAGTTGATCTCTGGAGGAGTACATCGAGTTGATCTCTGGAGGGGCAAAATCGTAATTCCAGTCGTCGGAGGTCTAGGTTGGTTTGTTTAGACAATGAAGATGATGATGATGATGGAGGCACACATGCTAACTTAGGAGCCCTTTTAGCATCTTCTTGAACAAAATAACGGTTAGCGGTTCCTTGCCATGCTGCTCTTGCTTCTGCTGCAGCCATTCCATCAAGAACTAATATTTCTTCAAAATGACCCCTAATTTAAACATTAAAAAATCTAAATAATCAAACCAACAAAGAACACTTGCACAAAGATTCATGTAACATGGATGATGAATAGTTTGTGAACAAATATTAAGAACCAATCAAATCTTACAAACTGCAAGTAAAACAATCATATAATCAGCAAAAATTAGGTTCATCTAAAAGGGAATTCAAGAAAATTAAACCCACAAAATTCAATGATGAACCCATTAACCCAACATCCAAAACTAGCAAAGATATGAGCTTTTTGGGCAAAATGATTAACAAGAACACTGAAGAAAGATCTGATCTATGTAAAAGGGTAAAATTTAACTAATGGGTAACTGGTAATTTAGCAGATAGTAAAGTAAACAAGCAAAATCATGCAATAATTAAGCGTCTAATAGAGCAGTTACTACACAAATATGAGTGATTTGATGAGTACTAAAAGTATCAGAAGACTTACCACCATATTGATTGGAATTTTGACTGCAAATTAAAAAAATTTATTGAATCTTCTTCTGAAACCTAGAGAGAGAGATGAGATGAGATGAGATGAGATGAGATGCAGGAGAATGGTGTAGAGAGAGAGGAAGTGTGTGTAAATTAAATAGAGAAATTAATAAGTTTGAGTAGGAAAAGACTAAAATGCCCTTTATGTGAGAGGCATGTGACCAGAATTTAACAGTTGAATTTGATGGCGTTAGGGGCGGGGAGTGAAATAGATATAAGCTTTATAGAACAAAGAGTAAAATGGCTATTTTTAAAGATTGGGGCAAAATCGTTAAAACGACCAAACCACATGGAGTAAAACGGAAGCTTACTTTACCAGTTATCACCTTCAGGTGATGTTAACATAAGGTCATCCGTAGTCATAAAGCCCCTTGTGGGGCGTTATGCGACACCTTTCGTGCCACGTCACACAGGGCTTTATGGGGCGTTATATCACTAAAGATCGTAGTCATAAAGCCCCTACACATCATTACCTAATTATTAATTTTCAATTTCATTAATTAATTATAAAAACCCTTAATAATTTTTGATTGGTCAACACTTGAAAAGCAAATCCCATGGCGCCGCTATGCATATCGCGCCTCCCACCAAAAACTCCCCCATAGCACCGCCCGTCGTGGTGTGCGGGGCTATGGGGCGATATACATCAAAAAAATGCCCAAATAACGCCCCACAACATGTCTTTTGATTCATTTTAGTTTCTTTACAATAATATCTGTATTTTTATTTCTCAGGTGGTCATCGGTATCACATTGTGTCGATCAGTTCCTGTAAACTGTGCACATGTAAATGAGTTTAAGCACTAGTATCTTGTTGGAGTGAGTAGTGAAATATCTACAAAACTTTTAAATTAAATGCAGTTTTTGCACTAGTATCTTGTTGGATTCTTTTAAGCCTCGTATTAAAGCAAGAAATCTCAATCTTGGTTTCTGAGTAATTTTATAAGTTTGTATTTGCTTGTTTATCATTTAGTTATCTATGTATAGTTAATAAAAAAAATATAGGTGAGGAAATACTAATAAACAAACAATGGGTTGAACATTGAACAAACAATTGTTTTGTTTAATTCCAAACTGGATTGGGTTATAAACCGAACCGGGCTGTTCAACCTTGGTCAAAACTGGTGAAATCAGTTTGGGTCATAAACCGTATAGTATAACAAACAATCTGAGTAAAGACTAAAAGGTGGAATAACAAACAATCAGAGTAACAAACTTTCTTTTTTATGTAGTGATAGTACTATATATGTTGAGCTATTTTTCAGTAGTATAGTACTATTTTGTTTTTAAAAGAAAACTTAATGTTTAGCTTTAGAGTAAAACTAGAAGTAGCATCCGCTGCGTTGCGGTCGGGGTTCAACTTCATATCATACGTTTGAGTAACCCAGTTTTAGAAAGTAAAATACATCAACCAAGGTAGGGTCAAAGGAGGGTAAGATGTAGATAGTCTTACCTCTACACCGTAGAAATAAAGAGCCTGCTTACATCGAGACCCTGCTCGATAGTAGTTTTGCATCAAGCCTTGGACATAAGGCACAAAACACTCAACAATTAGGACAAAAACCAATTAGTGCATGTACCTCCTGTCTTTCGGCTATCAACGGCACCACATGATGCATGATTAACTGTCCCTCGCTTTTTAACATTATTTTCATGAAATTAGTAAAATAACGGAAATTAACCGACCCGTGGTTTCTTCAAAACAACCATACATATTTCAATACAAATGGTACAAACAATAGCGCAAACATATATTACTACTTATTATTATTATAAATAATGCTTTTGTACAACCATTGAATGCACAAAACACCAAGATAGCATGGTGTACAACCTTTAATGCAACAAAATGTTGCAAATTAGAATATTATATAATAACCATCACTTTTCACTCTCCAATATCACTTCACATCTACTATTAGCTAGATTTATGTGAAAATATCACCTGATATCGTTACAGCTTGATTTTTGTGAAAATATCATCTAATGTCGTTACAAAAAGTAAAAAAACTACCAATGAATTTTCATGATATGCCTTTGTTTTTTTTTCTTCACATTTGGCTCTTTAGCTTGGTTCCACAGGTAAGCCTTTAAGGGTGTACGGGGTGGTCGCGGCAAAGAAAAACCCCTTTAAACCAAATGAATCACTTCCTGACCCTTTTGACACACTTGGCCTTTTAAATTGGGATTTTTCACCGGTGTTCTAACAAGAACACCGTTATTCGGTAAACACTGAGCCTACCCAACCAAACCCGAAATAAATGAAACCAATTGGTTTTTGAAATACCTTAACCAAAATATTTGGTTATGGTTATGGTTACGGCTCAAAACTGAACCGAATCGCCCCATGCACACCCTTAAAATCACCAACCTAAGTGTTGTGTTCCCCGCCTCATCGTGCGGTCACCCTACTAGTTTAAGTTTAACAAAATTAACAACCGGATATGGACAATTAATAGACAATTTTTCTTGTCAGCATTCATTCTGTTCATTTGTTTTCAGTTTTTTAAAAAGTATACGAATGAGCATATGCAATATGTTTGTTTCGGATTTTGTTCTCTTTCTTTCTGTTGGTTTTTTGGCTAGATTGCCTTTTGTGAGTTGGTAGGGTTTGCTAGTGGTTATTGTTGGTGAATGAATAAAATGGGTCGTTCAAAAAAGAAAATATTACAAGTTTAAACCAAGTTATAGCATTAATATTAGGCCCATTAATGTAAATGCGCCTCTCATCAAATAGATTAGGGTCAAATCCAAACGATTTCTTCTCCATCACGTTAAACCTAGGTTTAGCGATCATCTATAGCATCGGCGATCATCGTCGTGCATCATCATCACACTTTCAATCTAAGATTCTCAGTAATGGACATTCCTGGGGAAACGCCGCACACGGCGGTGGTGATGGGGAAACGCCGCAAACGGTGGCAACGGTGGTGGGGAAACCCCGTAGACGGGTCAGGGTTTACTGTACTTAGACCCGGAAGATGAGATGTTCATTGATCATTTTACTGAGATATTTGGAGGCGATGAACCAGATTATGCCTATAATGTGATTGAGCATGATAATGGGGTTGGTGTCGTAGGAAACGAACCCCTGGCGGGAAATGTAGTTGACAACAATCCACCATTGCATCAGCCGCCAAATGTACCAAGCTATTGAAGCCGGTGATGAGGAACCGCCGATCATTTTTGATGACGCTTTCTTGGCTGATGACGATTTACTATTGATTTAGATTATGATCTACTATTTGAATTAGGCGATTTAGATGATGATGAGGCACCATAAGTTCCCCCTCCTATGCCGGTTGCTAATGTTTTCGGGCCTCTTTTAAGACATGGTGTTCGACTCCCCAAGGAACCATCGCTAACTCCACCTATACCACTACCACACCCACGAGACTACCCCTCTGTGATACGTCACAACTACTCCGCAAATGAATTCGTGATGTTGTACAACTAGAAGCTGTGGGGGTGTTTGTACAGAATGTTTTTACATTGTTTTTATAGTGTCGAAGAAGACACTCAATAGAAGAATTCGAGAGTTCCACTATGAGGCTTGGCCAATACCTGGTAATGATGAGATAATGCCCATTCTCGTTCTTTACATCAATGGTTTTCGCGCCTTGTTTTATGGCCAGAAGAACATGTCGTATGCACAATTTCGGAACCAAGTTGCAAACGTTTGCAACACCGGTTATCATGCGTTTCAGTTGAGGTATGCTCTTGAAATGGAGTACGTCCTTCTTGATGTTCCTATCGATTGGATTCGCTGTATGAATAACTATAATGCGTGGGGGATGGTACGACTGGAATTGATGGTGGTGGATATTCAGTTTGGCATACATGACTAATTTGGTCGTTTTGACTTGTTCTTGAACATTGTGTGCCTATCTTAATATGAATAGTGACATTAGTTCTAATTATAGTCTAAAACAATTTAGATGATTAGTTTATTTAGGTGAACATTTTGTAAAGTTTGAATGTTATTAATTTTGAAAATCCGAATTGCACTGAGTATAAAACTAGAGTTCACTTTTTTAAATCATTCTCACCAATTTTTCCAATCATCAATTTCATTTGCATTATTAAACCTGTGTGTTTGCATGGGTATTGCTGTTGCGTATAACATTTATAGAAGAAAAGAAAGTTAGAAGTATTTGAAACATATGTGTGAATGCTCTTATTTATGAATAATACCAAAATAGCAATGCAAAATCTTTATTTCCAGCTTGGTCACGAGAGTAACAAGGAGGATACCACACCTATGACTCTATGAGAGTGACTCTATGAGAGTCTGACTCTATGAGAGTCTGAGGTGGCCCCAAAA
Source organism: Helianthus annuus (assembly GCF_002127325.2). NCBI lineage: Eukaryota > Viridiplantae > Streptophyta > Magnoliopsida > Asterales > Asteraceae > Helianthus > Helianthus annuus. The sequence continues at coordinate 6,633,398 of NC_035444.2, forward strand.
TTTGCTTGAAGACCTGACGTTAAATTCTTGATGATGAAATATGAATAAGAGTTAACGCCGAGAAGATGGTGAATAACTAGAATTGTTGATGCGATGAACACTCTTGACCCGGGCTAACGAGCATGCAATGACTAAAATCTTAGAAGTGAAGACATGACCCTAGTTTATAAATAAACATGGCGCGATGATCGGGTGTCTCTCCTCTATCCTAGATGAAGGGTTGGTGCAGAGGATAAGAGTATTTATGGATCCATATGTTTACTAATATTCTAATAAAAAAGTTCATGAACAAACATAGAAATGTCTACATATGTACCGTAAGATTTCACATTATTAAAATAAATAAATATATAAATAAATTACAGAATTGGATTTATATTTATTTACTATATAACAATTAGCAACTTTTGTTAATAGTAAATTACACCAATTTGACTCACATTTATTATATAATAATTTATTTATTTATTTATTTACTATATAACAATTAACAACTTTTGTTAATAGTAAATAATTTTCATTGGTGAAGATGTTAAAATCTTATAGGTTTATATTTTAAGTCTTTTCCTTTAAAAAAAAACAATTTTTAGTTTCAAATCTACCCCTTGCACTATAGATAATGTACGACTTTAACCAACAATTAGCAGTTTTTGTTAAAAGTAAATAGTTTTGATTAATGCATATGTTATAATCTTATAGGTTCATATTTTAACTCTTTTCCTTTTTCTAAAAGAACAATTTTTAGTTTCAAATCCGCTCCTTGCACTATAAGATAATGTACGACTTTAACCAACAATTAGCAACTTTTGTTAATAGTAAATAGTTTTGATTGATGCATATGTTAAAATCTTATAGGTTCATATTTTAACTCTTTTCCTTTTTCTAAAAGAACAACTTTTAGTTTCAAATCCACCCCTTGCACTATAGATAATGTACGACTTTAACCAACAATTAACAACTTTTGTTAATAGTAAATAGTTTTGATTGAAGCATATGTTAAAATCTTATAGGTCCATATTGCAACTCTTTTCCTTTAAAAAAACATTTTTTTAATTTTAGATCCACCCCTTGCATTATAATTAACTCTTTTTCTTTTCTAAAAAAAACATTTTTTAGTTTCAGATCCACCCCTTGCACTATAGATAATATACGACTTTAACCCAATAGCTTTATTATATCTTATAACTTGCGTTCGGTAATTTATTTTTACAAAAACTAAATACGCGATATAATTCTTTTTGAAAACAGATCGAGCTGGTACCCCTCAAAAAAAAAACATAAGTACTAGCATTGGTACTATTAGAACCATTACTGGTATTTGTCTACTATGGTTTTTAATCGATGTAAAACATATATCAGCATCCTTTTGGACTTATGGCGACTTTATTTTTTAAGTTTTAGTTTTCAGTTGTTATATTGAGTGTCGGTACCATATCGTTGTTATATCGAGTGTCGGTACCATATCGATATTGTATTGAACTGAACCAATATTTGCTTGATTCCCACTATTAACGCTATTTTTACCACTGCGTTTACGTTTCCTTTTAAATTTTATTAAAAACCAGGTCACCCTGCCGCAAAGCACAGGTGTAATCCACTTATTTTAACCTTAATGCCATCAAAATCACTCACACTATCCTCCACCAAGTTTTTTGAGAGGCTAAGTTTAGCATTACATAACAAGTTAAAACATACTTATAATATCTAATGAATATAATAAACTTTGAAGCTCAGTAACTATATAATATAATTATATAAACACCATTTACCTTCCTGTAACAAAACTGGTTATCAACATATATATGCATGTTAAAGCATTACCTCAAATGCTTCTTAGGAATTTAATCCATCCTTCACCTGCAACTAAATAATGTCCTACAGCTCAACTATAACAATGTCACTTGATATAACGTTCGCGTCGCTATTTATCGTTACATTTTCGCACGACATATACATACCCTTTTTATAAAAACAAAAGCGAAAAAAGAAAAAACCGCGAGTGACTACATTGTTACACATTTCATAAACCATATCCAATTTCAAAGTTTTCATGTATTAGAACTTAGCCACTGGTCCAGCGCCGTTTCCGAGCAGGGCGCTCGGATTTGACCTCTGACTCGGGTTGGGTTTCCGGCTGCGCGGAAATCAATGGCTCGTTTTCTATCTTTTTAACAGCTAAAGCTTCCTTCTCACTTGGCATAGGAAGTTTGAACCGCTCGCTTCGTTTCTTTAACTTTTCAACGGTGTCCAAATGTTTATCTTCCGGTGGTTTTGCATCCTCGGCTTTCTCTTCCGCCAAAGGTTTTGGTTTCTCGAGGTTTTCTTGCGGTTTAACGGATTCTTCCGGAAGCTTTGTGGAAGGACCGTTATCTTTGTATTTTATATCGGTTTCTTTTACGTCAAGAGTGAAATCCTTCTCTTTGTGGCTCGTCCATCGCTCCAGTTTCGAACGCCCTTTTTTGGATTCTTGTTGTTCATCGTCATCTGATGAAGCGTTTTCTTTTTCTTTGTGCTTTTTCGAAGATTTTCTGATCCCGGGGTTTTGGTCATTGGCACGTTGTTCAATATTGCCTCTCGAGCTCGCCTATTTAAACCAAGAGAACAAAAAATAATATAAAGTTCATATAACCGCCGTTTATCTATTATGTTAGTTCCCACCGAGGGCAAAACAGGTACAAAAAAAATCAATAACAGGTTTTGGTTGATTTGGGCTTTGGTTAATTCGGGTTACGGTTAACGATTCAGTTATTGCTCACCCTTTGACACTGTTAATCACGTAACATAACAATTTTTTAATTAAAATATAGCAATACTATACTCAAATTGAAGATATTAAAATACTCGCTTTTATGGTGTATTTAAAAAAAATTAGCGTACAAAAAAGTTAACGACCGTTTAAAAATCAGGGTAGTTAGTTTTTTTATAATGAGATAAACTCTAACTATTAACTAATTATCTATAGTTTCGTTAGATGAGGGAATTAAAGTATAATTAGTGTTAGAAAGACTAATTTACCCTCACTTTAGGTTGTACCTTATGCATTAAAGCAAAAAAAAGTCTTAACTTTTGGGTAGCTTAAAATGCCCTTGTGTTATGCATTGTAAATAGTATAGATATAGATATAGATATACAATTGCTAAATAAGTATAGCTAATTTACGTACCCGCTCACTTTTCTGACTGTTATTATCTTCTCGATTCCTTCTAGAAGTAGACAACGAATTGTGAATCGTACCATCGGTTTCTTTACCCTTTTTTAGCGTTTCTTTATGCTTCTTATCCTGCACCACGTGCGTATCTTTACTACTACCACCGTATCCCCTTTCATGCCTCGACGGTATTCTTTCGTCATTACTAATCTTATTTCCTTGTAAATACGCATCGTCCCGCCCTCGATGTCTTGAAACGGTTTCGTTTTCGAATTTTTCCCTTCTACTTACCGGTTCCCGGCCCGTTTCTTTGAACGGGTAATCTTTGTTTGAGCTTCTAGAGTCTTCTTTCAATCTAGTATGGCCCACCCAAGATTTGTCTTTTTCTCGTTCTCGTTCTTTCCACTCATCCCTTTCTCTATGTCTTTCGACTTTCTCTCTTTGCAAACTATCGTCATGGTCACGTTCCCGTTTTCGTCGACTGCTACTTTCTCTATGGGCCTCGGGAATGGTATGATGACGGGTTTGCGATTTTAAACTATCGTTTCGCTTTAAAACGGGATTCATATCTCTATCGTAATCACCCTTCCAACCACCGTTCTCCAAAGCTTTTCTTGATCGATGTTCGTTTTTATCGCTTCTTTCGTTTTCTCTCGCCTTATGGCTTCTTTTCATCATGTCTTCGTGCCATACCCCTTCGGATTCCTTCGACCTTTTTCGATCGTAATTTTCGGGCTTCGGGTGTGACCGGTACCCTTGATTCGATTCCCACTTTCTGTGAGGATACTCATCACGGCCCCTCGTTTCATACATCGGTTTCCGGATGTGTATACTATGAATTGAATCCTCTCGATCGTCACCTCTTTCAACAGAAGAATGCTCCGCTCGAGTGATCAGTTTTTGTTTTTTCACTTTATGTTTTAATTTTTCGTCTTTGAAGGTATTGTCGTCATTTGTGTTTCCATCCGTAACCACGTCGTCTTTAACAGCAGCATCGGTTTGGTCAAAACTTCGATTCTCACCACTGCCAAGGGTCAACGGAGATGAAGAATGGCTTTGTTTACGGTCAACGCTTTCGGTTGACTCTTCGTTCAGATTATCAGTCAAACGGGGTGATCTGTTGGATGCCGTTCTCTTCACTGGCCTATTATAATTATAAAGAATAATTAAACGCGCTAGTTAAAAAATTAAAATAAATTAGATGAAAATTATTATTATTAAATCATACCTGTTTCTAGAATCGAGATGATCATCCACTTCGGTTTCTGAAAAGTGCGGGACGCGATCACGTGTAACTGCCACGTCATGCGCCGAACCAACGAACGGTGCTCTTCTTCCGGAAACTTCTCGTTTCCTGCCATTATAATAAGCTTGTGGTTTATCAAAACGGTCAACTTCGGATCCATCTTCATCTTCAATCTCAACGACTTCTTTTTTGTTTTCTTTCGAGAAACCATCTTCAAGATGCTCCACAACATCAACATCATCTCCTTGAACAGATTCAGGATCTGGAGACGGAGATCTCTGCAATACAATCTGTTCGCTCAAAAAAGAAAACCATTAGTTATGTGATTTGGGCTAACTAGAGATGGGAAAATAAGCAAGCGGAAATATGTGTTCACGAACTGTTCATGAACACTTATCGAACGAGATTTTCTGTTGTGTTCGTTCGCCAAGAAAATGAACGTGTTCATGTTCATTTGTTGATTTTAGGTAACGAACGCAAACGAACGTTCATAAACACAATCTAATGTTCATGAACACAAATGAAAACAAACGGACACAAACAAGTGTTAATGAACATAATATATACTTATTAAATATTTTATTTGTTAGAATTTTGAAGTATTTAAATAGATATAAAAAATTAAAACACTAACGAATTATCCAACACAAACGAACATAAACAAACACGTTACCGAACGTTCACGAACATAAATGAACGAACGTGGCCTCTGTTCATGTTCGTTCATTTAACTAAACGAACGGAACTTCTTGTTCGTGTTCGTTCATTTATTAAACGAAAGAACACAAACGAACTTCCAGCCGAACGGTTCACGAACTGTTCACTGAACATTTGGTTCGTTTGCAGCCCTAGATAAGACGGGTCAGATAACGGGTCAGGGTTGGATTGTATATTTCGCTCACCTCAATAATAGCATCGGAATCACGGATTCGTGGTGGGCGCGTATCAATAGATGGAAGTCGTTCACCAAAACCGGTTTCCACCTGTATTGCCTTTCCAGTTGGCTGTATTTTCAAAAAAATATCGATTAGTTATTGCTACATCATAGGGTCTCAAAAATTCTGACTTTAAAACATTGGTGCATACCAATTGCATCCGAGCAGGTGCGGGTCCCTTTGCTAAGTCACTCTGCACATTGATTTTTACAATGTTACGGTTTTCGGATGAAAAGTCGTGCCCGGCTGCTGCGGCAAGCTCTGGTGGAAGATCCGGATCATACTCCTAAAATACAGTAAAACAAAAAAAAATATTATTTATTTTATTTATCATCAGTATCATGAGTTGTGTACTGCATGCCACATAAGCATTGATTGCATACCTGTTCGGTCCTCCCACTTTCGTAGACGCGAATCTTGCTTTGCATTGTAGCCTCCAATCGGTGTTGGTCCTACAAACAAAAACATTAAAAACAAAAAAATAATAATTTTTATGTAGCCTTTTTTCACGGGTAAAATGCCATTTTCGTCCTTGAGGTTTGGTCAGTTTTGCGACTTTCATCCAAAGGTTTGTTTTTTCGTATCTGGGTCCAAAAGGTTTGAAATCTTGCAATTTTCATCCTACTCGTTAACTCCATCCATTTTTCTCAGTTAAGTCAGGGGTATTTCTGTCTTTTTAGAATTTCTTTCTTTTATTAAACTGAAAAACACTACAAGAAATAAAGATCCACCCCTTTGATTCAAAAAAACTATGTATATTATATAAACAGAAAAAATAAGTAAAAAGACGAAAATATCCCTGACTTAACGTTAAAAAATGGATGGAGTTAACAGGTCGGATGAAAATGGCAAGATTCCAAACCTTTTGGATCCAGATGCGGAAAAACAAACCTTTGGACGAAAGTCGGAAAACTGACCAAACCCCAGGGACAAACAATATACAAGATAGCGGGAAATCTTTGTAGCACTCACCAGCTGTTTGCAGTATTCCTTCCAGCTTTCTTCATTCATACCGAAATTGAAAAAATCCGACACGTCAACACCTTGGAGTCTCCATGGTTTTTCCTCAAAACCGTCAATGTCCACTTCAAATATAGTCCTAATAAGGAGACAACCAGATGTCAGAACTCGTTATGAAGTATGAACCACATGGGTTTTATACCAATCAAATATTTTTAACTGTAACTACCGTGTTTTCTGCATACCTTTAGAGACAATATATCTATCTGACGTGTATGCATTAGATCTTAGTATAGGTGGCCATTTTGACCTATGTTCTTATTAAAAGGTCGGTGTGCGTTATGTTTTAACTCTATTGTGTTAAACGCTCAAACACGTAAAAAAACTAAAAGTTGTTGAGAATAAAAGAGGTCAAATGGATCAAACAGTTCAAAAGTTGCTCAAAGTGTATTTTCGATGAATAAAACCTCGTAAATAGATTTAGTACAAAAGTTAGATAATTATTGATAGAGTTAATTACTGTTTTCGTCCCTGTGGTTTGTCAAAAATCACTATTTCAGTCCATTAGTTTAAAAATTGCGATTTCAGTCCCTGTGGTTTCACTCTCGTAACCATTTCAGTCCATGTGGTTTCACTTTCGTAACCATTTCAATCCATTTATTTTGTAAGTACAGGGACTGAAATGGTTACAAGGTGGACTGAAATGGTTACGAAAGTGAAACCACAGGGACTAAAATCGCAATTTTTAAACTAGTGGACTGAAATAGTTATTTTTGACAAACCATAAGGACGGAAACAGTAATTAACTCTTATTGATATAATACGATTCTTGTACTCGTACTTGACAAGCTAACTATTTACAATAGGGCTAGGTTCATTTGTGAACAACCTCCTTGATTGTGAACATTAGTGCACTAATCCTCGCCCTTGATTATCAATACACAAGTGTAAATCAATGGCCAGGATTTGATGATGAAAATACACTAGTGTATTTTACGATTTGATGATGTAAATCAATGGCCAGGATTTGTTCACTCAGTTCACAAATACACTAGTGTTCACTCTAGAACTCCACCCTATATATATATATATACAGGGAACGGTTAAAATGAGAACTCCCCCAAGTTGTGAGAACCAGAGAACTCCTTGAAAAAAAAGTATTTTTTGGCTAAATTTTTTTAAAACTATGCAACATTTTTCAAAAAAAAAAAAAAAAAAACCGTATACGTAAATTTACATCAATGTAAAACAAATTTACATAAGTGTACACCGCCAAAAAGGGAGACATCATATGCTTTTGTAATTTTTTTTACAGCAGTGTGTGCGGATAAAAAACCCTGGCGTAAATGAATGCTAGGCTATTTTTTTAAATTTTTTTTTACAAATCTCTTAGTTAGATCTTCATCTACGTTTCTGGCAAAAACGGTTAAACAATTCGCACGGAAAGTAGGATTTCCCATCAGAGTTCTCAAGTTCTCGCAACTCAAGGGAGTTCTCATTAGAACCTAATCCTATATATATATATAGGGGAAGGTTAACGTACATTACGGCTTAACGTACATCACGTACGACACGTAATTACACACGTTCATTTTAAAATCACGCACGTTATTACTCAAAAATCCAAAATCACGCATATTGAAAACATTAATCACGCATGTTATAGAACAAATCATGCACGTTGTTGTACGTGAAGCACGTTAAGCCGTAATGTACGATATACTTTTTCTATATATATATACTTATATATGATAGAGAGAGAGAGAGAAGTGATCCTGGTCAACCCAACCCGTACAGCCCACCCAAACTACGACATATAGATAATGAACAGAAATCCAGATAAGAGATGATATCAGTTTACAATCATTACTTATGCGAAGGAAGTGTGAAATCAAGTCCACTGCCGAATCCACGACCCGCTCCATTGCTTCCCCAACCCTGCATCCCGTAACCCGAATGAAAATTCTTTTGCATATTGGGAGGAACATTTTTATTAACGCCAGGTGGACGCCATTCACCTCTACCTCGACCAGCAAAAGGTAACGGACCTCCAGGTGGACGAACTTGACCCGGGGCTCCACCAACTGCTGCAGGACCTGCTCCGGGAATAGGTGCAGCTCCAGGTCTCACATACTACACATTTTTTAAAAACATAATTAAAATACGTCGGGGTTAATCCTCAAAAGTAGATAAGTATGCACCATAACTCCATAAGGTAATAATAGTTTAGTAGACGCTAAAAGATAAAACTTTATCATAGTATTGTATGACTTGCATTCAACCCGAATTAGTATAATGTGATACTGATATCCCATATATATTTCACCCTTCAAAATGGAATTTCCGTAAAAAGTGGGAACTAATAATTGATTTGATGCAAATGAGGGGTGATAAAAAAAAAAAGAGTTAATTACTGTTTTCGTCCCTTAAGTTTGTCAAAAATCACTGTTTTAGTCCATTAGTTTAAAAAATGCGATTTCAGTCCCTGTGGTTTCACTTTCGTAACCATTTCAGTCCCTGTGGTTTCACTTTCGTAACCACCTCATAACCATTTCAGTCCCTGTACTTACCAGAATAATGGATTGAAATGGTTACGAAAGTGAAACCACAGGGACTGAAATGGTTACGAAAGTGAAACCACAGGGACTGAAATCACAATTTTTAAACTAATGGACTAAAACAGTGATTTTTGACAAACTTAAGGGACGAAAACAGTAATTAACTCAAAAATATTGTATGGGTTAGTGCTACTCTTTGCAATATGGACTTAAAACATTAAACGCGTATATTTTCAAAATTCAACGGCTCGGACCATGCCTTAGATCAATTAAAAATATAAAGTGGACATGACGAAACAGTCGATGTGCGTCTAAACAGTCAAGGCGGTCTTATACGTTAATCTTAAAACACGAGTTGAATGCCACTTGATGGAGCGAGAGCAGTTGCATCAGATACGTTAATCTTGACTGATGCATAACATCAGGGCAAGATTCGATTAGAATCCCAATATTCGCAGTTCCATAAAGGAATCATAATATAAGCTCGGTATCAAAATAACACATTAAAAAGCATAAAATAATTCATTTCAAGGAGAAAAAAAAAATATTTCATTGATCAACGAAAGGAGTCACTACAACAACATTCCCTGATTTAATCCTTGCAACTAAATTTAAAAAAGTATGTACATTTACCATCTTTGATTCTTTTCCAACTAAACAATACAACAATTTACATGTCAAGATCATCCTTGTACTACAATTACCACTAACCTTAAACTGAGAATGAAACGGATGATACCCATGACCGCCAAATCCCATCTTCTGCGCACCCGCACCCGCAGCTCCACCATCCCCACTCACTAACTCGTTCCTTTCACCGCCCCCTTCACCCGCCTGACCGACATCCTCCCCCCAATCTTTCATCTCCTCCATCGGCTGACGAACAATATGACCCGCATCCGCATTATCCGTAACAATCACCAAATCATCCTCATCCTCATCTAAACCACCTCCACCACCTTCCATCCCCATCATCCCCATATCATTATCATCATTCAACACAATTTGCAAATCATCTTCACTATCACTATCATCCCAACCCGGTTCGATACTGTTCGAAACCGGAGCTCCGGATGCCGATAAACCCGGAATCATAAACCCATCTTCCTCTTCTTCTTCTCCACCCTCTTCAATCCCAAAATTCTCCTCCTTAAAGATTTCACCTTTATCAAAATCTTTATTATCTTTATGATCAAAGATTGGATCTTTTTGAATACCCTTATGTTCTAACTTCATAAAACCACTACTAGACCCCAAAACCCTAGGTTCTGGATCAGGGTTCTGTGCAGCTTCATCTTTATTACTCAAATTCAAATTGAAATTCAAATTATGATCGGATTGATTGGGTTTTGAATTGGTAACACTCTTGGAGCCAAAGAGAATCTCCTCATCGTCGCTGGGGATGGTGTTATCGATCGGAGGTGCAGACGACGTCGTTTGAAGAGGCTGGAGGACGTCGGTGTATAGATCTCCGAACTCATCATCGTCTTCCATTGGATTTGGATGCTAGGGTTTGAAGAAGATCGGTGAATTGAAATAGAATTGTGGGTTGATTCATCAAGCAGGTGAAGAGATGAATTGAATCATGGTTTTGTAGGCGCCTAGGTGGAGTTAGGGTTTGATTGTTAGGGTTATTTTAAAACCATTATTTTAGGATTTTATCTTCATGCTTATATATTGTGTTTCTAAGTACTATAAATACAAAGTTAGGGTGGTTATATAATTTATAGTTTTATGTATGAATAATGTTTTGGCCTAGTGGTTAAGGCCATGGGGTATGGGGCTTGGGTTGGGGTGTGGCCGTGTGGGTGTGGGTTGGGGGAAAACGCTCAAGGCACCATCCTGGGTGGGCTTGGGGTTGGGGCGTGGCCCTTGGGCTTGGGTTTCAAGCCGGGCGTGAGGCGGGGGAAGGAAGCTGACATGGCGGGCTGTCTATGGCTAAAAGAAAAGAGCCGTTGGGCTAGCTGTTGGCCAACGGCTATATTAAAAAAAAATTAATTTTTTCTTCCATTTTTTCACTATAAAACTCACATTTTTCTTTCATTTTTACCACATTCAACCACATCTTCTATACATCTTCAATTCTCCTTCTACAAAACGAAAAAATGCATCCTTACAACCGTCCTTATGACCCGAACAACCCGTATGGATTCCAAAAAAATAATCCTAGCCCACCACCCACTCGTCCAATAGCTCGTCCATTTTTCATACACTCTCCTATGCCCGACATGGCGAGTTATGCATCGTATCTCGGGAATCGTTTATTTACTAACTTCCCACACACCGACGATTCGATACCTACCCCGTTTTCACAATCGCCCATCGACCTTTCACCAACCTCCATCAACCTTTCACAAAACGAATCCGTTCCCGAAACTCAACCACCCAATGATGGTCCTTCCGCATCGAAACCCATCAAAAAGAGAAGTCATAAGAAAAAAAACGAGGAGGATAAACTAGTTGAAACCGCCAAACGAAAACAACAAAAATGGGTCTATGCTGAAGAAGTTGCATTGACGAGGGCTTGGTGTGAACAATCTCAACATTTAACTTTAGGTATTCTTAACCTTTGTTTTTATTAATGGAATGGTTATTTTTTATATAAGTTTGTAATATATTAATTTTTTTATTAAAATAGGAAATTCGCAACATCGAACCGCCCTGTGGGAATCGGTTAGTAGACTATTCCATGAAGAAATGGGTAGGGAGACTTATCGTGAAAACGATAGCTTATCCTCAAAGTGGAGCGAGATAAGCACCCAACTTACAAAATTTAGTGGTTTTTTAAATAAAGCAAAGAAAACCCTAAAAGTGGTAAAAACCAAAGCCGACATTTTGACAAATGCAGTGGTCACATTCAAATCAAATATGAAGACCGAATTCCGTTTCATGCATTGTTGGGAGATTTGTAAGTTCCATCCAAAGTGGGCGACTATCCCCATTGGTAGCGAAACTAACTCGTCTTCCAAAAGGTCAAGGGCCTCGTCCCAAGCCCAATCTGATGCACGAGATCAAGAGTTTGAGGACCTTTTGGATGATTCGCCAAGCCCAAACCGGCCTGAGCATGGAAGAAATGCATCAAGAAGGCGTGCTCAAAAATCTAGATCTGATACGGCATCGCCTTCAGCTGGGAGTTCTGGCTCGCGTAGGGGAATATACAGCGACCAGTTGGATGACATTTCATGCAAGTTGGATACATTCAACGTATTCCAACAACAAAGGGCCGATATACGAAGGAGCAAAGAAGCTAGAGATGCCCTGAAACAAAGACGGGATGATTTGAAAATTCTATCCCAGCCGATTGATCACCTACAGGGTGACGAGTTAGAACTAGCCTTGGCGTTGAGAGAAGAGATAAAAAAACAAATATAAAAGTTAGGAATTTTTTTTGTAATTTTCTTTATTTAAAAATATTAAAAAATTAAATTTGTTGTTTTAAATAATATTGGGTCAGCCCAGCCGGTCAGCCCAGCGAAGCCCACCAAACCCACGCCCCAAACCCCCGCCCACCATAACGTGTTGAATGTAGGTTTAGCCCATGTCTGCCACCCATTCCACGTGTCAACCAATGCCCAACCCAAGTCTTAACCCAAGCGCCACCATACCCCATGGTCTAAGTGGGAGGTGAGAAGTTTTGCTTTTTTTTTTGAAGGTCTTGGGTTCAAGTCCAGGCAAGAGGGAGTGCCAATAAGGTAATGTGGAGTGGATGGGGAAAGACTTGGTGTTCTTTGTGACCAATGTTCGACTCTCACTCTCCCCCATTATCTTATGCGGCATCCAGAAGAAGGGCGAATACGGGTGGCGCCGGTTCGTCTTGGATGGAAGCCGAGATTTTACCTGGTATTCCACTGTCGTGCCTTCGGGCGGGCGGAGGTCGGGTTTCCACGCATCTGGGAAAGCCAAGGGGCTAGCGGCGGTCGAGTAGTCGACCTTGGCCACAGCGCCCGGTGTCACGGTAGTTGGCACGTCGTTCCTTGCCGTTCACAAAAAATAAGTTTTATGTGGTATTTTAAAACTGGTTTGGACCGGATAAACTGGAAACTAGTTGGCTTATCTCTTGCGTTGGCTAAGCCGTGGGTCAAAAACTCAGATGGTTTTGAGTAAACAGTAGTTGAATAAACGGTTTTTGGTCCGAACCTGGCTTTTGGAAAACTAAGTAGGAGATAATTAAGGAGGGGATAATGAATATCTTTAATTATAAAAAATAAATATTTATAATTAAGTAGGAGATGAGAGAGAGGCGGAAAACAACAAAATAAAATAGATAGCTCCAATAAATGATACGTGTGTAAGACCCTAATACATATTTGACTAAAGTCGCAGCGGAAATTCGTGCCGTAAAATTTCTTTCATTACATACGTCTTGACTTACTTGAAAGTTCATTTAAAAAAAATATTTGTTTTACAAAACAAAAGCATAACATCCGTTTGCTAAAGTACAAGCTCAATTAATCCCGTACAATCTCTCTTGTGACTCGGCCTTCGATCTCTAATCCTCAAGATAATAGCCCGTAATTTGCACAACCTGCACTCACCACATACCATCATAATATTAGCATACAATACATAAACAAAATTTATGCCTGCACACTCCCCATTTCGTTATCTTTCTAACTTTAAGCATTTCATCTGCGTATCCGTATCCTGGTGAGGCTTCAATAATGTACCTACATTACTTTCCATCTTCAAGACACACCATTAGTAACGTATTACTCAACGTATCTAAATTATGCATACTTACATTCTTACATGCATACATCCACATCTACATACGTACATACCTTCCTATACCTCTACATCTTTGCATACTCTCATACGCACCCTCATGCATACATACATACATACATACATACATTTACATTTACATACGTGCCTACATTTCTACATCTCTACAATACATGCATATACTCCTACGTATCTGTCACACCCCGATCTCCACGTGTCACCGGTGGGCCCGGTGTGGGGTACAGTGACGTGGTTGACATCGTCATAGACAATCAACACAATATAATAAATGCACAGCGGAAGCAGAATAGAAACATTTCAACTTTAAATAAAGTGCAATAATAATTATCACAGTAGTTGAAATGGATCCACAGGCGGATCAAATAAAATAAGATAAAATAGTTCAACAGATAATTGTCGTCCGAGTTTGCGAGACTATTGTGGACGCTCTTTAGGAAACAGCCAGCCTATTTTCGTGTAGTACCTGCACTTAACCTTTTTGGGAAAAATACGTCAGTTTACACTGGTAAATACAAATCGACTGACTCATTTTGAAAATGATTGAAAATTGATTTAAATGCACAAGGCATAAATATTTTTATTAACTTGGGATATTTATAAAATATAAACTTGTGAACGAATTACATGCACTTATATCTCTGGTGGCCCGGGATCTGCTGTCCGGGCTAAGAATTAAATGACACACCACATTAAAGAGTTATACACGCCGAGTGTACGCCTACACCCCGTGCTCTAGTCGTGGCCATCTCGTAAGATAATGCCAAGGATATCCGGGACACGGTCAATAACCCCCCAAAGCCTTTAAGTAAGACAAAACTGTTTAAACGAAGTCGCACAAGCTATTCAAGACTGTACACCTATAAGGCGCAGGACTTGTGCGCCCGATCAAGCGGTATTTTAAATACCGTACCCCAAGCCCGTATAGGGAAAATAAGTCAAAATGTATTTACCTGAGCAAAGTATAAGTCACAAATGATAAGTGTTGGTAGCTTTTACCGGGCCTCCTAATCTGGAACAAAGGTTTATAATTAACCTATTAGATTCCTAACGGCCTTTTATTTAAGCTTAAGCTTTGACCGATTAGTTTTAGGAATGGTACGGTTTACGCACGATTAAGCGAAAGACCGGATAGAATGTGATTTAGACCCGACAAGTTTGAATACTTGTATAATATGGGTATACTAAATACATTCTGGATTTTGAAATAAAAATGATATCGTTTGACCCGTTTCGGTCAATTTACGCAAACTAGTTACGTAAACCGAACCGAACGCGAAAACGGCGATACGGGTAGGCCAATGATTCAAATGCAAGTTCCCTGATGTAATATGCTTAAAATATGATATCATATCAGTAAGTTATGTTCTATATTGCCCGGAATAATTTTAAACCCAATTTATGCCTTAAAAGGGCATTTTGGTCATTTAAAAGATAATAAAAGGGTAAAATCAGAAATCTGAGTTTCGGGTCTGGTTCATACAGTAAATATACTTAATATAACATATTATATCAGTAGGGTATGACCCATATACCAAATATATCATTTAAAGCCAAACTATGCACCGTAGGGGTATTTTAGTAATTTCACAAGGGCTAAAAATGCCAAAACTGGAAACCTGAGTTCAAAATATCATACTTACTGTTATTATATGAAAATATGTGACTTACATCAGTAGGTATAAGTTTTATAGGTTTAAAACAAGTACAACGCTTACTATGCGCTTAAAATGCTAAAAACACGATTTAAGGGCGTTTTCGGGTTTTCACAGTAAATCTGAGATTTTTATATTTCCAGAAGTCTTATAATAATTTATTCATCATACAAAATCAGTAGAAAAGGTTTCGGGTCAAACGGATGTGTAAAACTCCTTTTATGGCTAAAACGGTCAAAACCGACATAAGCCGAAATGGCTAGGTGATCGAGGATCCGTTCAGCCAAAAATTAATTAAAAATCATCAAAATTCCCAGAATATTATATATAATCAGTTGGTAAAAAGTTTCGTGTCAAAATGTGGCCAGAAACGGGTTCTATGCAAAAAGGACCGTTTATGTAAATTTATAATATAGTTTTACGCTAATGGCCATAACTCACAATCTGGACCACCAACTGATCCGAAACTTTCGGTGCAAGTTTATATAATAAAAATAAAGATTTCTATCCTTTCACTTTTCCAAAAATCCCGTTTTAAATCTAAAAGGGCAAAATAGTCAACTTTATGCATAAACCGGAAACAAGCATTCGAATAGGCTAAACATAGACTCAATCAACGAAAATTCCAGAAGGTTTAACTAAACTAAAAATAGACAAAAATACTTTCCAATACAGATCTTGTACATGCATGTACGAATCCGAATCGATAGTCTACGAAATAATCGTTTTACAAGACTTTCGGTTCCGATTCGTGTCTATACTATAGATTGTCGAGTTGATGATGATTAAAACACATTCTTATATAATTTACAAGTCATTTTTAATGATCAATCAGGTTGCATGTCATCTATATCATTAATCATGTCATTTTTCACCAAAATCGTTTCTGTTGACTTTTTAGAAATAGGTTTGACTCGACATTTAGCATGCATGTAGTGGGAATCAGTTAGTGCCCTTTAGAGGGTTTGTTTCCCACATAAATACCAATCTATAACAAGTTTCAATTCGAGAAATTACTGAAAGAAATCCGTTTAATCAGAAAGTCAAAGGTTATGAACACCCAGTTTGACTTTTACTAATAATCACAACAAGAATGGATTAGAGAACGAATTGAAGGCTTACAAAGGTCCTATTGATGCCTAGATAGCACTTGGAAGTTGCCTTGACGATCAGAAAGCTCCTGGAAAGCTCTTGTGAATTTTTGAAGTTTGCTAGTGATCTTGGTTACTACACAAGTGCTCAAGAATTGATGAATTAATCTGATTTAAGGAGGTTTCAGCTGTTATAGGAAGCTCACAGGTGTCCAAGACATGCATGGCCATCCATTGGTGGGTTTTAGAGGTGGAAAAAGCTGTCAAGCACTCAAAATTCGGGCTAAACAGCCCCCTGTTCGCGAATTGCTGCAACTGTGCAGCCCTGCAGCTCCCAAACTTTGATTTAAAGTTGCAGCTTTGGTCCCTGTACTTTGGTTATGATGATTTGGCCATTTATCTTGACTCGTAAACCCCCGAATCTGGTTTTTAAGAACCCTTGGACATTTACCAACATGGTAATGTCCTCGTTTAACTTTGCGCTCGCCCGAAAAGCCATAAAATTCGACGTTGACGCTTTTAACCCCTCAAGTACGGTTTTGGCCATAACTTTCTCATATGATAACGAAACTTCATGAAATTTTTACCACATATTCTAGTGAGTATATTTTAGCTTTACAAAGCTTCGGGTCTGCCAAAAGATCACTCAGAGGTATAAATTCAACATGTTGACACTTTTAGCCCCTATAGTTACGGTTTTGGCCATAACTTTCTCATAC
Source organism: Helianthus annuus (assembly GCF_002127325.2). Taxonomy (NCBI): domain Eukaryota; kingdom Viridiplantae; phylum Streptophyta; class Magnoliopsida; order Asterales; family Asteraceae; genus Helianthus; species Helianthus annuus. The sequence continues at coordinate 6,650,453 of NC_035444.2, forward strand.
GTTGACGAAACTTCATGAAATTTTAACCACACATTCTAGTGAGTATAATTTAGCTTTACGAAGCTTCGGGTCTGCCAAAAGTTCACTCAGAGGTATAAATTAAACATGTTGACACTTTTGGCCCCTATAGTTTGCAATACTTCACTTTTGTGCAATTTCCGCGTCGTATGATCCATGAACCATCCGTTTAAGGTTATAAACATTATGTAGGGTTATCATAGAGCCTATTTATCCATTGTTGACACTTTGGACCCTTATGTTCCATAGTTTTCACTGTTTGTCACTTTTAGTCCTCCTAAAGTATGTTTTCACATACCGGAACCTTATGACACGTGTCAAGACATTATTGGACGAAATTTTTCGAGGTGTTACATCCTCACCCCCTTAAAAGAAATCTCGACCCCGAGATTTATTCAAACAAATGGGGATATTTTTCTTTCATCGTGGATTCCACTTCCCACGTGTATTCGGGACCTCTACGGGCATCCCACTTGACCTTAACAATAGGCACTTGCTTCCTTCGAAGCTTCTTTACCTGTCGATCCTCAATCGACAAAGGTTTTTCCACAAATTTTAGACTTTCGTCTATGTGTATATCTGTATGCGGTATAACCAGTGAATCGTCAGCGAAACACTTCTTCAAGTTACAGATATGGAACACATTATGAATAGCACTAAGCTCTTCAGGCAATTTTAACTTGTAAGCGACTGCCCCGACACGTTCGATTATCTCGAAAGGTCCTATATATCTCGGGCTCAGCTTGCCTTTCTTTCCAAATCTCATCACACCTTTCCAAGGTGATACTTTAAGCAACACTTTTTCACCCACATCGAAGTGAAAATCTTTGCGCTTAGGATCCGCATAACTTTTCTGCCTATCCCTGGCAGCCTTCAAACGATCTCGGATCTGAACGATCTTGTCTGTCGTCTCAAAGACGATATCTGGTCCAGACAACTGGACATCTCCAACTTCTGCCCAACAAATGGGCGATCTACACTTCCTACCGTATAGGGCCTCAAAAGGCGCAGCCTTTATGCTGGAATGGTAGCTATTGTTGTAGGAGAATTCAATCAGTGGTAAGTTCTTATCCCAACTACCACCTAAGTCGATCGCACATGCACGAAGCATGTCCTCCAAGGTTTGAATAGTACGCTCACTCTGACCATCAGTCTGAGGATGATAAGCCGTACTAAAATTCAAACGAGTGCCCAACGACTGTTGGAAACTCTTCCAAAAATGCGACGTATATCTAGTATCCCTATCAGAGATAATAGATATAGGTATACCATGTAGCGCTACTATCTTATCGACGTATAATTGAGCTAGCATATCGGAGCTATACGTCTCCTTGATGGGTAGAAAATGAGCTGACTTAGTCAGTCTGTCAACTATGACCCATATGGTATCATTTCCCTTTTTCGTTTTCGGTAACTTGGTGATAAAATCCATCGTCACCATTTCCCATTTCCATTTGGGAATTTCAGGTTGCTGAAGCAAACCTGACGGCTTCTGATGCTCAGCCTTGACTTGCGCACAAGTCAAACATTTGGCCACATACTCGGCCACGGACTTTTTCAAACCAATCCACCAGTAGTTTGATTTCAAATCCTGGTACATCTTATCAGCTCCAGGATGAACGGAATATTTAGAGCTGTGGGCTTCCTGGAGGATAACATCCCGAAGTCCTCCATAGACTGGAACCCATATTCGTCCGTTTAGGCGTAGCATTCCATCTTTATCGTAGGATAACTGCTCCTCAGTTACTCCTAACTTTTCTACAGGATAGTTAGCTTCCAGCACAGCTTCCTTCTGTGCAGCTAACACCTTTTCGTTCAAATTATTCCTTATTTCAATGCGCTTGGCATTGATTCTGATCGGTTTCACCCTTTCCTTTCTGCTTAAGGCGTCGGCAACCACATTTGCCTTGCCTGGATGGTATCGTATCTCGCAATCATAGTCATTAAGAGTTTCCATCCATCGCCTTTGTCGCATGTTCAATTCCTTCTGATTGAACAGATGCTGAAGACTCTTGTGATCCGAATAGATTATACACTTGGTTCCATACAAGTAGTGTCTCCATAGCTTCAAAGCAAACACGACTGCACCCAATTCCAAATCGTGGGTGGTGTAGTTCTTCTCGTGCACCTTGAGCTGTCGAGAAGCGTAGGCAATGACTTTGCCTTTCTGCATGAGTACACAACCCATGCCCGTATGCGATGCATCACAATACACCACAAATTCATCTATACCATCGGGCAATGTCAACACTGGCGCATTGCTCAGCTTCTGCTTCAGAATGTCAAAGGATTCCTGCTGCTTAGGGCCCCAATCAAACTTAATCTTCTTACGGGTCAATGAGGTTAGGGGCGCAGCAATCCTAGAAAAATTCTCGATGAACCTTCTATAATATCCTGCCAATCCGAGGAAACTGCGAATCTCGGTAGGAGTCTTCGGCTCCTGCCAATTCATGACTGCTTCGACTTTAGCGGGATCTACTTGGATACCACGCTCACTTACAACATGTCCAAGGAATTGGACTTCTCGAAGCCAAAATTCACACTTCGAAAATTTGGCATAAAGCTTCTCTTGATTTAAAAGTTTGAGAATACAACGAAGGTGTTTCTCATGATCAGCTTGGCTCTTCGAGTAGATAAGAATGTCATCAATAAAGACGATAACGAACTTATCTAAATAGGGTTTGCAGACGCGATTCATGAGATCCATGAACGCGGCTGGTGCGTTAGTGAGCCCAAACGGCATCACTAGGAACTCGTAATGTCCATAACGAGTCCTAAACGCGGTCTTGTGTACGTCTTCCTCCTTGACCTTCAACTGATGATAACCTGACCTCAGGTCAATCTTGGAGAAGTAACTTGCTCCTTGCAACTGGTCGAGCAGATCGTCGATCCTGGGTAACGGATACCTATTCTTGATAGTGACCTTATTAAGCTCACGATAATCGATGCACAGACGCATCGAACCATCCTTCTTTTTAACGAACAAGATTGGCGCTCCCCAAGGAGACGAGCTAGGTCTAATAAAACCTTTGGCTAAAAGCTCATCCAACTGCGTCCTCAACTCCTTCATCTCCGTTGGTGCCAATCTGTATGGTGCTCTTGCTACAGGTGCTGCACCTGGTATGATGTCTATCCGAAACTCTACTTGCCTATCCAGTGGCAAACCGGGTAGTTCTTCAGGAAATACTTCAGGATATTCTGATATAACAGGGATATCCCCAATCTTCGGCTTCGGCTCATCAATGGTGACTTGTGCCATATAAATGACACATCCCTTCTGCATGCATCTGGATGCCTTGAGTATGGACACTTGCTCCGGCAATCCATGCTGGGTATCTCCTTGAATAGTAAGTGACTCACCAGACGGAGTCTTAACTATTACTTGCTTTCTATTGCACAGAATCTGGGCTTGGTTACTCGACAACCAATCCATGCCTATTACTATGTCGAATCCAGCTAGCTTAAAGGGAAGCAAGGATAGCGGGAAAGAATGATTCCTAATGGATATAACACATCCATCTAGAACAGTCGAGGCGGTTTCTAAGGTTCCATCGGCTAATTCCACCTCATATTTCACACTTAAGGTTTTAACAGGAAGGTTCAACAGTTTACAAAACTTATTATCTACAAACGACTTATCAGCCCCCGAATCAAACAAAACTCTAGCAAAAATATCGTTTACAAGAAACGTACCGGTAATGACGTTATCATCAAGGACTGCTTCCTTTGCGTCCATTTTGAAGACTCTCGCATTAGTCTTCTTCCCTTCCTCGGCCTTCTTCGCAAACTTTGGACAGTTGGGCCGAATGTGACCTTTTTCGTTGCAACCAAAACACGTTGCATCCTTCATCTTCTTGCAATCCACAGCCTTATGATCGGTGGACTTGCAGATTCCACATCGCTTCTCCGAAGACTGGGATTTTGTTTCAAACCGAAACCTCCCAAAGTGGTGTCTCCTGCAGATCTTGCATCTGGGTTTTTCACCCGACTGATGATCACTTTTCCTAGACCCCGACCCTTTCCTGTAGTCGTTGTTCCCTCTATGTCGCTTTTCAGATCTTCGTGAGGTGTCATCCTCACGTTTCCGTTTGTTCTCCTCAGAGCTCTTCATGGCTCTCAATCTAACCATGTCTTGAGTGAGGGAGAGGGATAGATCCGCTACGGATCGAAAGGTTGTAGGTCTTGAAGCTTTAACACTCGCCTTTATTTCCGGTGCCAGACCCCCGATAAATCGAGCAATCCTTCGCGGTTCCGGGGTCACCAAGTAAGGCACTAAACGAGACAGCGTGTTGAACGTAGTAAGATACGTTTGACAGTCGAGGTTCTTCATGACTAAGGATACGAAATCCGATTCGATTCGCTCGACCTCGTGCTGCGGACAGAAGTTCTCTTTAATCAGGGCCACAAACTGTTCCCATGACAAACCGTACAGTGTGGCCTTACCGGCAGCTTGTAGGAGTGACCTCCACCATGCTAACGCATCTCCTTTGAATGATTGGGACACGTACTTAACGACGTCCCTATCAGCACACCCGCTGATATCAACTACAGTGTCCATCTCGTCGATCCACGTCATACAATCGACGGCTCCTTTTTCCCCAGTGAAGTCTCTGGGCTTGCAGGATACAAAGTATTTGTACGTACAGGACCTGCTGTACGTGTCACGTTTCAGCTCAATCTCCTGCTTTGGGACGCTGCTGTGGTTGGAGGAATGATTATCATCCTCAACTTTCTTTGGCTCACTCTTTTTAGAAGGAGGCTTACTATGAGCCCCAGAATGAGTCTTAGCCTTGACATGCGTCACTGAGCGGGTTCTACTCTGAGTACCACTAGATTCTTTGAACTGCCTATCCATAGCCTTGGCGACAGCATTATCAATCAGTGCTTGCAATTCTGCACCGGTAACGTGAATCTTTGCATTATCTGAGCGTTCCCCAGAATGACTGTTGGTTTCTTCCGATTTGGCCATCGTAGCTTTAAGCTACAATAAGGGACAAGGTCTTATTTAGAACCTAACAGTATTATCGTCCTAGACGATTTATTAACCATGGTATCAAAAACCTTAGCAGTTAATTTAATAAATTTCATTCAGGCTCTTATTAGCAATCAAGGAATGAAAATATATATATTGGCACCATAGGCCTAGTCACAACGGACAATTACTAAATTATAAATTTAGATTTTTATAGGACTATAAATTGTATAATTTAACAAATAATCCTTTACTAGACAGAGAGTCATAGGCCACAACTGTCATTATATAACATAGTTATAACCCGTAGGTATCAAGTCATTAATAGACTTGTGTACAGATAAAATCTGTAGATATTTCTTTACTAGGCAGGGGGTCATAGACCACAACTGCCACTATATGACATAATCATAACCCGTAGGTATCAAGTCATTAATAGACTTGTATACAGATATAATCTGTAGATAATTCATTTCTTGGCAGGGAGTTATAAACCACAACTGCCACTATATGACATAGTCATAACCCGTAGGTATCAAGTCATTAATAGACTTGTATACAGATAGAATCTGTAGATAATTTATTAAAAAGGGTGACGTGGGTGATTTTACGAATCACGCTTAGTCAGAATGTTAACATGTTTTCAGATGTTAACAGGGAGTTGAATCTTTTCAACCAGGTTTTACCGTCACGGCCAGGCCTGTTAATAAGGCATTCAAGCTAGGTTATACCTTACTAAGATTCTTATAAAATGGCAAATCAAATAAAAATTGATAATTTCCATTATTAAATGTTAAATTCATGCACATAATTAAATAAGAAATTCAAATTAACCATTTCAAATTTTTAACAAAGTACTAGTACATCTATGCCCTAAACGGGACTTTGAAATAACATAACTAGCATGAATAACATGCCCGCGCAGGGGCTAAACAAGTACAACAACAACAAAATAAAATAAAGCAAACCCACGCAGGGGTCAACAGGATAACATACCCACACAGGGGTAGAGAAAGATAGATATACCCACGCAGGGGTAGAGTACTGGAATAAATGTCCACGCAGGGACATGAGTACATGAAATGATAATCGAAGGATTCAACGATCCTTCTTGCTCTTACCCTTGAGCAAATCGAATACCTTCTTAAACATGCCGCTGGTGCGTCGACGATCCTCTCGCATATTGTGCTGAAACTCGCGTCGCATGCTATCAATCCCCTGCAGGATCTCCTGAACCTGCGGTGGCGACATCATAGGCGCCGGCGGAGGTGGTTGGTACTGCTGCGGCTGCGGCGGCTGGTATTGCTGCGGCTGCGGCGGCTGCTGGTAACCCGGAGGGTAACCAAAAGTAGACGGCCCAGCAGCCCAAGGGTCTCCGAGTGGACCACTAGGTGGGAGTGAGCTATAATTGGATGCAATCCAATACGGGTCTCCCGTGTAGTCGTAGCCCTGAGGATAGAGCTGGGCGAATGGGTCGAATGGCGCTGCGCTGGCGAAGGCTGGAATCGGCTCTCCGAAAGTCTGCGGCGGCAGAGGCGGAATTGGCGCTGAAGTGACCCCTGATACGGGATGTGGAGACTCTCCCGTCTCAGATTCCTCGGGAAGAGGCGTGTAGCGGCTGCTGCTCACATGGGGAGGGGTGCCTATGCGAATCCCTCCGCGCGTAGACATACGCGCATTCCTCCTAGGCCTCTGAGGCGGAGGAGGTAAGACTGGTGGCGGCGGTGGCGACGGAGTGATCACGTCGCGCCATAGGGCCTCAGATAGGTCCTGCGGTAATGGCGGCTGCTGCTGAAGCTGCTGCGAGTGGTGCTGCGAGTGCACCGGCGAACCATGGAGCGATTGGAGCATCGGAGTACCATGGAGTGATTGAAGCATCGGAGAGTTGTGGCTAGGAGTGTGGTACCAATCATGCTGCCGAAACCTCTCCTCGTAACTATCCACACCATTAAATGGTGATCCTGTGTATGGTGACCCATCCGATATCTCAATCGGATGGTTAGGCGTACCTGATGGTGGTAGCGACGGGTCCGTATCCTCGTCTACGTCCATCTCGTGCTCTCCCGGAAAATGGTCCTCCGGCCCGAGTGGGTTGTGGCCCACTGGCTCCTCCACATAAGCATTAGGGTTATACAAACCCTGGTAGGCTGGCGCTGGATACTGGTGTGGTGACTGGTGCAAAGGTATGTACGATCCTGGCGAACCATGGGGCCCGTTCTCCGAATGGGGCCCAAACGAGTGGGGTAATGACGGAGAAGTGCTCGCGGAAACCGAATGCCTAGCAGGCTCGGCAAAAGACCTCCAAAGGTCGTTGGCGGCTGTGTTGTGTGTAGCGGATGGAGCCCGCCTATGCGAGGGACCAGCCTCATGATCGTGCGATGTAGGAAATCCTCCACGACCTCTCATCCTTGGCGGCATCCTGATCCTGTCAAAAGTCAAACAAGTTGCACAACAAAATATATAAGACAATGCAATAATAAATAATAAAATAAATTAAACGAAATGTTGAACATTTCCTAAGTTTCTTGTCTAGACTCGAAAATCGAGGATTGTGCAATTGTGTAACTGAGATTAAACACATTAGGATAGTGTTTAATTCACTCAGCGTTGGCTCTGATACCAACCTGTCACACCCCGATCTCCACGTGTCACCGGTGGGCCCGGTGTGGGGTACAGTGACGTGGTTGACATCGTCATAGACAATCAACACAATATAATAAATGCACAGCGGAAGCAGAATAGAAACATTTCAACTTTAAATAAAGTGCAATAATAATTATCACAGTAGTTGAAATGGATCCACAGGCGGATCAAATAAAATAAGATAAAATAGTTCAACAGATAATTGTCGTCCGAGTTTGCGAGACTATTGTGGACGCTCTTTAGGAAACAGCCAGCCTATTTTCGTGTAGTACCTGCACTTAACCTTTTTGGGAAAAATACGTCAGTTTACACTGGTAAATACAAATCGACTGACTCATTTTGAAAATGATTGAAAATTGATTTAAATGCACAAGGCATAAATATTTTTATTAACTTGGGATATTTATAAAATATAAACTTGTGAACGAATTACATGCACTTATATCTCTGGTGGCCCGGGATCTGCTGTCCGGGCTAAGAATTAAATGACACACCACATTAAAGAGTTATACACGCCGAGTGTACGCCTACACCCCGTGCTCTAGTCGTGGCCATCTCGTAAGATAATGCCAAGGATATCCGGGACACGGTCAATAACCCCCCAAAGCCTTTAAGTAAGACAAAACTGTTTAAACGAAGTCGCACAAGCTATTCAAGACTGTACACCTATAAGGCGCAGGACTTGTGCGCCCGATCAAGCGGTATTTTAAATACCGTACCCCAAGCCCGTATAGGGAAAATAAGTCAAAATGTATTTACCTGAGCAAAGTATAAGTCACAAATGATAAGTGTTGGTAGCTTTTACCGGGCCTCCTAATCTGGAACAAAGGTTTATAATTAACCTATTAGATTCCTAACGGCCTTTTATTTAAGCTTAAGCTTTGACCGATTAGTTTTAGGAATGGTACGGTTTACGCACGATTAAGCGAAAGACCGGATAGAATGTGATTTAGACCCGACAAGTTTGAATACTTGTATAATATGGGTATACTAAATACATTCTGGATTTTGAAATAAAAATGATATCGTTTGACCCGTTTCGGTCAATTTACGCAAACTAGTTACGTAAACCGAACCGAACGCGAAAACGGCGATACGGGTAGGCCAATGATTCAAATGCAAGTTCCCTGATGTAATATGCTTAAAATATGATATCATATCAGTAAGTTATGTTCTATATTGCCCGGAATAATTTTAAACCCAATTTATGCCTTAAAAGGGCATTTTGGTCATTTAAAAGATAATAAAAGGGTAAAATCAGAAATCTGAGTTTCGGGTCTGGTTCATACAGTAAATATACTTAATATAACATATTATATCAGTAGGGTATGACCCATATACCAAATATATCATTTAAAGCCAAACTATGCACCGTAGGGGTATTTTAGTAATTTCACAAGGGCTAAAAATGCCAAAACTGGAAACCTGAGTTCAAAATATCATACTTACTGTTATTATATGAAAATATGTGACTTACATCAGTAGGTATAAGTTTTATAGGTTTAAAACAAGTACAACGCTTACTATGCGTTTAAAATGCTAAAAACACGATTTAAGGGCGTTTTCGGGTTTTCACAGTAAATCTGAGATTTTTATATTTCCAGAAGTCTTATAATAATTTATTCATCATACAAAATCAGTAGAAAAGGTTTCGGGTCAAACGGATGTGTAAAACTCCTTTTATGGCTAAAACGGTCAAAACCGACATAAGCCGAAATGGCTAGGTGATCGAGGATCCGTTCAGCCAAAAATTAATTAAAAATCATCAAAATTCCCAGAATATTATATATAATCAGTTGGTAAAAAGTTTCGTGTCAAAATGTGGCCAGAAACGGGTTCTATGCAAAAAGGACCGTTTATGTAAATTTATAATATAGTTTTACGCTAATGGCCATAACTCACAATCTGGACCACCAACTGATCCGAAACTTTCGGTGCAAGTTTATATAATAAAAATAAAGATTTCTATCCTTTCACTTTTCCAAAAATCCCGTTTTAAATCTAAAAGGGCAAAATAGTCAACTTTATGCATAAACCGGAAACAAGCATTCGAATAGGCTAAACATAGACTCAATCAACGAAAATTCCAGAAGGTTTAACTAAACTAAAAATAGACAAAAATACTTTCCAATACAGATCTTGTACATGCATGTACGAATCCGAATCGATAGTCTACGAAATAATCGTTTTACAAGACTTTCGGTTCCGATTCGTGTCTATACTATAGATTGTCGAGTTGATGATGATTAAAACACATTCTTATATAATTTACAAGTCATTTTTAATGATCAATCAGGTTGCATGTCATCTATATCATTAATCATGTCATTTTTCACCAAAATCGTTTCTGTTGACTTTTTAGAAATAGGTTTGACTCGACATTTAGCATGCATGTAGTGGGAATCAGTTAGTGCCCTTTAGAGGGTTTGTTTCCCACATAAATACCAATCTATAACAAGTTTCAATTCGAGAAATTACTGAAAGAAATCCGTTTAATCAGAAAGTCAAAGGTTATGAACACCCAGTTTGACTTTTACTAATAATCACAACAAGAATGGATTAGAGAACGAATTGAAGGCTTACAAAGGTCCTATTGATGCCTAGATAGCACTTGGAAGTTGCCTTGACGATCAGAAAGCTCCTGGAAAGCTCTTGTGAATTTTTGAAGTTTGCTAGTGATCTTGGTTACTACACAAGTGCTCAAGAATTGATGAATTAATCTGATTTAAGGAGGTTTCAGCTGTTATAGGAAGCTCACAGGTGTCCAAGACATGCATGGCCATCCATTGGTGGGTTTTAGAGGTGGAAAAAGCTGTCAAGCACTCAAAATTCGGGCTAAACAGCCCCCTGTTCGCGAATTGCTGCAACTGTGCAGCCCTGCAGCTCCCAAACTTTGATTTAAAGTTGCAGCTTTGGTCCCTGTACTTTGGTTATGATGATTTGGCCATTTATCTTGACTCGTAAACCCCCGAATCTGGTTTTTAAGAACCCTTGGACATTTACCAACATGGTAATGTCCTCGTTTAACTTTGCGCTCGCCCGAAAAGCCATAAAATTCGACGTTGACGCTTTTAACCCCTCAAGTACGGTTTTGGCCATAACTTTCTCATATGATAACGAAACTTCATGAAATTTTTACCACATATTCTAGTGAGTATATTTTAGCTTTACAAAGCTTCGGGTCTGCCAAAAGATCACTCAGAGGTATAAATTCAACATGTTGACACTTTTAGCCCCTATAGTTACGGTTTTGGCCATAACTTTCTCATACGTTGACGAAACTTCATGAAATTTTAACCACACATTCTAGTGAGTATAATTTAGCTTTACGAAGCTTCGGGTCTGCCAAAAGTTCACTCAGAGGTATAAATTAAACATGTTGACACTTTTGGCCCCTATAGTTTGCAATACTTCACTTTTGTGCAATTTCCGCGTCGTATGATCCATGAACCATCCGTTTAAGGTTATAAACATTATGTAGGGTTATCATAGAGCCTATTTATCCATTGTTGACACTTTGGACCCTTATGTTCCATAGTTTTCACTGTTTGTCACTTTTAGTCCTCCTAAAGTATGTTTTCACATACCGGAACCTTATGACACGTGTCAAGACATTATTGGACGAAATTTTTCGAGGTGTTACAGTATCTTCATATATACATAAATACACAACTACATATGTACATATATTCCTATGTCTCTACATACATGCATACACTCATACGTACCTTCATATATACATAAGTACACATCTACATACGTACATACGTTCCTATGTACACGTTCAATATCTTACATACCTCTTACATACTCATACATTAATCACATGGGACTTGGACTTAAATTTATAGCCCATATACATCAAAGGAACGATAAAAATCATGTTTGGGAGGCCCACCGTAGTCCACGGATAATATACCGAAGCCTACGATGCATAAATCAGATAAATAACAAAATTTCAGCTTCTAGGACATGGGGAGGGCGTCGGCGACGGCCCTTGCATTTACACGTAGCCAAAAACCTCCGTAGGCAGCAAAATAACCCGTCAGCAAAAACTGACTTTCCAGGGGTCGTAGGCGACGGCCTGTTAGGGCGTAGGCTATGGCCTCTCGAAAATCAGTTTTCCTGCTGTGTTGTTTTCGTCGTTCGAACGCACTAAAACTCGCATAACTTTTAAACCGTTTACCCGTTTAACCTCCCGTTTCTTCCTACATAATTGTAAATTAACATTCTATCATGTGAACTTAAAATCCAACATCCGGGTTAAGGAAATTCTTGACTTATACGTTTTCGGCTTATTATTCATTTACGAATTATTCGACCTGTTCATGCGTTTATCAAAACAATCTGTTGATTTGACCTCAACTTCATATGAACTTAATAATTTCAATGACGACTACCTTAACAGATTAAATTCTCGGATGCCTTGCATCCTCTTTACCCATTTTCGCTCAAAAGCTTATTTCGACCCGTTATGGGTATTTGTGCATAAAAAGTGGTCTATGACATACAAAACCCTATTCTTCGCTTTCACGCTTGACCAAGACATTACTCAAACCGAATAGCTTGCTTCCAAACGACTCTCAAGGTCGTTTGCCCGATATATCTATCAAGGGCGTTTTGTCAACTTCGCTCCATCCTTTACAACAAAGGACTTCATTGCATATTTAACCAATCCTACTACTTAACTACAACTCTAATCACACATACCTGGCTCGGATCAAATCTATGACCCATTTTAATAGTTCGTGCACTAAATAGCTAGTTAATAGCAACATAATTCCTTTCACTATTCATCCTGTGAAAGCAATATACTTGACAAAACAATTCATTAGTCAATATCGCCAAATGGTGATATCTTCACCATTTGACTCGTTAAGTCTAAATGTCTATTTTATTCTTGTGGGATTTTAGTTATTCATTATCCCATCCATATAACTTATTCCTCCGTTAACTCGTAACCAAAATCACTATAATACCCTTTTTACCCTTTTGACCATCAAACTTAGTTTCTTAACATCCTCACATATTCCGACCCATATCAAAGCTTGTCGGAACATTATAATTCACATTATTACTTACTATGTTCCTAATCAATACATTGAATAGATATTTTACAAAAAGGGGTGTAAACTTTACTTACTTCAAATCCAAATATGCTTCCCGTGCGCATAAGTCCCGATTGACCCGCTTCTTTCCCAAGCTTCCTTGCCGCTTACCAAGCATCACTATCATATATCATTCTTATGATAGTTAGTTTATTCATCATTTGTCACAATCCTTTCATCACACGAACCTTATATGGAACTTGTCATTCAACCTTATAACATGCTAATCTATCAGTTCTTATCCGATTTCTTTAAACATTCACACACATGTATGATTTCAAACATCATTAACATAAGTAATTCATAATTTTACATCACATTATCTAAAACGCACTTCTCACGTTAGTTAACTATCAAATATCTCATTATTACATTCTATACCTAATCACCACATTCTTGCATACAATTTCACCTTCTAGTTTTACCTAGTCATTTCATCAAACACTTGGCGCGCGTACAACATTTTAAGCTCTATGTACATGTGTTTTATGCATAACCTACTAGTAAACTTCACTAAACTCAATCATTCAACTAATTTCACATGATTCATCCATCCTATAACATGATTGGCTACCAATACATTAATGATTATGCTTTCATTCAACAAAATTACACCATTACAAGATCATCATTCATCAACATACTACTAGAACAAGTGGGTTTCACCATATAAACATCAAATTCACCCAAACCATGCATAATCGATGTTCTAGATGATGATTCTAACACATGCTCATAATCAATTTCATACCAATTCGCGGATTAGAACATAACCCACTTCGTGCAAGATCACCAATCTAGAATTTAAGACATACCTTATGATCCCCTTGTGAAGGTGATCGTTATTCTATGCTTGGTTATGAATTTAAGCTTCGTTTGGCCTTTCAGTTTGATGAAAAAGATGAAGTTAGGGTTCTTGGCTCCATGGGAGCCTCCTGCTCCTTTTCGAACACACGATGTGTGTGTATGTGTGTATTTGTTTTCTTTTATAAATTCAACTTTCATTTGCTCCACTTTAGTCCCTCAAGTTTGCCATTTATAATAATTGGCACAACTCTCATCCCTTAATTGTTTCTACCATATTCTTAACTAGGTTAAATAACCTAGTCATTTATTCCTTGATGCACCATATCATAACATTTAACGAATATAAACATTCGGGTTTTGGGGTGTTACAAGTCTACCCCCCTTAAATAAGGTTTCGTCCCCGAAACCTTTCTCATTTCCTCTTACACACACACACATTTATGTTTGACTTAACACTCACATCATAATTATAAGTAATCATCCTATCTCATTTCATAATTATTCATACACTTGACTTCTTCTTAACAAGTCTATACTTATGAAAAGCCATTCCGTAACGAAATAAACTCTTATTTTGACCCGATGGTCTACATAGCGAAAACCTTCACTTCTAAATAACTAAATTCTAATTGGATTCGATTATCATACTTACTTGACTACCCTAGAACTCTACTTAAATAATCTAAGAAGTGATTCGGAAACCACTTAATATTACTCATTCGATATCATCTTCAATAACGCATTTCGACATAACCTTTAATGATTATCATACAATTAATTCCATTACTACTAAAGATGGAGTCCGGGAGTTTACTTACATTTTCGAATATTTTCATTTTTATCATTCTTTTGTTCATTTGCTTTACATTTACTTATATGACTTGTTTGACGCGAACATGGTCAAGCTATTGACTTCTCCTTATGTAGACTAGTTTCGTCTTTTATATCTTAAATCTGTTTCGCAGATTCGAACACATTATTCATACCATTCATACCTTCTATGTTTTGAATCCGTCTCGCGGATTCAAACATTGCAATCACATCTTTCATTCTTTGAATCCGTCTTGCGGATTCAAACATTTCATTCATGCCTTTCATCCCTTGAATCCGTCTCGCGGATTCAAGCACTACATTCATATCTTTCATTCTTTGAATCCGTCTCGCGGATTCAAACATTTTATTCATGCCTTTCATCCCTTGAATCCGTCTCGCGGATTCAAGCATTACATTCATATCTTTCATTCTTTGAATCCGTCTCACGGATTCAAACATTTCATTCATGCATTGTTGATCCGTCCTTTCTTACGAATTCAACATTCTTCATTTTTATCATTCGCACTTTTCACTCTTACGTAGTACTCTCAATCTCCCGAGAGTCTTACTACCCATTTTACCCACACGCCCACCTACTGCCTAATTCCAACGGACATACCTGTAACAATTATCGCGGTCTCACGAACGTCATACGTTTCCTGTGTACTGGCCAGGTACACAATCCACATACTAGTTTCGTGTCTTTGCGTAATCGCCACCTTATGTCCGAAGAATTAAGTTTCGGCACGTGTAACATTTTTAAAACTTCTTTACCTTGTCGTTATTATATTCATTTAAAATTTTCTTTCACTTGCTTAATTATACCATTTCATACGTCCACCCGTTAAGTTTACGTACCTTGGGTCAATTCGTCTTATTACTTGCCTTGATGCCGGTCCTAGACCGCATTCTCGGATCATCCCTTCCGAACAATTGTGCTTACCCTTCACATAACATACTATTAGTCCCCTTCAAATACATAATCTAATACATACTTACCTTTGCTTCTACCTTTAGATCTTGATCGAGTCTCGGATTGTACGGGTTTCTTGTTACAAGAGCACACAGGTTTGAGTTAAAGTATTCATCGTCTCATACTTGATTTCACTCAAACCATGGCTCTGATACCAACTTGTAAGACCCTAATACATATTTGACTAAAGTCGCAGCGGAAATTCGTGCCGTAAAATTTCTTTCATTACATACGTCTTGACTTACTTGAAAGTTCATTTTAAAAAAATATTTGTTTTACAAAACGAAAGCATAACATCCGTTTGCTAAAGTACAAGCTCAATTAATCCCGTACAATCTCTCTTGTGACTCGGTCTTCGATAATAGCTCGTAATTTGCACAACCTGCACTCACCACATACCATCATAATATTAGCATACAATACATAAACAAAATTTATGCCTGCACACTCCCCATTTCGTTATCTTTCTAACTTTAAGCATTTCATCTGCGTATCCGTATCCTGGTGAGGCTTCAATAATGTACCTACATTACTTTTCATCTTCAAGACACACCATTAGTAACGTATTACTCAACGTATCTAAATTATGCATACTTACATTCTTACATGCATACATCCACATCTACATACGTACATACGTTCCTATACCTCTACATATTTGCATACTCTCATACGCACCCTCATGCATACATACATATACATTTACATACGTGCCTACATTTCTACATCTCTACAATACATGCATATACTCCTAGGTATCTTCATATATACATAAATACACAACTACATATGTACATATATATTCCTATGTCTATACCTCTACATATTTGCATACTCTCATACGCACCCTCATGCATACATACATATACATTTACATACGTGCCTACATTTCTACATCTCTACAATACATGCATATACTCCTAGGTATCTTCATATATACATAAATACACAACTACATATGTACATATATATTCCTATGTCTCTACATACATGCATACACTCATACGTACCTTCATATATACATAAGTACACATCTACATACGTACATACGTTCCTATGTACACGTTCAATATCTTGCATACCTCTTACATACTCATACATTAATCACATGGGACTTGGACTTAAATTTATAGCCCATATACATCAAAGGAACGATAAAAATCATGTTTGGGAGGCCCACCGTAGTCCACGGATAATATACCGAAGCCTACGATGCATAAATCAGATAAATAACAAAATTTCAGCTTCTAGGACATGGGGAGGGCGTCGGCGACGGCCATTGCATTTACACGTAGCCAAAAACCTCCGTAGGCAGCAAAATAACCCGTCAGCAAAAACTGACTTTCCAGGGGTCGTAGGCGACGGCCTGTTAGGGCGTAGGCTATGGCCTCTCGAAAATCAGTTTTCCTGCTGTGTTGTTTTCGTCGTTCGAACGCACTAAAACTCGCATAACTTTTAAACCGTTTACCCGTTTAACCTCCCGTTTCTTCCTACATAATTGTAAATTAACATTCTATCATGTGAACTTAAAATCCAACATCCGGGTTAAGGAAATTCTTGACTTATACGTTTTCGGCTTATTATTCATTTACGAATTATTCGACCTGTTCATGCGTTTATCAAAACAATCTGTTGATTTGACCTCAACTTCATATGAACTTAATAATTTCAACGACGACTACCTTAAGAGATTAAATTCTCGGATGCCTTGCATCCTCTTTACCCATTTTCGCTCAAATGCTTATTTCGACCCGTTATGGGTATTTGTGCATAAAAAGGGGTCTATGACATACAAAACCCTATTCTTCGCTTTCATGCTTGACCAAGACATTACTCAAACCGAATAGCTTGCTTCCAAACGACTTTTAAGGTCGTTTTCCCGATATATCTATCAAGGGCGTTTTTGTCAACTTCGCTCCATCCTTTACAACAAAGGACTTCATTGCATATTTAACCAATCCTACTACTTAACTACAACTCTAATCACACATACCTGGCTCGGATCAAAGCTATGACCCGTTTCAATACTTCGTGCACTAAATAGCTAGTTAATAGCAACATAATTCCTTTCACTATTCATCCTGTGAAAGCAATATACTTGACAAAACAATTCATTAATCAATATCGCCAAATGGTGATATCTTCACCATTTGACTCGTTAAGTCTAAATGTCCATTTTATTCTTGTGGGATTTTAGTTATTCATTATCCCATCCATATAACTTATTCCTCCGTTAACTCGTAACCAAAATCACTATAGTACCCTTTTTACCCTGAAGAGGTATGGTCCCAATTCCCTGCCTACATGGCAGGGACCACACCACTCTTTGTGCACACAAGGCGTCCATGTCACCAGAACCTTCTAGAAGCTTCCAGAAGACACCTAGGCGGTTCACGGCTGGCACCAAAGATGCTTTACCCAACATAAAGGACAACACGTGTCACCATTGACAGAAGGCCACATAGGCCTGCGGCAATCCAGGGAGCAGGGCTGACGCGACCAGTACGAGGTACCCAACACAAGCGAATACAAGGACGCCACGTGTACCACTACACCCTTCGCGACAGAGCAGACCAAGAGGATATTCCCCTTGGTCGGACAGCTGGCGCGCACCCACAGCTGGCACAACTGCTTCCTCCTTCTTCACCCTCCGGCTATAAATAGGACCCTTCATCATTCAGGTTGAGGATCTTAGCTCTCTTTACTCACTCTATACACACACTGTTTTATTCATCTCAGAGCAGTACTTATTCTCACGCCGGAGCCTGGTTAAGAGGGAAAATCCCCTTCCCCCCCTCTTAACGAGACTAACGGTGTTTACTGTTTTGCAGATATCAGGCCACCGATACGAGCAAGAGAAGAGGTTGAACCCCATTAGTGAAACGACCCTCTTGGTTATCCTTGTGTTAACCATTGTTTCAACATTGGCGCCATCCGCTTTTTTGCAAGACCACTCTCACCTCTTTTTCTCTTTTAGAAAACACTCATGAAAATGGCAGACCAGAATCATCCACACCCCGCTGACGGAGAAATCTCTTCCTTTGAACTCGTTTCGGACACGGCACACGTCCAAAGAGGTCAAAGGAACGAGACCATCCAAGAAGGTCAGCTGAACAACGAGTTTCCATCCATTTTTGGAAGTGCGTCCAGGGCTGCTAGCCAAACCACAACTGGACCCATCTTCCAAACACCCGCAAGAATCATCACTCAAACCACAAACGGGGCTGCTCTCCAACCTCCAACAGGGATATTACACCAAACACCGCCGCCGATGCAGACTGTAAGCCATGGACCAGGTCCTTCTGTGCCATCGGAACAAGCACAACTCAACTATTCTGCACTTTTAGGGCTACCCGAGGGAAAAACTCTGGCTTCCTGTTATGCCGAACAAATGGCGTCCATAAACCTCGTTTATACGTAGCTCAGCGCACAACAAGCCTTGCTCCAAGCACAGGCTAACCAATCAGCATTCGTAACTCCACAACCAAGGTCTCTGAGTACACACACGGCTCAGCAGACAAACGCGTGGAACTTACGACCAGAAAGAGAACCAGTGCAACAGGTCAGAAGACCCAGCATACAAGACACGCGCGATACTTATGCTGAAACAGAGAGCAACTTCGTTCAAACCTCCAATCTACAACGAAGGCCGATCCAAACCCGTTTGGGCGCACGCAACATGAATACAGAATGGGAAGAGGAGGAAGACGACCCAACTTACAAGGCGGAATCCACAGTGTTCAGCAGACTTCCTCCAGAACACGAGGCATACAAACCAACCAAGCGCGCAGGGTACAACCCCAAAGCAGAGCATGATTACACCTTGAGCTATCGTCCTGAGGACATGGCTGAAAATTCAAAATTTATTCCAGAAATCGCGTGCGCGGCCATCGACAAAACGAAGTTACCACACAACGTGGGTAAATACAATGGGTTGACGGACCCAGACGATCACCTCCAAGTGTTTAAAGGTGCAGGAGCAACAGGCGGATGGAACTTACCAACATGGTGCCACCTGTTTGCTCAGACATTCGTTGGCGCGGCGCGCATTTGGTTCGACAACTTACCGGCGGGCAAAATCAAATCATGGGTCGATTTCCGAGAGAAGTTCCTGGCACACTTCTCTCAGCAACGAAGACAAGCCAGAGATCCGGGTGACTGTCTGAACATATGGAGAAAAGACTATGAAAGTGTAGAAGATTTCATTACAAGGTATAACAAAGAATGCCTAGAGATCGGAGACATACCAGAGAAAATGATGCGTGCACACTTCATGCGAGCGGTCAAGTGCGACGATCTGGTTAAAAGAATCAAAGGGCGAGATGGAGGACCCAAAGACTGGGAAACCTTCATTGAAGCGGCCAAGACCATTGCGCAGACAGACAGGCAACTGACCGGTAACGATCACCGTCAGCGCGCACATAACCATAACGATCGAAACAACAGAAGGGGCAGATATCAACCCTGGAGGGCTTCTGGGAATAGAGAAAGAAGCCCCCCACGGGACGACGCACGCCATACGATCAATCAGATAGCCCACCGAAAAGAAGTAAAGCGCGAAAATAGAGAAAAGCAGTGGACCCCATTAATCAAAACACCTTCTGAAGTTTTAGCCACAGAGAACCATCAGTTCAAACCACCCTTGCAAATGCGCAACAAAAGGGGTCAAGACCCAAATCTCTTCTGTGAATTCCACAAAGATACGGGCCACTTGACCGATGACTGCTTTAGCTTAAAGCAAGAAATCGAAAGAGCTCTAAGAGACGGAAAGCTCGGTCACTTAGTCAAAGGGGGGAAGCGCGATTATCGCCAGATACAACGAAGAGATGAAGGTCCAGACAACAAGAAGCTCAGAAAGCTAGAAACTCATATGGTGCAACGAGGTCCACGGCGACCAAGAAAAAACTACAACAAGCGCGCGCAGGATGATTCATGGTGCGAGAAGCAAGTGGTGTTCCCAGTTGTCAGGGGAGGTCCAAGAGAAAAACGGCCAATAGTCATCCCAGGGGTGATCGGCCACTACCAAACAGATTACATCTTTATTGATCCAGGGAGCACCGCAGATATCATATATGAACAATGCTTCAATCAATTCGACCAAGAGGATAAGGCGCGCCTAGAACCAGTCGATTACCCACTAACTGGTTTCTGCAACGAGGCCGTCTTTCCCCTAGGAAAAATATCATTCCCAGTATTGCTTTCTGATGGGAGAAATTCAAGAACCGAAGAAGTCACATTCATGGTGCTACCGGCACATTCAAGACATGACATCCTCTTAGGACGAGAATCCCAAGGAGATTTCAGCATGATCTGTTCCGCACCACATTCTGCCATAGGCTTTCCAACCGAAACAGGCATCGCTTTGATATACGCAAGCAAAGAAGTGCTAGCAACAGATGAAATCCGACCAGCAAAAGCAAGCAAGCCTGCACCGCGCATAGAAGCAGAAAAATGGATATTGAATAGCGCGTACCCAGAACAAACAGTCACTCTGGGACCCGCAATGTCTGATCTAACGCGTGCGGCGCTAAAGAAATTACTGCATGACAACATGGACGTGTTCGCCTGGACACCGACTGATATGGTTGGTGTTCCACGGCATATAGCAGAACACCGGCTAAATGTCTCTTTTACACCCACTTTTACATACGGTCAAAACGACATGTAAAAATGTCAAAAATTTAAAACTTTCATTTTGACACATACGATTTCATCAAAATACCCCGTACGGCTAACTATGACATTACGACTATCATAACTTTTTAAACTACATTTGCTCAAATTTAACTAACCATGACCATCAACTAATCTATTTACAAAAGACCTTAAATACAAAGGAACATCTCATAAACCAAAAGAGAGTTTTGACCCATTTGACACAAAAACTTATACGGAAGCGCATTTTTGGGCATGAGTTGTAGTGTGTTCGATCCAGGCTCGCCATTATTAAGGATGAGATTTACCTACATACACAACATCAAAACATTCGTTAATTCATTATACCAAACAAACCCATAGCATTCATTACTTATCCTTATTCAACCCATTAACAATGTTACCATTTTGCTAACAATCCTTGTTGTAACCATTCTTTCCGTTTTAGCATTATTTCCAACATTTCATTAACATTCATATATGCAACCCATTCGACCCGTTAGTAACGTGCCAATGCTCAACCATTACCGTTATTCATCATACAAGTCTTTATTAACCCATTTACAATGGGTCAATTTATATCATACATACTTGATACAATTTAATCATTTTTGACCCGTTTACGACCGAGTCCTTACTTAATCCATTTTACCATCTCATTTTCAACCCATTTCGATCCATTCGAAACGAGTCATACCACATACATTACTACTTCATTTTCTTAGCGATTCCTTCTATATTCACCACATCAATTCGATCATGCTCCACTATGCTACTTTTAACTAAGTTTTATGTAAGTTACTAGCATTCATGACTACATAACATTCCAACATACATTCTATTCGTGCGACCCGTTTATACGATTCGACTACATAGCATACCAACATACATTCTATTAGTGCGACCCGTTCATACGGTTCGACTACATAACATTCCAACATACATTCTTTTAGTACGAACCGTTCATACGGTTCGACTACATAACATTCCAACATACATTCTTTTAGTACGAACCGTTCATACGGTTCGACTACATAACATTCCAACATATACATTCTTTTTCTTTGACCCGTTAGTGATGGGTCTATTACACGACCATTCTATAACGCATTTCGAATACCACGACATATATCAATAAACATTTCTACAAGTAAACTTTAATCGTACAAGTAACGTACCTCGATTTTGCAAGCCTTAAGGTTTCTTGTTGCTTGAACCTTCTTCCTTCACACCTACATTTAACGCATTCATTTTTTTTTAGTTCTCATGAATCCGTTTCACCATATACAATGCATACTCACTTTCTAAACATGAATTGTACTAATAATTGTCACTTGTTCACATAATTATCATCTATGCATTTCATCGAGCACTTGGTGTGCGTCGATCATTGTTGTTTAGAAATTGTTATTTTTCATGTTCTTACACACCATATTTTTATACATACATAAATCCCCAGTCACTAAAATCATCACATCGAATGAACATTAACACAAATATTCATCCTACCTTCTAGTTTACAAGTTAACATCATAATTTTGACTAAAAACTTCTATTCATGATCAATTCTCAAAAACCCACTTCATGATTTATGAGAGCTATCTATCAAAACATATGAACATATCAATTTCATTCAAATTAGCATTCAAAAATATTTTCTAATCATGGTTTCTTCATCAATCAACACTATTCCACAAACATACTTAAGCAATTTGTCAATTTCATCCATACTCTTCATATCAAAATCATCCAAATCGAAAATTACAACTTACCACTTGTTAAACGAGCTTAGATGATCATGAATTAGGGCTCATGCAAGAGATTAACCATCAATTTCCTTTCTAATTTGCTGAATTTTGAGTTTTTGTTCTTGAAGGTGTTCTTCCCTTTCTCCCTCTCTCTAGAACACGTACAGAACACACACACACACACACTAAAATTCTGCACTTTATTCATCTATAAACCTCAACTTTCCACTTTGACATAATTGGCCCTTTATGTTTGATCCATAGTTAAATTCCATTAAACATCTTCATCTTTTATTAAAACTAAATGTAATCATTTAGTTATGTTATTTTCTTTCCAAAAACTTATTAGTTTTTTGGTTATGTTTTATACTTCTTACTAGGACAAACTATGAAAATTATAGTAATCATGTATGCACATTTTGGGGTGTTACAAGTCTACCCTCCTTAAAGGAGGTTTCGTCCCCGAAACCTGAATACATACCAAATAGTGTCGGGTAGTGATCCCGTATTTCATCATCCGATTCCTATGTTAGATCCAATCCCTTTTGGTGTTGCCATTGGACTAGGACTTGTCTAATGGCCTTGTTAAGAAGATGCGTTACTTTGGAATCCTTGATAGCTATCGGTCTTTCAACATAATTCATTCTCTCATCCAGTTCAATATCATCGAATGGCACGTAAGTTGTTTCATCTGTGAGACACTTCCGTAGTTGTGACACATGGAAGGTGTTGTGAATTCCATCCAATGTCGGTGGTAAATCCAACCGGTAAGCTACCTTTCTAACTTTGAAACTTATGTCCATCTTTATATAATAGACCATACTAGGGACACCATATACATAGATAATCCATTCAATACATACTAATGCTCTCATGATACTACAATTGTCAACTATATTTAGGTAAACAATTTAACGTAATCCCAACATCACCCCTTTACTACTAAGTCCAAAGCTATATGTTTAGCACACATTCATTTCTAAATTACCATTATGAAACTAGCCCGACATACGGTGTGCACCACACCATTCAAATATGGAGTACAAACTCCTAAAGCATACCATAAATTACTCTTTTCATACTCGACTCGAGAATTAAGCATCATTCTACGTTTGCTACCGTTACTTGTACTATGCACACCCTTAGGGTTAACCTCAAATCATTTCAATCATGACTTTGTTATTAGCTCTCGTTACGCACTACTTATTCTACTTAAGTAAATTTGTTGCGCGAGTTCATCGTACGAGCGTTTAACCGATACTTCAAATTTTTACTCAAGGAATTTGAGATTTCCTCCTAATGACATAAATTCGTTCTTATGTTGACCATTGGAAGTCATACATTCAATACCATACCTATCACACCCTTCGTTTCATTCATAAGTACTATTCAATCTATACATTCTTAATTATCAGTCATGAGTTAAGCATTTTATTAACCTTGATTTCGTTGCATAGACCAATGATCCGCGGCCCAGATCGTCCCACCCCTTCATGAGTTCTCACCATAACCGGATTAACCTCATTCATCCGTGTGATGAGCTTCCGCTCGTGCACATCCTTTCTCAACACTACCAGCTTTATCACATCGAGAGTTCTACCCCCTTCATCTATAAAATTTAGGATTAACATATTTTGTTCAAATTCCTTCAAGTATGGCGCTTATCAACTCATCTTGTTTACATACTAATCCTTTCTATATTCTTTTTTTTTTTTTGAACATTAGTTCATTTGACCCGTACACAACGAGTCAATACATGACCATTCCCTAACGTATCATTCCCACTCATTTGACCCGTACTCAACGGGTCAATACATGAACATCCCTTAATATACCATATTCATTTGTTCATTCATTGTATTTGGTGTTAATTCACCTACGTTCTCGCACAGATCCCTTACTAATGAGTATCCTACATTACACATTGCATTTCTTACGTAATACTTCCAAAATTTGTAAATAACTATTATTTACTGACTTCTGCGATTTAACCTTTTAAAGTCAACACCACTTAGTACTTATTGGATATAAGTATTATAGTACGCGTTGTACTTACTTTCAATTCGAACATACTTACAAAACGTCTTTAGCTAACATCTTGACTAATATTCTTTCCATACCTTTCATTAACATTACCAAGTTCTCATTTCTGTCTTAAAACTTCTCAACTAAAATTTATGACCGGTTTACCCCTATAATGAGGTCTTACCGTTTTAACATTATGCCAACCATTTCAACAAAACGTACCTTAACATTTCTCATTTATTTATACGTTCCACTTTGATTTCGAATATTCAAACACATATACATCTTCATGTAAATAAATTCGAAGTGATTACGAAATCACTTACCTTTAGCGTCCATGTTCATGTTTGCCTCATTGCTTCCTCTTAACCCGTTTTCCATCCATGCTTGGGTTAATTGACAAGATTTCCATTCTTACATATCATTATGTTCGTAACATTGTTAGCTTATGTGAGCATACATACAACTATTCACTTTCTTTCTATTCATACGTTAATTGACTTCCGTTAGTCAAATTTCGTATAAATGAGACATTTATTAATAGTTATCTCATTTCAAATCCATACAACTAAACTATCATTGAGCATAACACATAAATCATCTAGTACATAACACATTAACTCTTTACTTTAACAATTGTGTCCAATGGCCATTCCATGATATCCCTATACTGTTGACTTTCAGAAAGTCAACTGTCTTGCTTACACACTTTAAACTTTTGAACATGTATTCATCTAAATATGGTAGGCCATAATATTAATATCCTACGCATTTCATACTTGTATTGTATGACAGATATAATTTACGTGATCTTCTAAACAATACACATATACATTCACATATACGTACTTTCACATGCTAATGTTCCATGATTCTACAAATAGCAAATATCATTCAAGGTAACAATATAACATTATTCCAACATATCCTATACTAATAAGCTCGTATGATTCACATTTAGCACATATTCGCCTCTTAATCATAATAAAGCAAATCATTAAATACGCATAAGTATCACACCATTCAAGCACAAGGTACAAGCCTCTAATGCATAATTCTGATCAAGGCATACATTTATCCGAATTCTCATATGAATTCCATCTAACTCACATTCTTCAAGTTATTTTACCACTAATCTCATCATTTTCATTTTCGTTCATTAATAAATCATATTCTTTCACGCATCAAAGTACTTTAATTTATATTTACTTCATCCATTATTTTATTCATACGTTTCAAACTCAACCTCTTACGTTCGTCATTCATTCCGTGCCATTCTATACATTCCATTACTCTAAAACTATTATGACCCTACATAGCTTGACATGTCTTCTAAGAACTTGACGGGATCATAAAAAAATGGGTTTTCGGGAAGTATGGCAACCAAAAATATGAAAAATACAAATTTTCAGCGAACTAAAACAGCCCGGGCCGTCAGCGACGCCCGGACATGCCGTCGGCGACGGCACCCAAAAAGTGGCGTCGGCCACAATTGTGCGTCGGCAGGGGATTTGGGCGTCGGCCCAGATAGCTGCGTCGGCGACGCACCAGACTGGCGTCGGCGACGGCTAGTCTGGTGTCGCTTCGCTGCAGATCGTATCTTGGCTGTTCTAATCATTTCCCGGGCCTGTTTCCAACCATATGGGTCCTGGAACTCCCTGTATCATCCCCATTATTACTCCCCCACATAACTAACTTAAAAAGTCATACCGTAAACACATCATATGCACTTTCATCTACCAAAAACTTAAACTTTTACCTCATGTGCGGTCTTGGAGCGAACACACCCATCGCGCGAGCTACCAGTTTGAGTTCAAGCACTGTTACTTGTGCTTGAATCCCTCAAACCTCAGCTCTGATACCAACTTTTTACACCCACTTTTACATACGGTCAAAACGACATGTAAAAATGTCAAAAATTTAAAACTTTCATTTTGACACATACGATTTCATCAAAATACCCCGTACGGCTAACTATGACATTACGACTATCATAACTTTTTAAACTACATTTGCTCAAATTTAACTAACCATGACCATCAACTAATCTATTTACAAAAGACCTTAAATACAAAGGAACATCTCATAAACCAAAAGAGAGTTTTGACCCATTTGACACAAAAACTTATACGGAAGCGCATTTTTGGGCATGAGTTGTAGTGTGTTCGATCCAGGCTCGCCATTATTAAGGATGAGATTTACCTACATACACAACATCAAAACATTCGTTAATTCATTATACCAAACAAACCCATAGCATTCATTACTTATCCTTATTCAACCCATTAACAATGTTACCATTTTGCTAACAATCCTTGTTGTAACCATTCTTTCCGTTTTAGCATTATTTCCAACATTTCATTAACATTCATATATGCAACCCATTCGACCCGTTAGTAACGTGCCAATGCTCAACCATTACCGTTATTCATCATACAAGTCTTTATTAACCCATTTACAATGGGTCAATTTATATCATACATACTTGATACAATTTAATCATTTTTGACCCGTTTACGACCGAGTCCTTACTTAATCCATTTTACCATCTCATTTTCAACCCATTTCGATCCATTCGAAACGAGTCATACCACATACATTACTACTTCATTTTCTTAGCGATTCCTTCTATATTCACCACATCAATTCGATCATGCTCCACTATGCTACTTTTAACTAAGTTTTATGTAAGTTACTAGCATTCATGACTACATAACATTCCAACATACATTCTATTCGTGCGACCCGTTTATACGATTCGACTACATAGCATACCAACATACATTCTATTAGTGCGACCCGTTCATACGGTTCGACTACATAACATTCCAACATACATTCTTTTAGTACGAACCGTTCATACGGTTCGACTACATAACATTCCAACATACATTCTTTTAGTACGAACCGTTCATACGGTTCGACTACATAACATTCCAACATATACATTCTTTTTCTTTGACCCGTTAGTGATGGGTCTATTACACGACCATTCTATAACGCATTTCGAATACCACGACATATATCAATAAACATTTCTACAAGTAAACTTTAATCGTACAAGTAACGTACCTCGATTTTGCAAGCCTTAAGGTTTCTTGTTGCTTGAACCTTCTTCCTTCACACCTACATTTAACGCATTCATTTTTTTTTAGTTCTCATGAATCCGTTTCACCATATACAATGCATACTCACTTTCTAAACATGAATTGTACTAATAATTGTCACTTGTTCACATAATTATCATCTATGCATTTCATCGAGCACTTGGTGTGCGTCGATCATTGTTGTTTAGAAATTGTTATTTTTCATGTTCTTACACACCATATTTTTATACATACATAAATCCCCAGTCACTAAAATCATCACATCGAATGAACATTAACACAAATATTCATCCTACCTTCTAGTTTACAAGTTAACATCATAATTTTGACTAAAAACTTCTATTCATGATCAATTCTCAAAAACCCACTTCATGATTTATGAGAGCTATCTATCAAAACATATGAACATATCAATTTCATTCAAATTAGCATTCAAAAATATTTTCTAATCATGGTTTCTTCATCAATCAACACTATTCCACAAACATACTTAAGCAATTTGTCAATTTCATCCATACTCTTCATATCAAAATCATCCAAATCGAAAATTACAACTTACCACTTGTTAAACGAGCTTAGATGATCATGAATTAGGGCTCATGCAAGAGATTAACCATCAATTTCCTTTCTAATTTGCTGAATTTTGAGTTTTTGTTCTTGAAGGTGTTCTTCCCTTTCTCCCTCTCTCTAGAACACGTACAGAACACACACACACACACACTAAAATTCTGCACTTTATTCATCTATAAACCTCAACTTTCCACTTTGACATAATTGGCCCTTTATGTTTGATCCATAGTTAAATTCCATTAAACATCTTCATCTTTTATTAAAACTAAATGTAATCATTTAGTTATGTTATTTTCTTTCCAAAAACTTATTAGTTTTTTGGTTATGTTTTATACTTCTTACTAGGACAAACTATGAAAATTATAGTAATCATGTATGCACATTTTGGGGTGTTACAGTCTCAGAGGATGCAAAACCAGTAGTGCATGCTAAACGACACCTGGGAGACATCAAACACGATGCAATGAAAGAACAAGTGTTAGAACTGCTAAACGCAGGAATCATCAGGGAAGTCCGGTACCAAACGTGGGTAGCAAGCCCAGTAATGGTAAAGAAACCGAATGGTAGTTGGAGAATGTGTGTCGACTACAAGGATCTGAACAAAGCATGTCCCCGTGACTGCTATGCTTTACCAGACATAGACGAGAAAATAGATTCTTTGGCAACGTTTCGGTGGAAATGTTTCCTGGATTGCTACAAAGGATACCACCAGGTCCAGATGGTTGTTCAAGACGAAGATAAAACCGCATTCCGTACGCCAACGGGGCTATACTGCTACACCAAGATGCCGTTCGGCTTAAAGAATGCAGGTGCTACGTATCAACGGTTGATGAACGAAACATTCAGTGACGCCATCGGTAAATACATAGAGGTATACATGGACGATCTGGTAATCATGAGCAAGGAGGAGAGCGCGATGCTGGCAAATACTCAGAAAACCTTCAACACGCTGCGCAGCGTGAGCATCAAACTGAATCCAGCACCTATCGATAAAGAAGAGGTATAAGCATCGCCTCTCGATCCAATCCGTCTCCCCTGGCCTCCCCCCGAAAAGCAGGAAACTCAAAACAGCAACTCACAATTGCATAAGTGATCACTGAAACTTTGCACTTTGAAAAGACCTGCATCTGAGAGGGCTCCTGGACTAACTTGGAAGGGTGCAGCTAATTTGAAGTGCTAAGACAAGAAAACAGGGATGTGCCTGGCTCAGTTTCTAGTATGTGCCCATATTCAAAATTAAGACTAGGACATGAATACTAGGCTATGATATTGTTTTATCAAGAAGGAATCGATAATCATAGTGGGCATCTTTCTCCCTTCTTTCTTTTCGGGTTCAATAAGTCTCTCGGGCGGGCGAAGGAGATGCATTTCTGGTACTGGTGGTATTGGACAAGAAAAAAGGGAATCATTTCTTTCTTCTTTCTGCCTTTCTTTCCCATGACGACTAGGAACGGGCAAATCAAAAATTTCACTTCGAGTTTCGGACCTCGTTGCGTAGGCGAAGTGAGTTGGCTGTTTCGAGCTAGGGCTAAGCGAGCCAGAAGTGCTGGAAGTGAGCCGGAGTTCG
Organism: Helianthus annuus; assembly: GCF_002127325.2. Taxonomy (NCBI): domain Eukaryota; kingdom Viridiplantae; phylum Streptophyta; class Magnoliopsida; order Asterales; family Asteraceae; genus Helianthus; species Helianthus annuus. The sequence goes on from NC_035444.2 coordinate 6,680,459, forward strand.
TAGGCTAGGGAGCAACGGCTGATCGAAAAGCGAAGATAGGCGCATAGTTCAGTGATCTACAAGAGTGGTAGAGGTCCCGATCAGGTTGTTTTAACAAGCTAGTTAGGCCGGATAGGCTAAACTAGTAGTTCGTAGTTCCCCGGGTAGGTGCTTAGCTTGTTAGGAACCGAAGGCTGTTTGCGTACTTGCTTGTTAACTGAAAAGAAGCCAATAAGGCGCAGTTACAGCTACATTGGATTTCGGAATGGAGGAAGGAAAGTTTTTGGGCTTCATAGTCACTAAAGATGGTTTTAAGGTGAACCCAGAAAAGGTCCAGGCCATAGAGAGGATGCCTTCACCAGCAAACGTCAAAGACATGCAAAAGCTCGCAGGACGATTGGCAGCACTCAATCGGTTCCTAGCTAACCACGCAGCAAAATCCTTCCCATTCATCAAGACCTTGCGCAACTGCATGAAGAAAAACCAATTCCAATGGACTCCGGAAGCAGAAAATGCGTTCCGCGAGATGAAAGACTGTCTCATCAAGCTGCCAACTCTAACCGCACCAAACAAAGGAGAGCCTTTGGTCTTGTACCTCTCAGCTTCCGCCAGGGCCGTCGGAGCCGTATTGCTGGTTGATCGACAAGGTGTCCAAACACCTGTGTATTATGTGTCCAGAACCTTAACCGACCCAGAAACTAGATACGCAATCATGGAAAAGCTTGTCCTTGCACTGATTCACGCGTCACGAAGGCTGCGCCGATATTTCGCCAATCACGTCATCCATGTGTTAACAAATTACAATATTGGGAATATCCTAGCAAGGCCAGAAGTATCAGGAAGGTTGGCCAAATGGGCAATAGAGCTAGGGGGACACAACGTAGTCTTCAGACCACGACCGTCGATCAAAGGCCAAGTTTTGGCAGACTTCATGACGGAAGTCCCGGATGACAAAGACAGAGAGTGTAAGGCGATGGAGAAGGCTGAGAAAAAACAAACCGAAGAACCATGGCTGCTGTATACAGACGGCGCATCCAACGAAGATGGGGCAGGCGCGGGGCTACGGCTAGTAAGCCCTGACAAACACGAGTTCACTTACGCCATACGCCTAGACTTCAAGAGCACAAATAACGAAGCCGAGTACGAAGCCTTTCTGGCCGGCCTGCGTTTGGCAATCAAAATGGGAGTTCGACACATCGAAGCACATGTGGACTCCATGTTAGTAGCAGGCCAAATCAATGGTCAATACGAAGCCAAGGGCGACATAATGGCACTCTATCTCAACCAAGCAAAGACGTTGCTGCAAACCTTCTATTCTTACAAGGTACACCACATAAACCGCAGCGAAAACAAGCCGGCAGACGCCTTAAGCAAGCTTGCGTCAACAAGCTTCCAGCACCTAGCCAAAGACGTGCGCATAGAAGTTTTAAGCAACCCATCTGTTCCACTCAGAGAAGTCAGCGTCATCCAAACGGGAACCACGTCCTGGATGACACCCATAATCATGTACTTACAATCCGGGATACTTCCAGAAAATAAAGCTGAGGCGCGGAAAATCCAGTATAAATCAGAACATTATCAGATGGCAGACGGGATATTGTACCGAAAGTCATATCTCGGCCCGCTGCTAAGATGTGTTGACACCGACGACGCCAATTATCTGATCCGGGAAGTACATGAAGGCATCTGCGGTATCCACGCCGGGCCACGCATGGTAGTGGCAAAAGTAATGAACGCCGGTTACTACTGGCCCGGAATGCACCTCGATGCCGTGAAGGAATTAAGGAAGTGCAGCGGCTGCCAACGGCATGCACCAAAAACCATGCGTCCAAAAAACGAATTGGTACCAGTAACAACCGCTTGGCCCTTTCAGCAATGGGGCATAGACATGGTGGGCCCTTTCCCAGAAGCTCCGGGGGCAGTCAAGTTCATCATCGTCGCGGTCGATTACTTCACCAAGTGGGTGGAAGCAAAAGCACTTGCGTCAACCACATCGGCAGTCGTTAAACGATTCATCTGGGAACAAATCATATGCCGGTTCGGCCTGCCACTCCGAATCATCACCGACAATGGTACAAACTTTGCAGCAGATGATCTCGAACGATGGTTCAAGGAACTAAACATTGAACATACCTTCTCGTCGGTCGCACATCCGCAAGGGAATGGTCAAGTTGAAGCGGTCAACAAGAGCATCGTCGATGGCATCAAAGCGAGGCTCGGAGAAAAAAGACGAGGGTGGGTCGATGAGCTACCTAGCATATTATGGGCCCATAGAACAATGCCCAAAACAAGCAACGGAGAAACACCTTTCAGCTTGGTCTATGGGTCCGAGGCTGTGATCCCAGCAGAAATCGGGCTCCCATCTCCGAGAATGCTCTCCATGAATCTGATCAATAACGAAGAAGAAAGGAGGATCGACCTGGACCTCCTAGAAGAACGGAGAGAGATGGCAGCAATCAATGAAGCCAAATACAAGTCAAAGCTTGAAAAATATTACAACGCTCGAGTCCGGATCTGCACCTTCAACCCAGGCGATTATGTCTTAAGGGACAATGAAGCGTCCAACGCAGAAAAACCGGGAAAACTGGCTCCCAAATGGGAAGGCCCGTACATCATTGATGAGGTCCTCGGCAAGGGGGCATACAAGCTACGCACCATGAACGACAAAGAGGTTCCACGAACCTGGAATGCCCAACAGTTACGAAAATGCTACATATAAACATGTAATCGTATAGGGCGAATCGCCGACACATTTACCTAATACAAGAAGTGTTTGGCTATCTTTACTTCATGCAAATTTTTTGTCACAACTGCATTTATTACTTCGGGCGTACACGAAAACATCAATGGCTCGACCATAGGAAACGTTGTAGACCTCCAAGGCTCGTCACAACCAAGTGAACAGCCGGGTCAGAAACACAACCAAAGCCTACACAACGCCAAAAAACATAACTTCGTGCCCACATAAACACGAAAATATCGATAGCAAGGTAAACAAACATTGTAACGCTCCCAAGGCTGTGACCCCAGCTGAGCTCACACAATAACCTGTAACTCGATCACTTCGTATGTCACATACAAACGCGCATACTTAAACGACAGAATAAAAACGTTGTAGTAACACAGCATCACCTGTCAGCGCCATCATTCATTCGTGACACCTAATCAAAGTAATTAAACATGCACATATTATGACGATTTCAAAATTTGCATAACCATAAACAAAGTAACAACATATCTGTCAAATACATAACACCACAGGTAAGAAATTTCAAATTGTCTCAAAAACAACCATTACAAGCCCATTCAGGGCTATACACGGCACACAGGCCGGAAACTTCTAATCAAGAATGGCTAGAACCAGCACCTCCTGCACCACCATCGCCATCATCTCCCAAAGCTTTCTTCAGTAAAGCTACTCCATCCGCTTTATGAGCCAACTTCCCAGCGGCTCGAACAACAGCAAAATCAAGCATCGAAAATTCTTGGCGCTTAGCAGCATAAGCACCCTCACAATCCTCTTTAAACAACTCAAAGTGGTAATCCTTCTCATTGTTTACAGCAGCACACCTACCTTCAGCATACCCATACTTGCGCCCACTATTATAGCCTGCCCCACCCAACTCAAACATATAGCGGGCAAGCTCAGGAGAATGCAAGATACGATCAGCAAGCTGCATGAAAAACAAAGTCGAGCAAGATAGCAGAAATGAGTACACAAAAGTAAAAATAAAAAGGAAGACAGCAACAGAGCAAGCAAGGAACATTACCAATGGAACGCCACGGGATAGCAACCACCTACTATCAGCTGAAGCTTCCTCAGCAAGTAGCTCAGACGCACGGCACTCAGCCGTCTTCTCATCAAGAAGACGCTGAGCAACCTCACATTCTGAAGCCTTCTCCTGCACAAGAAGTTCCAGCTTATCGATCCGCGCAACATACTCCTTCTCTTTCTTCTCCGCAGCAAGACGCGCCTGATGAGCCTCTTCAGCAAGGGCCGTCTTCTCACCAGACAGCCGCACAATAGCATCACGCTGCGACTGCATCTCCGTATTCGTACGAGCACATGCAGATTCCCAATCCTTTTGTTTTTGCTCATTTAACTGCTTCTGCTCCTCGAGCTTCCGCTCAGCCTCGGCAACCCGCCATTGCAAACCTTTTTGCTCTGAGTTAAATTTTTCTCTCTCCTCAGAAAACGCCTTCTTAGCCTCTTCAAACGCCATAGTTTCTTCTCCCATAGATCGCCATTCGCGAAGAATCTCCTGAGAAGTGGCAAAGAAGTTAACCCCAGCCGTAACATGATCATCTATAAGGGCAAAGCGGCTGCGGTTTTTCTGAAACATTCTCTCAGCAGGAGGAAGGGACAAAGAGAAAAACTCCTGACAATTCTGCAAGTCAGTCATTCGAGAACCCTGAGTAAGGCTCCAACGAGGGGCATGAGGCATATCATCGCAAGCCGGATTGCCCCATGAATCATCAGGAACACGTTCAAAGTGCGAATCCCGCACGGTGCCAGAAGTAGCCCCACCCCAACCAGGAGGACGTTTTGTGTAAATGGTTTGTTGCGGAGTAGTCTCACTAGACTCCATCTCCACTTCAACACCTTTACCCTTATCGACTCCAGCAACATCACCTCCGGCACCATCACCTCCAGCAGCGTCACCTCCCTCAAAAATACCTTCAACAAACCCTTCACCGCCCCTCACAGTGGCATCAGCACCATCTCGAGGAGGAGTCAAGCCAACAGCCCTCGAAGGAGGAGAAGTAGGTGGAGTAATCTGAGAAATATCCACCGGTCGCGGCTTCTTGCTAGTCTTGGATGCTGCCATAAAACTACAATTAATAAAAAGACCCAAAGAAAAGATACCAGAAACATACACGGAAACTAAGTTACCAGGGCGGGGAGCAGAGGCAGCAAATATCTCCTCCAACAAGTTCCCTCGACCCCCACTAAACACACCCAAATCAACTTCAGATTCAGAAGGGGCTGGGGGGCATCCTTCTGAAGCTTGGCCCTCTTGGCCGCAAGAAGGGCAGCAGCTTGTTCATCAAGATGACGCTTATGATCATCAAGAGCTTTCTTCTTCATATGCTCAGTCAAAGTGGCCTTATCATCAGGATCTGACCCCTGACGCACCTCCCCAGGGCCTAGGCCAGACAATGTATCAGACACTACCACATAATCTAGATATGGAAGAGTAGAAGGTGGCTTACGAGAAGATCTAGCAGCTCCGCTTTCTTTCTTCTCTTCCCTCCTTCCAGACCTATCAGTCCGTGCCTTCTTTCTCGTCTCTAACTGGGAAGACGGATCAACAGAGGCTTCCGCATCATCATCATCCTCAACAAATTCATGTACCGGCTTAGCAACACCACCAGGCGCGGTACCTGCACGCGCGGAATGAGATATTAGATCTTCAACATCCCGGTCAGAACTTCCACTAGAAAGGATAACGACTTCCTCTCGACCGGAGTCAACAAAGTCATCCCAATCATCCTCACCAAGAACTTCATTCGCGTATCTGCTCAAACTAGCGTCGGTAGGATGCAGGAAACGGTCCCGTATCTGTTCCAACCACGTTGGATTCCCATCAGCCTGGATAGCCTCAACCATGGCACCCGCGGATTTAGGGTCCAAGGCATTTAACAAACTGTAACCAACTGCAAAATGGCAACAAAATAAGGACACATAGTAAACATAGAGGGAAATAACCAAAGGGTAAGACACGAAAGAACAATACATTTGCCTTTATGGCTATACGCAGGCTGACCCAGCGGATGTTTGGGCACCCACAGTAAACTCATCCCTGCACCAACCAAAGCCATCTCATCCAGTTGAGAAATCGCAGTCGGCTTCGCAGTTATCTTCCCATACCATTCTTGAGCAGCATAATCTGGCAACACATCCACTTTAGGGACCCCTTGACCAACCTGCCTATATGACATATCCGTGGGAATCACACCACGGCGAATGTAAAAAAACTTCTGTTTCCAATCATGAATGCCCTTTATCGGCACCGAACACACCTGAGCAACTCCCATCCTAGCCTGAAAAGAGTAAAACCCGCTGGAATACGAAACGCTGTAGATAGCGTTGAACATCTCAAACGTAGGCTCAACACGGTACGACCTACAGACAAATTCGAAATGGGTAATCCGAGGGAGCCCAATCGCATTTATCTGAGAAATATGGAGCCCATAACCCCTCAAAACAGCAGTGAACTTCGTAATCGGCAACCTAAAATTGCCTTCCCGGAAAAAAGCAGCATACAACGTGATAAAACCCGGAGGGGCATCCAATGCAGTGGATCCAGAAGGAGGATAACGAGCTCCCCACTCAGGACGAAAGTTATGTCCCCTCACAAGCATCTGAAATTCCTCCTCCTTCCAGTTAATCACAGCCTGGTCTGGACCAGGAGGAGCCCTACCTCTATGCTTCCTTTTCTTCTGAGTTGGATTCTTATCAGCCATGATAAGGGTCAAGAAGAAGATGATTTGAGAATGTGAAAGATAGAACAAACAAGAAGAAGATAGAGAGAAATCGCACTTAGAATTCGAAAGTAAGGGAAGAAAGAGATAACCGCCCCATATTTATACCCATCGCATTTAATGCGATGGGTAGTGGAACGTCAGGGAACAGAAAAAGCGCCCAATAGATGACTGACACGTCATAGGAGATAGAAGACGTCGGCTCGTTTTTCGGGAAGCATGGGCGACAGGGTCTGCTGATGTGACAGAAAGTCACTGCAAAAGCAACTGTTCGCCTCCGAAAAGACAGGGACGTCAGACGGTCACACCAAACACTTCCCCATAACCACCAAACTTCCAACAGAAGGAAGCACAAGAGAGCCAAAACCCATGCGGCATGCGTCCATTTGGCTCACTTTTTAAAGAGAGTCAAAACCCATGCGGCATGCGTCCATTTGGCTCATTTTTTCAAAAGGCCAAAACCCATGCGGCATGCGTCCATTTGGCTCACTTTTTCAAGAGAGTCAGAACCCATGCGGCATGCGTCCACTTGGGTCATTTTTTCAAAAGGCCAAAACCCATGCGGCATGCGTCCATTTGGCTCACTTTTTCAAGAGAGTCAGAACCCATGCGGCATGCGTCCATTTGGCTCATTTTTTCAAAAGGCCAAAACCCATGCGGCATGCGTCCATTTGGCTCACTTTTTCAAGAGAGTCAGAACCCATGCGGCATGCGTCCACTTGGCTCATTTTTTCAAAAGGCCAAAACCCATGCGGCATGCGTCCATTTGGCTCACTTTTTCAAGAGAGTCAGAACCCATGCGGCATGCGTCCATTTGGCTCATTTTTTCAAAAGGCCAAAACCCATGCGGTATGCGTCCATTTGGCTCACTTTTTCAAGAGAGTCAGAACCCATGCGGCATGCGTCCATTTGGCTCATTTTTTCAAAAGGCCAAAACCTATGCGGCATGCGTCCATTTGGCTCACTTTTTCAAGAGAGTCAGAACCCATGCGGCATGCGTCCATTTGGCTCATTATTTTCAAAGGGCCAAAACCCATGCGGCACGCGTCCACTTGGCTCACTTTATATTCACCAACTTCAACGCGATGCATAGAAATCACAACTCTCATAAGTCCAGAATCCCTCCTAGACGATCAACTCAACTAGAAGGCACACTGGACTGGGGGGACTTGAAGAGGTATGGTCCCAATTCCCTGCCTACATGGCAGGGACCACACCACTCTTTGTGCACACAAGGCGTCCATGTCACCAGAACCTTCTAGAAGCTTCCAGAAGACACCTAGGCGGTTCACGGCTGGCACCAAAGATGCTTTACCCAACATAAAGGACAACACATGTCACCATTGACAGAAGGCCACATAGGCCTGCGGCAATCCAGGGAGCAGGGCTGACGCGACCAGTACGAGGTACCCAACACAAGCGAATACAAGGACGCCACGTGTACCACTACACCCTTCGCGACAGAGCAGACCAAGAGGATATTCCCCTTGGTCGGACAGCTGGCGCGCACCCACAGCTGGCACAGCTGCTTCCTCCTTCTTCACCCTCCGGCTATAAATAGGACCCTTCATCATTCAGGTTGAGGATCTTAGCTCTCTTTACTCACTCTATACACACACTGTTTTATTCATCTCAGAGCAGTACTTATTCTCACGCCGGAGCCTGGTTAAGAGGGAAAATCCCCTTCCCCCTCTTAACGAGACTAACGGTGTTTACTGTTTTGCAGATATCAGGCCACCGATACGAGCAAGAGAAGAGGTTGAACCCCATAAGTGAAACGACCCTCTTGGTTATCCTTGTGTTAACCATTGTTTCAACATACCCTTTTGACCATCAAACTTAGTTTCTTAACATCCTCACATATTCCAACCCATATCAAAGCTTGTCGGAACATTATAATTCACATAATTACTTACTATGTTCCTAATCAATACATTGAATAGATATTTTACAAAAAGGGGTGTAAGCTTTACTTACTTCAAATCCAAATATGCTTCCCGTGCGCATAAGTCCCGATTGACCCGCTTCTTTCCCAAGCTTCCTTGCCGCTTACCAAGCATCACTATCATATATCATTCTTATGATAGTTAGTTTATTCATCATTCGTCACAACCCTTTCATCACACGGACCTTATATGGAACTTGTCATTCAACCTTATAACATGCTAATCTATCATTTCTTATCTGATTTCTTTAAACATTCACACACATGTATGATTTCAAACATCATTAACATAAGTAATTCATAATTTTACATCACATTATCTAAAACGCACTTCTCACGTTAGTTAACTATCAAATATCTCATTATTACATTCTATACCTAATCACCACATTCTTGCATACAATTTCACCTTCTAGTTTTACCTAGTCATTTCATCAAACACTTGGCGCGCGTACAACATTTTAAGCTCTATGTACATGTGTTTTATGCATAACCTACTAGTAAACTTCACTAAACTCAATCATTCAACTAATTTCACATGATTCATCCATCCTATAACATGATTGGCTACCAATACATTAATGATTATGCTTTCATTCAACAAAATTACACCATTACAAGATCATCATTCATCAACATACTACTAGAACAAGTGGGTTTCACCATATAAACTTCAAATTCACCCAAACCATGCATAATCGATGTTCTAGATGATGATTCTAACACATGCTCATAATCAATTTCATACCAATTCGCGGATTAGAACATAACCCACTTCGTGCAAGATCACCAATCTAGAATTTAAGACATACCTTATGATCCCCTTGTGAAGGTGATCGTTATTCTATGCTTGGTTATGAATTTAAGCTTCGTTTGGCCTTTCAGTTTGATGAAAAAGATGAAGTTAGGGTTCTTGGTTCCATGGGAGCCTCCTGCTCCTTCTCGAACACACGATGTGTGTGTATGTGTGTATTTGTTTTCTTTTATAAATTCAACTTTCATTTGCTCCACTTTAGTCCCTCAAGTTTGCCATTTATAATAATTGGCACAACTCTCATCCCTTAATTGTTTCTACCATATTCTTAACTAGGTTAAATAACCTAGTCATTTATTCCTTGATGCACCATATCATAACATTTAACGAATATAAACATTCGGGTTTTGGGGTGTTACAACGTGTCCCCCATAGATTTACTTTATTATATGTATATAGATTATACTCCCTTTGTCCCATTAAAAGTGTCATATTTTGAATTTTCAAAGTCTTTATTTATAAACTTTGACTTTAATTATATATTTTTTTGTGTTATATAAAACTTGATGAAAATTAGCCCGATTGAAACACTTGTAAAACACACTCAAATCATGTAACTTTCATCAAGTATTATCTAACACAAACAAAATTATTTAAGGTCAAAGTTTATAAATAAAGAGTTTGAAAATTAAAAATAGGTCACTTTTAGTGGGATGAAGGGAGTATTAAGATTAGATTTTGATTAGATTTACGGTAAGAGTAACATTTAGCACTAAAAAATACTAAATAAAATACTTGTAGAATAAGCTACCAAATTAGAATCTAATTCATATGTTAAGGTTGGTGGGTGTGGTATAAAGCTGCTAGGGGCTTTATCACGTCACATCCGTGTCGTGTCACATAGGGGGCTTTAAAGTCACTACCTTTAACTTGCATGCAATGGTTTAAAGCCCCCTATTAAATAAAAAAATAAAGAAAAAAAGATATTATTGGTTGAAAAAAATGGACCCCACCTGCTTTTGCCTTTAACACTCGTTACTAGGCTGGCAACAATGCCATAACGCCCCCTCAACGACGGACATGGGGTGAGGAGGGGTGCCAGAGGGCGCCATTTTTGATGAGGTGACAGGGTGGCGCGAAGCCCCGTCCTAACATTTGAAAACAATTCAAACAAGTTGACCTTTTACTTGGCTAGCACTCCAAGCCTATTTTAAGTTTGAATTTTGAAAATTTCAGTATCAATTTTCCAACACAATAAACATCATTATTATGATAAAAGTTATATATATTTAAAAGCTATATAAATTTAATCTTAAATTCTGTTTCGAAATTTTGTTTATTGTCTCTAGAGCATTCGAATGCAATATTAATATAAACCCTAAAAAAAAGATTCTAATCACCGAATCATATGAATTAAGATAATACTTCAGTCCTAAGTTTCCATATATCTATCACCTTTCTCCCTACACATACACACACACACTGCTTGTATGTAACTATATATACATCCGATTAACTTCAAATCTTACAATCGAAAATAGACCATGCCTAGAAATAGAATTCATCCCCAGCTTCCATATGAAATCATACAGTCTGAGGTGCTACCAAGACTTCCAGCCAAGTCGATAGGTCGTTTCCGATGCGTTTGTAAAGCATGGAATTCCTTCTTATCGACGCCTGACTTTGCCCGGATGCACCTCCCCTATCAAACCAATCATAAACTTCTTCTTCTTGATCATCACGCATCCCCAACTTTTCGTACGCTCGATTGTGAACAACCCATGAGCCAAGATTCAATCACCACTACCCTTCCTATTCCATTCGAAGGACACATGTCGATTTTAGCAAGCTTGGATGGGTTGGTATGTGTAGCCTTGAGGGAAACTCGAGAGTTAGCCTTTTGGAATCCAGTGACGGGTGCCTACAACAAGTTCCACACTAGTTTCTACAATGATATGTTTAATGGCGCGTTTGCTTTATATATCGACTCTTCTAACGATTACAAACTTGTACATATAGTTTCCGAGGGTGCTTTTATCTACTCGCGGAGATTAGACTCATGGAGAAAGATTAATCATCCGTCTTTAGATATTAGCGAACTTATATCGAATTACGATTGGTCGCTGGCTACTTTCTTTGAGGGAAAAGTTTATTTCAGATTGTTAAATAGGAGTCTACTTACAACAGTTACAAGTGAAAGGTGCATCATCAGTTTTGATGTAGAGTCTGAAAAGTTTAAGGAAATATTATGTCCATGCAGTGAAGGTTACGGTGCGAGTTTAGTGGTTCTCAATGACTGCATTCACTTGGGGGTGGTTGATGATGATGGTTTGAAGTGTGATTTGTGGAGGATGGATGGTGATGGGTGGATAAAAGTGGCGGCATTCTCGCACTCGCATAAGTTTAGTGAGTGGTTGATATGGAGGGATATACATATCAAGAAGAATGGGAATTTGCTTGCGATTTGGGAGGACAATGATTCTTTTAAGAATGTAGATATGGAAGACTTGTTAACAGACTTTTATTACGTTGGTCGTGGGAACTGGCCGCATGAAAATCTAGGAGCGATATACATTGAGACCCTTGTGTCGCCAAATCCCTAACAAATTCAAGTGATGTGAGGATCAAAGATAATGTCAATCGATCCGGTCCAGGTGAAGAAACTATAGCAGTACTATACTCGATTTAAATTTCCAAATTTATAGTATAGTTTTTTTTTTTTTTAAGTTTTTTTTTTTTTCTAAAACTATGGTGTTTATAGAAGTTAGTTGTGTTTGGAAAAAAACTGAAAGATGTAGATTTACTTTAAAAATGTCCACACATTGGGGTTGTTCCGTTGTCTTTTACTTTTTATTTTTTACTTTCTTATGTATTACAATTTTAACCACTAGCACAAGTTTGACATCTTTATGTGTATATACATTATGGCTTTTATAACTTATCTAGCAGCTAATTTTGAATGTTTTACGGAGAACACACGAAAGCTTTGGAATATTATTTTCGAGCGCTCGAACGAAACCCATTCTTACCACAAGCTTTTAATAATATTGCCGTGATCCACTTATATTCACCATGGCGCACACATATATAGGCTCAACCCATGTTAATTAGTACCCGTAAGGTTTCTGAAACTTACAACATTCAAACTACATGTACATGTTAACGCACAATTTGACATTTTTGCTTCATTGTATATAAACCGGAAATTTTTAAGGAAAACAACAAATGATAAAGAAATAGCAATAAACATATAATGACATATTCTAATTCAAAATTTCAAAGCAAAAGATTTAGAGATTTCATGCATAAAGATATATAGTTCATTATAAGAGTTGTTAAATAAAATGACAAAATCATGTTTAAGATTCAAAGAAGCTTAACAGATGCATGTTAAAACAATGACAACATTCATGCTTAAGATTCAGAGAAGCATATCAACTTTATACCCGTCTGTTGTCCCTTTAGAGAATATAAATTTAGCTTCACGTGCATTATACCTGACCAGGGTTGGCTCAAGCCATTTAAGGGCCTTGAACTTTTAAGGGGGGATATTTATAAAAAGAATGATGAGTTTGACCCGTATACTAAAAATGATAAGTTTGACTCGTTTATTAAAGAGTGTGCCTATTGGCACACTAAAGTGCCTATTGGCACACCAAACCCTAGCAAAATTTAAGGTTTATCTACGCTGCGTATTGGTCAATACGCAGCGTATTGGGTTAACCCTATACGCTGCGTATTGACCACTACGAAGCGTAGATAAACCCTAGATCTCAGTGCCTGATAACCAATCATTGCACAGAAAACAAGGTTTGTCTATGATGCGTATTGATCCATACGCATCGTATTGTCTTTTACACAAATGGTCCCTCTTTTTTGATATGTTTACAATTTGGTCCCTGATCTTTCCATTTTTACAGTATAGGTCCCTGATGTTTCATAGATTGGCACAAATGATCCCTGTCAGGGACTATTTCTGTAAAAACTGAAACTGATGGACTAATTTTGTACACCAGTTAACAATACGCTGCGTATTGGTCAATACGCAGCGTATATAAAACATCTGGAAAAATGGGGTCATTTGGGTGGGTTTGAAGTATCAAAAGTTTACCAGTTTTATATACGTTGCGTATTGACCAATACGCAGCGTATATGACCTTCCTTATACGCTGAGTATTGACCAATACGCAGCGTATTTGTTAACTGGTGTACAAAATTAGTCCCTCAGTTTCAGTTTTTACAAAAATAGTCCCTGACAGGGACCATTTGTGCCAATCTATGAAACATCAGGGACCTACATATATTTTCGACGCTCGTTAGGGACATACGCGCCTTACGGTTCGACTTCGACTAAATAATAAAAAAAATATATATTTTAACGACGAACTTAGTTTCGACGCTCGTTAGGACCGTACGCGCCTTACGTGCGTCGAAACTAAGTTCGTCGTTAAATTATATTTTTTTTATTATTTAGTCGAAGTCGAACCGTAAGGCGCGTAGGTCCCTAACGAGCGTCGAAACTAAGTCCGTCGTTAAAATATAAAACGACGAACTTAGTTTCGACGCTCGTTAAGGACCTACGCGCCTTACGGTTCGACTTCGACTAAATAATAAAAAAAATATATATTTTAACGACGAACTTAGTTTCGACGCTCGTTAGGGACCTACGCGCCTTACGGTTCGACTTCGACTAAATAATCAAAAAAATATATATTTTAACGACGAACTTAGTTTCGACGCTCGTTAGGACCGTACGCGCCTTACGAGCGTCGAAACTAAGTTCGTCGTTAAAATATATATTTTTTTATTATTTAGTCGAAGTCGAACCGTAAGGCGCGTAGGTCCCTAACGAGCGTCGAAACTAAGTTCGTCGTTTTATATTTTAACGACGAACTTTGTTTCGACGCTCGTTAGGGACCTACGCGCCTTACGGTTCGACTTCGACTAAATAATAAAAAAAATATATATTTTAACGACGAACTTAGTTTCGACGCACGTAACGGACCTACGCGCCTTACGAGGGTCAAAACTAAGATCGTCGTTAAATTGTATTTTTTTATTATTTAGTCAAAGTCGAACCGTAAGGCGCGTAGGTCCCTAACGAGCGTCGAAACTAAGTTCGTCGTTAAAATATAAAACGACGAACTTAGTTTCGACGCTCGTTAGGGACCTACGCGCCTTACGGTTCGACTTCGACTAAATAATAAAAAAAATATATATTTTAACGACGAACTTAGTTTCGACGCACGTTAGGACCGTACGCGCCTTACGAGAGTCGAAACTAAGTTCGTCGTTAAAATATGTATTTTTTTATTATTTAGTCGAAGTCGAACCGTAAGGCGCGTAGGTCCCTAACGAGCGTCGAAACTAAGTTCGTCGTTTTATATTTTAACGACGGACTTAGTTTCGACGCTCGTTAGGGACCTACGCGCTTTACGATACGACTTCCAGAAGTTTATCTATACAACAAAACACTTTAAATAACCTGCCAGAATTTTATATAACCTGCCTGAATTTCAAAATATAACATTTCAAAATATGTGAAACTGTTTACACCGAAGTTTGATATATACATAACAAAATACATAACAAAGTTTGTCCATACATAACAAAATGATAAAATACTACTGCTGCTGCTCCTGATGCTGCTGCTGCTGCTCCTGATGCTGCTGCTGCTGCTGGTGATGCTGCTGCTGATGCTGATCCTAGTCCGCATCCGCAATGAAGGGTAGTAGAGGTAACCCGTCATGCTGTCGCTGCTTTGTCTCGGTCTGATTTAGGATGCATTAACTCGTAGTAGTGCTCTAACCGCGGTCTATACATTTCTTCCCACCGTTTCGCAGCTATTGATCGATGTGCCGACCACAACGGGTTCACTAAAGGCATGGGGTAGTCTCCTTCCAACTTAGCATGTATGAAGTGTCCCCGTGAACATGTACAAGCGTTATCGCTTGAGGTCGTGGATTTAGTGGGGCATCCGTTAATGGGAAGATGGTAGAGCTCCATTCAATGCTTAGCACGTGGAGGACAATATTATACCTTTGCGCTACGAGAAGCCCTACCTGGGGCATTTCCATCCAGTGACTTTCATCGCACCCTTTCACTGAATGCCATTCGATGCTGTTACGTATTCGTTTAAAGTCTCCTTCGTTATATGTTTCGAATACATGCTTCCAACGCGGTTTGTTATGGTCAATCTCCAGTAGTAAATCTCTTCGAATATTGGGCCATGCGTGTTCCGTAAAACCTAACCCGGCAGCCACAGACCTGTACTGTCACACCCCGACCCGCAGCGGAATGGTACGGGGCATGATTGATTGCTCAAAGCTTATAACAACTATTTAAAAGTTAAAGTATTTAAAGCATTAATATTAATTTGTCACACATAATTGTCACACTTAACATAGAATTCAAATATTAACAACAAGTTACAAAATCAAATAAATAAAAGAACATAACATATCCGGTTTATTACTAAGGCAGTCCTACGTGTCTTCAACTCAAAATCCGCCCACCCTTGCGTACCTGTATCACGCGTAACAGAGTTTTGGGTCAACAAACATGTTGGTGAATAGATTCGGTTTTTATTTAAAAACGTTTTTGCTTTATTAATTTTAGAAAAACTTTACTTTTTAACATGCATTATCAAATGTGAAACTAGGTCCCTCAATATAACAAGAATTCAACAAATATCTCATAAGCAACACAAAGATAACAACATTAGTAACCATAGACACATAGAGATTCAAGCCCCGAAAGGCGAATCTGCGAAACTGCGAAACAATGATGGCGATACCGAGTTCAACCCATGGCCGTGGGGAACCGGTCAGCCAGGTGGATCCACGCGAAACCTGTGACACAAAGCGAGTAACACATAGATGCACGTATAGAGCAACAATAGAAATTAGCAACAAGTGACACATAGAAACACATCGAAAAGCATGTTATCAAGTTAAATAATAAATTTAAAATCGAGCACGAGATACACCCCAAAACAAGTAAGTGGCAAAAAGGAGAAAAGAGTCGAATCTACTCACCTTAGCTAGCAAAAGAGGCGCACAAGTCTTGTTGTAGTTGATAGGGGAGTTCCAAGAAACTATCCTATATGGTTAAAATGATACTAGTTTAATAGGTTGAGCTTACATCAAAGACTAGGGCATTTTAGGACTAGAGAAATTAGGGACCCCTATAACTAATTTGGGAATACAAGGTATTGATTAAAGAACTAGTATTTAAAAAATAAATCATATGTTACTTATAATAAATAATTACCACAAGGTTGAATTTACAAATTAAATATAAAAGGTTTAATGAGCGTTGGATACAAACACAAGTGTTTAGTTATTGGTTTATAAACATTTTAAATGTATAACTATTCATATAAACAATTATTTGTTTCGCTTAGTCAATAAAGTAATTAAGTCACAAACTTCCTTTTATTCATATAGAAGTATCTGGTAAATAAATTTATAAAAAAAAGAAACCCTTATATGACACTGCTAAAATTATTCTACAAGACTAGTAGTAATTTGAGATAAAAAACTTTATCCTGAATTTGTTTACATAATAAAATTTGGTTTACAAAAAAAAAGGCTTTAAAGGACATGTTGAAAGAAAATGAAAATAGTAAAATAAAAAAAAAGGGTGGATTTGATTGGGTTCAAGCAACTTGGCCACTTACTTGGTTTAATAAAATGTGACCTTGTTATTTTGAGAACAATACAGAAGGCAACCAAGTTCCTGTAATAACCAAAAATAAAAAAAAAAGAAAGAAAACAACAACGAACATGATCGATTCCCAAATCAGTTTCCATAAGGACCCTAAAGTCCATGTTCCCAATTCAATTGAAGTGATATGGTTAGTGTTATTAGAATTAACTAAGGGAGATATCACCATCATAACAAGATAACGAAACAAATGCGTATTATTATTTACCGAGTAACGCCTGAACAGATATGATTTGCGATGGCCGGGGTCGAGGTATTTCTGACGAGGTTCCGATGGTGCGCAGGTGCAATCTTCGTAGAAACTACTAAGAGTGGGTGAACGAGAATAAAGTTTTGAGAGTCTTTTCTGAATGCGAAATTTATACAGATCCGAGGTCTGGAACCATTAATCACAACCAGTAAGTTTTGGTTTCAATGGTGGTTTATAATTGGAATCATTGATTGATTGATAACGGGTTGAATTCGTTCAGTTACAATTGGAAATGAGTTAATTGTAGTTACTCTAGTTTAATAGTTGTCATAGGATCGGAAGAGTCAGTTTCGTAGTCGTTGAAAGGGTTGTAACGGCGGAACTTGTAAAACGAATCCTCGACAGGGATGATGAGAAGAGTGCTGCCCATTAAAGTTTTTAAAGAACTTTGCATTTTAGTCCCTGTTCTTAGGAGGCTTATATAAATAAAAATAAACCTTGTTTTTTTTATCTATATAAAATTTGTATATTTTATTAAACTTTAGTAAATCTACATAAAGCATTTTGTAAAGAACAAAAGGAAAAGAAAAGAAAAACATTATGAACCATAATGTTTATAAAATCAACGTAAAGCTAAAAATATATTTTTTATATATGATTATATTATATATGTATAAATAGGATATCTTTGTGATAAGATTCGAAACAACAAGAATAATTGAGTCTTGTTTTCTATTTAAAATATTCCGGATTTGGTTTACCTTACAGGTCGGGTTTTCGGGGATCCGTTTTGACAGATGTTACAGTCTTCCCTACTTTAGAAAATTTCGTCCCGAAATTTAGAGGAATCGTTCGTGTAGAAAGGTGTGTAGTGTTTTTAATAGGTGGATATGATATTGGTTAGATTTAGGGCTTGCACTAAAAACTCAAATCTCATATTCTTACCACTTCTAGTAATGAGTATTAAACACGAGTTTTAAAGATGTTAAGAGTGCACACATGCTAACGTATATCAGGAGTAAGGTTTAGATCCGTTTGAGGCGGTAACGTTCCTGGTAAGGGTTGAATACCCATGTAAGGAATCGTTTTTAGTGCCAAAGATACGGAAGTGAGGAACGTGCATGATAAAGTATGAGGTAGCCTATCATAAGTGATACAGGTATTACATCGTATAGCCTAAGAATGGCATATTGAGAATTGAT
Source organism: Helianthus annuus (assembly GCF_002127325.2). Lineage (NCBI taxonomy): Eukaryota > Viridiplantae > Streptophyta > Magnoliopsida > Asterales > Asteraceae > Helianthus > Helianthus annuus. The sequence continues at coordinate 6,698,743 of NC_035444.2, forward strand.
TGTGATCTAAGGGAAGGTCTTGTCCCAGAGATGACTTCTAGCCTGAAGGTGTTTACAATCTGGGAACAATTTCCCTATCAAACGTCTAAATGATAAGATTGAACTCACGACGCTATAGAATTGAATCACCAAACACACAAACTAACACATTATCTCTCATGATTAGTCTAACGATGCCTTTGATAGTTTGACAGATACACGTATATAGGAAGTACCAACGGCGTATCCACCATGCCTCTACCAAACTCCATCTACATCGTTATTCGAATCATGATTGATTACATACAAAACTTACACAGAACTTCGCATGATCAGTCTAACGAGACTTTGAAATTTGATAAGCACACTTATATATAGGAGGTACCAGCGGCGTATCCACCATGTCCTTATCAAATTTCATCTGCTTTGTTTTCAGACCATGTTTGGTTCCATGTGACGACACTACTAACTCACGAACTAAATAAATATAACCAAACCACAACAACCAAAACTTGATAGAGAAATACTTGCGTCCTTAACCCTTATGGGTTAGGCTGTGACCACGTCCTTACCCTTGCAGGACAGGTTGTGTATTTGCATATAATGAGATAGTAATAAATTGTGAAATAGCAATAACATGCAACAACATTAACGTGAAATAAGGATGACATTTAGAAAAGTCAATGAAACGATAATAAATGACTTTAGCATAAAATGTATAAGTCAACAATACGTTAACGTAATTGTTTGAGTACAAAATGAAAATGACGAAAATTCAAAACAGTAACATCAGAACTTTCCAAATTTTCTTGAAATAAACAACAGTAAAGAAGTTTCGTTATTCAGACTCGGACTACACGTTTCCAGCGTTGTTGTTAGCCCCTGCCTGATTTTCATTGTTATTGACACCTCTACCCTCTGCTGCCTGGTTGGCTTGATTAACCGGGTTAGCCTGAGCTTGGGCATTGATGATGTTTACCAATCTTGGGCAGGTGTTTCGAAAATGAGTAGGGTCACCACAGTTAAAACATGCTCTAGCTGGTGGCATCATAGGGGGATTGGGTTGGTAATAGGGTTGGATCATGTTCTGCGGAGGTGGAGCCATGATTTGGGGTAGTTGGTATAGAGGTTGGGTTACCAGTTGGTTATTAGGGTGAGCTTGGTGTTGGTTAGGTGCTTGTCGCGGAGCAGAGCGACATACATGAGCTAAGTGACCAAAGCGTCCACAATTGGTACACTGTTGGCAGGGTGTATGGACTTGGTGATGGAAATTACAACGGTTGCATAGTGGGTGAGGACCGGTATAGGGTTTCTTGTTCGGGCGACCAATAGGTGCAACTTGGTTTAGTGGGGTGGCTGGTATAGGCGGGTTTGTAGTAACTGCATAGTTTCTCCCATTACCCTTACGCTTTTTATTTGTTCCCGAGTGAGAGGAAGATTCGGCCTTAGTTTCTTTTGCCTCTTTTGATTCTTCAACAGGGGCCTTGCCAGCTGACCCCTTGCTCCCTTCACGATCCAGATGCTTCGACTTTATGCGGTTTTCAGTGAGTTGACCAGCTAGCCGCATAGCTGCTTCAAGAGTTTCAGGCTTACTACCGTCCACTGTGTCTTTGATAACATCAGGCAAGCCACCAATATATTGCTCTATAAGTCGAGGGAGTGGGGTGAATAGGTATGGGCATATCTTATTAAGCTCATGGAAGCGCTTGTTGTACGCCACGTTGTTACCACTGTCTTGCTCCAACGCCCAGAACTCGTCCTCAAGTTTCTTAATTTCATGTCGAGGGCAAAATTTCTCAGTCATTATTTCCTTCAATTGATCCCATGATAAGGTAACAGCGGCCTCAGCACCGCGTGTGTTTTTCTCTGCGTTCCACCATGACAGCGCATTCCCTAACAGACAGCCGGTCGCATATCGGACCTTGCGGATATCAGGACACTCACAATTCAAGAAAGTACTTTCCATCTCCTCATACCAACGGAAGAGGATGGTAGCACCGGTGGTGCCATCATATGTTGGAGGGTCGCAAGATCTGAAATGTTTGAAGGAACACCTCGAGGTATTAGCCCCATCCTGGGTTTCTGGGTTATTGAGAGCTTGTTGAACTTGCATGACAAGGTTGGGAACAATGGCGGCCATCTCTTCGGCGATATGGGCCGCCATGCGTCGGCTGGAGTTTCGAGCACGTTTCACGAAACGTTGACGTCTAGCCGACATCTACAAGATTAAACGCAAACCATTCATGAGTTTGTGAGTAGCAATTATTGACACACTGTGTGACAAATGTGAAACTTATGATTGCGAGAAATGATAATTCGAAATGCGACAACACATAAATCAACGTAACAAACCAAAACCACTTAAAGTCACATGAAACTCGAGGATAGAAACAAACTTATGATAAGTTGATACTCCAAAATGAAATATTGAAAACTGTTAGGGTTGGTGCGTAAATAAGGTTTTTGTATGTTTTCCATGCGTCGCTTTCATAATTACGTGGGCCCCCGCAATTACCGAGCTTTTGCATGGTCTACATATGTTCACCCAATTAACATACACTTAACCCAAAAAGAAGAAATCATGAAACTAATGTATGAACCAAAAGTTGGGGTGATATGAAATGATGTTGGAGGGTATCCATGACTTAACACGGACACGTTGACTTATCAAAGTGTTGTTAGTTTAAGCGACGTTTGGTGTGACATGCTTTGGCCTAATAGGTATTAGTACTCTCATCGCTAGTCCCCAGGTAGGCAAACTGGTCCATTATTGGATTTATACGATTGCCAGCCTAGACAGGACGTCCCGACTACCGGTACCTAACCCTTCCAGTTACTACATGTCCGTCACATAAACTCACTTTGACGAGATAGAGAAACTCGAATGAAATTTGAAACCAACACAACATAGAATCCAAAAGTAATTGAAAAGAAAATAAATTAGATTGAAACTTTAGATAAGTAGATAATAGAATTATATATTGAAAAAAAAAATATAGTATTTATATCATATGGTGTGTGTAAAGCGAAGGGGGAAACATATTGTAATCTTATACTTTAGATAAATAATAAAACACAATATAACATGTAGCACATAAAGTTATGCATGTGACAATTAGAGTGATCATGTGCATGTGTATGCTTTAAATAAATATAAGCAAAGACAATCAGATCATGTAAGCACATAAGGTACCTAAGGTACCTACTAAACTATAGTCTAAGTCTAAGGGGTCTAATAACCTAAACCTAGTTCCCTATAGTTATTGGCTCTGATACCAATCTGTCACACCCCGACCCGCAGCGGAATGGTACGGGGCATGATTGATTGCTCAAAGCTTATAACAACTATTTAAAAGTTAAAGTATTTAAAGCATTAATATTAAATTGTCACACATAATTGTCACACTTAACATAGAATTCAAATATTAACAACAAGTTACAAAATCAAATAAATAAAAGAACATAACATATCCGGTTTATTACTAAGGCAGTCCTACGTGTCTTCAACTCAAAATCCGCCCACCCTTGCGTACCTGTATCACGCGTAACAGAGTTTTGGGTCAACAAACATGTTGGTGAATAGATTCGGTTTTTATTTAAAAACGTTTTTGCTTTATTAATTTTAGAAAAACTTTACTTTTTAACATGCATTATCAAATGTGAAACTAGGTCCCTCAATATAACAAGAATTCAACAAATATCTCATAAGCAACACAAAGATAACAACATTAGTAACCATAGACACATAGAGATTCAAGCCCCAAAAGGCGAATCTGCGAAACTGCGAAACAATGATGGCGATACCGAGTTCAACCCATGGCCGTGGGGAACCGGTCAGCCAGGTGGATCCACGCGAAACCTGTGACACAAAGCGAGTAACACATAGATGCACGTATAGAGCAACAATAGAAATTAGCAACAAGTGACACATAGAAACACATCGAAAAGCATGTTATCAAGTTAAATAATAAATTTAAAATCGAGCACGAGATACACCCCAAAACAAGTAAGTGGCAAAAAGGAGAAAAGAGTCGAATCTACTCACCTTAGCTAGCAAAAGAGGCGCACAAGTCTTGTTGTAGTTGATAGGGGAGTTCCAAGAAACTATCCTATATGGTTAAAATGATACTAGTTTAATAGGTTGAGCTTACATCAAAGACTAGGGCATTTTAGGACTAGAGAAATTAGGGACCCCTATAACTAATTTGGGAATACAAGGTATTGATTAAAGAACTAGTATTTAAAAAATAAATCATATGTTACTTATAATAAATAATTACCACAAGGTTGAATTTACAAATTAAATATAAAAGGTTTAATGAGCGTTGGATACAAACACAAGTGTTTAGTTATTGGTTTATAAACATTTTAAATGTATAACTATTCATATAAACAATTATTTGTTTCGCTTAGTCAATAAAGTAATTAAGTCACAAACTTCCTTTTATTCATATAGAAGTATCTGGTAAATAAATTTATAAAAAAAAGAAACCCTTATATGACACTGCTAAAATTATTCTACAAGACTAGTAGTAATTTGAGATAAAAAACTTTATCCTGAATTTGTTTACATAATAAAATTTGGTTTACAAAAAAAAAGGCTTTAAAGGACATGTTGAAAGAAAATGAAAATAGTAAAATAAAAAAAAAAGGGTGGATTTGATTGGGTTCAAGCAACTTGGCCACTTACTTGGTTTAATAAAATGTGACCTTGTTATTTTGAGAACAATACAGAAGGCAACCAAGTTCCTGTAATAACCAAAAATAAAAAAAAAAGAAAGAAAACAACAACGAACATGATCGATTCCCAAATCAGTTTCCATAAGGACCCTAAAGTCCATGTTCCCAATTCAATTGAAGTGATATGGTTAGTGTTATTAGAATTAACTAAGGGAGATATCACCATCATAACAAGATAACGAAACAAATGCGTATTATTATTTACCGAGTAACGCCTGAACAGATATGATTTGCGATGGCCGGGGTCGAGGTATTTCTGACGAGGTTCCGATGGTGCGCAGGTGCAATCTTCGTAGAAACTACTAAGAGTGGGTGAACGAGAATAAAGTTTTGAGAGTCTTTTCTGAATGCGAAATTTATACAGATCCGAGGTCTGGAACCATTAATCACAACCAGTAAGTTTTGGTTTCAATGGTGGTTTATAATTGGAATCATTGATTGATTGATAACGGGTTGAATTCGTTCAGTTACAATTGGAAATGAGTTAATTGTAGTTACTCTAGTTTAATAGTTGTCATAGGATCGGAAGAGTCAGTTTCGTAGTCGTTGAAAGGGTTGTAACGGCGGAACTTGTAAAACGAATCCTCGACAGGGATGATGAGAAGAGTGCTGCCCATTAAAGTTTTTAAAGAACTTTGCATTTCAGTCCCTGTTCTTAGGAGGCTTATATAAATAAAAATAAACCTTGTTTTTTTTATCTATATAAAATTTGTATATTTTATTAAACTTTAGTAAATCTACATAAAGCATTTTGTAAAGAACAAAAGGAAAAGAAAAGAAAAACATTATGAACCATAATGTTTATAAAATCAACGTAAAGCTAAAAATATATTTTTTATATATGATTATATTATATATGTATAAATAGGATATCTTTGTGATAAGATTCGAAACAACAAGAATAATTGAGTCTTGTTTTCTATTTAAAATATTCCGGATTTGGTTTACCTTACAGGTCGGGTTTTCGGGGATCCGTTTTGACAGATGTTACAGTCTTCCCTACTTTAGAAAATTTCGTCCCGAAATTTAGAGGAATCGTTCGTGTAGAAAGGTGTGTAGTGTTTTTAATAGGTGGATATGATATTGGTTAGATTTAGGGCTTGCACTAAAAACTCAAATCTCATATTCTTACCACTTCTAGTAATGAGTATTAAACACGAGTTTTAAAGATGTTAAGAGTGCACACATGCTAACGTATATCAGGAGTAAGGTTTAGATCCGTTTGAGGCGGTAACGTTCCTGGTAAGGGTTGAATACCCATGTAAGGAATCGTTTTTAGTGCCAAAGATACGGAAGTGAGGAACGTGCATGATAAAGTATGAGGTAGCCTATCATAAGTGATACAGGTATTACATCGTATAGCCTAAGAATGGCATATTGAGAATTGATTGTGATCTAAGGGAAGGTCTTGTCCCAGAGATGACTTCTAGCCTGAAGGTGTTTACAATCTGGGAACAATTTCCCTATCAAACGTCTAAATGATAAGATTGAACTCACGACGCTATAGAATTGAATCACCAAACACACAAACTAACACATTATCTCTCATGATTAGTCTAACGATGCCTTTGATAGTTTGACAGATACACGTATATAGGAAGTACCAACGGCGTATCCACCATGCCTCTACCAAACTCCATCTACATCGTTATTCGAATCATGATTGATTACATACAAAACTTACACAGAACTTCGCATGATCAGTCTAACGAGACTTTGAAATTTGATAAGCACACTTATATATAGGAGGTACCAGCGGCGTATCCACCATGTCCTTATCAAATTTCATCTGCTTTGTTTTCAGACCATGTTTGGTTCCATGTGACGACACTACTAACTCACGAACTAAATAAATATAACCAAACCACAACAACCAAAACTTGATAGAGAAATACTTGCGTCCTTAACCCTTATGGGTTAGGCTGTGACCACGTCCTTACCCTTGCAGGACAGGTTGTGTATTTGCATATAATGAGATAGTAATAAATTGTGAAATAGCAATAACATGCAACAACATTAACGTGAAATAAGGATGACATTTAGAAAAGTCAATGAAACGATAATAAATGACTTTAGCATAAAATGTATAAGTCAACAATACGTTAACGTAATTGTTTGAGTACAAAATGAAAATGACGAAAATTCAAAACAGTAACATCAGAACTTTCCAAATTTTCTTGAAATAAACAACAGTAAAGAAGTTTCGTTATTCAGACTCGGACTACACGTTTCCAGCGTTGTTGTTAGCCCCTGCCTGATTTTCATTGTTATTGACACCTCTACCCTCTGCTGCCTGGTTGGCTTGATTAACCGGGTTAGCCTGAGCTTGGGCATTGATGATGTTTACCAATCTTGGGCAGGTGTTTCGAAAATGAGTAGGGTCACCACAGTTAAAACATGCTCTAGCTGGTGGCATCATAGGGGGATTGGGTTGGTAATAGGGTTGGATCATGTTCTGCGGAGGTGGAGCCATGATTTGGGGTAGTTGGTATAGAGGTTGGGTTACCAGTTGGTTATTAGGGTGAGCTTGGTGTTGGTTAGGTGCTTGTCGCGGAGCAGAGCGACATACATGAGCTAAGTGACCAAAGCGTCCACAATTGGTACACTGTTGGCAGGGTGTATGGACTTGGTGATGGAAATTACAACGGTTGCATAGTGGGTGAGGACCGGTATAGGGTTTCTTGTTCGGGCGACCAATAGGTGCAACTTGGTTTAGTGGGGTGGCTGGTATAGGCGGGTTTGTAGTAACTGCATAGTTTCTCCCATTACCCTTACGCTTTTTATTTGTTCCCGAGTGAGAGGAAGATTCGGCCTTAGTTTCTTTTGCCTCTTTCCCCCAATCTTCTTTATCGAACCCTTTCTTGCACTTTCTAGCTATATTTTGTTGGATGTGAAAGTGGCATAGAAGCCTGGTTGCGTTCGGGAATACTTTAGAACACGCGTTAATTAGGGCAAGCTCCCTATCCGTGACTATCACACGCGGCATCATACATTCATGCAATATTGACTTGATCCGCTCAAGCACCCACACGTAGTTACCCCTTCGTTCTTTACAAATAACGGCATGTGCGATACAAAAAGACTTCCCAGTCGACGTCATACCCACAACCTGGACAAATGGCATGTTGTAGAGGTTTGTTTTGTAGGTCGCGTCGATCAACATCACGTCCGGGAATGCACGCAACATAGTGATTGAATAAGGATGAACAAAGAAAATCTCTGTTACGACATCTGTTTTGGGATCCTGTCGGGTGTCGTAAATGAATCGGCGGTCATGCAGCAGGCTTTCCAGTGCCTGAATAGGATTCTTTCCGTCCATTATTGTCGCTCTAATTTTTTGTACCGCATTTTGCAGGTCTTTCTGAACGTGCAGGCTGTCGGGGAACTGCTTTCTTAGGGTTTGAAATATGATACGTGGCTCCATGTTTTGAGCAGTTAGCTGCTCCACTAGCTTGTATTCGGCTTTAGTAAATCTTCGCACAAAAGCGTGGCCCAACAGACTCGTCGTAGGTTCGTGGTTATGGTTCGCACAGTCAACTTTTAACTCCCACGTGTCATTCGTCACGTCCCGGATGGCGAGTAATGAAAATGGGCAGCCGATTTTTTTGCTACCAGCTTTCCTAACTGTTGCTTTACTACGGTGTTCACCACTACGGTCGCACACAAGCCATACCATCCCAGTAGTACCGCCAATATTTTTTGATCGGCGGGTAACAATTACGTAACCATACTCCTTTCCCGTTTCTTGTACCCAATTCTTCAAATCAGTTAGAGACATGAAACGCTAAAAAAAGTTACGTTAATAATAATAATAATAATAATAATAATAATAATAATAATAATAATAATAATAATAATAATAATATAATTGAAACACATACTTCAGGTACTAATATGGTCATTATTGAAACTATTTTAACAGAATGGTTTAACAAGGTTAACTTTCATATAAAGATTTCTTCTTTAAACACTAACTCAGTTAGCATACTTAACTGAACAGTACAGGGACCATTTGTGTCAATTTTTGAAACTTAGTGACCATTTGTGTCAATTTTCGAAACTTCAGGGACCATTTTTGTCAATTTTTGAAACTTCAGGGACTATTTTTGTCAATTTTCAAAACTTTAGGGACCATTTGTGTCAATTTTCGAAACTTCAGGGACCATTTTTGTCAATTTTCGAAACTTCAGGGACTATTTTTGTCAATTTTCGAAACTTCAGGGACTATTTTTGTCAATTTTCGAAACTTCAGAGACTATTTTTGTAAAATTTGAAACTTCAGGGACCAAAGTGTAATAATAATTATAGAGCATAAATGGAAGGATGCGAAATCGAGCATAAATTGTAATTGTTTCCATGAATAAACGGATGTGGCATTCCGGCCGAGTGGTTAGTGCGTTTCTTTGTGTACGAGAGGTCGTGAGTTTGAAATCGGTTAGGGGCCGGTTCCTTAAAGAGGAACCCCCATTTTTTCTGTTTTTGGCACTTAACTGGGCTAACTTTCATGATTCTTTTATTTATTTACAATACTAATTTATTTAAAAAAAATATTAATTTAATTATTTAGAAAAGAAAAATAAATAGTTTATTAACTTAACTTTCTTAACTTGTTTATTTACTAAATCTTATAATTATTTGTTTTAACTAGACTAACTAGTATTTTAACAATAATAACAATAATAATAATTATTATAATTATATTATTTTTAACAATAATAATAATAATTATAATTATAATTACAATATTTTTAACAATAATAATAATAATTATTTTAATGTGATACCTCATTTACTTTAAATGGATTGCCCGGGGTAGATGGTTCATAAAGTGATGTGTTACGGGGCTCATAACCATATCCACCATATTCTTCGTATCCACCGTATCCAGCTTCACCCCCAGATCTATCGTATCCACTATATCCACCGTAGCCCCCGTATCCACTGTAACCACCGTCACCCCCATATCTATCGTATCCACTGTATCCACCGTAGCCCCCATATCCATTGTAACCACCTTCACCCCCGTATCCACCTTCACCACCGTATCCACTGTAACTTCCGTATCCACCTTCATCCCCGTATACCCCATAACCCGGATACGATTGCTGCGTCGGGTAATATGGTTCATCAACAGGTGCATTCTCAGCACCGTATCCACTTTGTTGCACGTACGGAGATTCATACCCGTATCCGTAATCTGGACACACTTGATGCGCTGGGTTATTTGGTTCATCAACAGGAGGAGTGGGAGTCTTGTTCAAGTCTGGCAACTGTGTTTTTTGATCAACAGGGACTCCAGACACAACCTCCTCCTCTTCATTGGCAGCATTTGCTCCCCATGTGTCGTTAGAATAGCGATTACCAAAATAATTATCGTTCCAAAATGATGACATTTTAACAAGATTGAACAAAAAACAGACAATTGTTTACTGAAGAAGAAGATGAAAAGGAAAGCACGGTATATTGAATTGAATTTGATGGGCAACAGATTATGAATGGAGGGATAAATAGACTTTCATCTGACATGTCAATACGCAGCGTATTGGTCTCTACTCACCGTATTACTTTATTCACGTGCCCTAGACAACATCGTATCAGTGTCAAATCAGTCTGTCAATACGCTGCGTATTGATCAATACGCACCCTATGTTAGACTGATTTGACATGGTACTAGGTTTGACTGTCTGGTCGTGTACCTACCACTTATATACGCTGCGTATTGACCAATACGCAGCGTATTCAGGTAACCCTATACGCTGCGTATTGGTCAATACGCAGCGTATTCAAACCCTAATTGTGCAGATAGCCTGACTTGGTGTGCAAATAGTGAGAGCCTTATTAAAATGGCTGCTCATTTACTAAAAATAGTAACCTTGACATGTTTACTAAGAATGGTAACCTTGTTTCTCGTGGCTTGTTTCTAAAGTACAACATTCCATATGATGCAGGCGAAACATCCCGTTACACACACATAGACGCGAAACAAACAAATCATAAAAAAAAAACCAAAGAAAGAACCAAAATGAGAGTATTAAGTAGAACAGTGTAGACTCATGAATGATAAGATTACTGATGTAAGCACATAAATAAAGCCTGAAATTATTGCATAGAATTACATTAACATCCATGTTGTTTTATTATGTTTGCTAAAATTATTCAAGAAAAATGGTTAGCAATGAACTAAAATCTACAAGTTATAAAATTTGAGTTAATATTCAATCGTGTATCAACAACCCCTGCTGGGGAAGCAGAGTTGTCCCTAAGATTTAAGTATCTCGGCCAAACCGAAAAAAGGCTATTTGGCCTAACGAATTATATAAACTATCTTTTTAACGGCAATTAACGTTATAACAATAAACATAGCAAAAATAAAGGGTTGCTAAAATCACTAGTTTCTACTGCATCAACTAGCTTCAAATCCATATAAAGTTCATCATCATCAATATCCAATCTTTAGTTTTTTTTTTTTTTTTTACTTTTTATTATCAGTTACATTAAATAAATGTTTGGATAATGAATATGGACCAAAAAATAAGACTAATGGGCCCAACATACTATAAGATTTTAAATAATATTTGGGTCCAATAAGTTGTAAGATTAAGTTTTTATAGAGATGGTCCAATAAATTACATTAAAATATGTTTGGATAATGAGTATGAATCAAAATAAGAATATGGACCCAATATGTTATAAGATTTTAGATATAAATAAAAGTAAAATTATTTAGGCTCAATAAGTTGTAAGATTAAATTTTTATGGAGAGGATCCAAAAAATTTCGAGTTACACATTTCTAAAAATTATTTGGGCTCAATAAATTGTAAGATTAAGGGGCTGTTTGGCAACATCTGAATGTTTAAGTGCTGAACCAGTAAGAGGTCTAAACCATTAAGTGCTGAACCAGTAAGAGGTCTGAACCATTAAGAGCCTGTATAATGCTTAACCGTTCAGAGGCAAATATCTGACAAATTCAGATGAGAGGTCTTAACCATTCAGACTCTATATAATGCTTAACCATTCAGAGGCAAATGTCTGAACCATTCAGACATCTGCTCGTTAAACAAACAGTCTGAACCATTAAGTGCTGAACCAATAAGAGGTCTGAACCATTAAGAGCATCATTAAGAGGTAAACAAACATCCCCTAAATCTTAATAAAATTTAGGCCCCAAAATATTCGGGCCTCCGTCGTGGGTGTGGCTCGCCCACCCCTAGGCCGGACCTTGTGGCGAAGCTACCTTCCTAAAACAACTGGACATGGTCACTATAATAATTCTCTAATTTGACTAATAGCTTATGAATAGGCATTATGCCTAGTGGAGATGGATATGATCGGGTGGTTCCGTTGGTGGCACGATGATACTCTAGTAGTCCGCCAGTGATCCAAATTTCCCGTTAAAAAAACAATTTAATGTGTAATTTGGGATGGACATGGACACATAATTCATAAATTAGGTTTATAAAGTATCATTAATCTCAAAAATAAATAAAATGGTAAGTACCATTCTACTCCATCATGCCAAATAAATTCAAAACCAGGGCAAAAACATAGATGACTCTATATCATTATTCATAACCAAAGAATTATAAAATAAACTCTACCTAAATGGCTATATGGGTATGTTGGCAAAAGTAGCTGGTGGCTGGTAGCTGGAAGCTGGTGGCTGGTGGCTGGAAGCTGGTAGCTAGTAGCTGTAGCTTTTTAGATATATTTGGTGTTTGGTAGAGTAGCTGAAGCTTTTAATAAAATGTATAAAATGACCAAAATGGACATAACTAAAAATTTAGAAAGTTGATTAAAAGTTTAAAGCTAGAAGCTCCTAAAAGTTTCATCCCAAACATACCCATAGTATAAACTTAAAGTGCCACCCATTTGAGAAAACGAACTTTACCCAAGGTGACACATTTTCATTTGACACGGGTCAATGTCAAACGGACAAAATCAATTTTAGATGTTGAATTATAAAGTTGAAATAATGTTTTTTTTTTATAATCATGTTTAACATACTAACTACTTAATGGAAAAGTTATTTATTTTTGGATAGAGTTTTAGGTAGACCAACACGTGAGATGAGTACTTTTATGTTGCTTATGGTTTCATATTCTGTTCAGGCTTGCTCAATAGTCAATATGACCCCATGAGATGGTACTTTTATGTTGCTTATGGTTTCTTTATTCTATTTTTTTTTTTAATTCATTTTTGGGTAAAACATTTAAAAGTAAATTTTATGATCGACTTTGAGGAAATGTGTGATTTTGACCATGAAATTGCAAGATGTAAAGAAGAACAAAAAAAATTACATTTTGCATTTTATCAAGTATAGCCTGTATGTAATGTTATAAAACTATGGGAAATTTTTTTTTGCTTGTATGTAAATAATTAGTATACATATGAATAAAAGTAAATACTTCTGAATTGTGTTAAGCGTCAATTCTTGCACAGTCCTTAAGATTTTTCTTTCGATTTTCTGATGCTTTCTCACCGTGAACAATTGGAGTTTTCTTTCGATTTTTTTTGGAAAAGGGCGTAGCCGAGACAAATTTTATCAATGAAATTAAAATTAAAAGTACAGACAAAGGGCACACCCTGCTCCTGGGCTTTGTACCATGGAGGTGAGAGACCACAAAATGTAATAAACTAAGGGGTTGTTTGTTTACCTCTTAATGAGGTTCTTAATGGTTCAGAGACTGTTTGTTTCGTTAGCAAATGTGTGAATGGTTTAGACATTTGTCTCTGAATGGTTAAGCATTATACAGAGTCTGAATGGTTAAGACCTCTAATTTGAATTGGTCAGACATTTGCCTCTGAACAGTTAAGTATTATAATGCCTCTTAATGGTTCAGATCTCTCACTAGTTCAGCACTTAATGATTTAGACTTCTTACTGGTTCAGCACTTAACCATTCAGAACTTGTTAAATAGCCCATAAAAGGCCCATGGTTCATACAAAGGTGAAACACAAGATAAAACAAAAGTCACACATGTACTCACACTTCCAAGCCCAAACATGATCCATATCCAAGATTGCTCCAAGATCTGAAAAACCCATATTAGATCCAATCAAAACCAGACTAGAATGAGAACCCATGCAGGCAAGACCCAATACTAGTTTGAAATGTTTGCACTTGCAGGCGGAGCTAGCATATAATTATGGGTAGCCTGGGGCTGGGCTACCCCTCAACTTTGTCGGCGAAGTGAAAAAACTTCTTTTTCTTCTCCATTTTATGTATTGTATACCTCTTAACAAATATTAGAACATCCCTAAATCCACAAAAAAAAAAAAAAAAAAAAAAAAAAAAAAAAAAAAAAAAACTAGGATACCCCTGAATTTTTCTTCTAGATTTGCCACCAGCACTGGTGAATATGGAAAATGCATTACAACAGTATCGACAACTCGACCTTCATATATAGCAACATTATCAGCAATTGAAATTAAGATTGGATAGTTTCTTATTCATAAAGAAAAGGTGACTAAGTAGTTACTAGTTTTAAAAATTCCTTTCCTTTATTACCTCATATTTTTTTATAATAAACACTGAAATAAAAAAAAAATAAATAAATAAATGTTTTGGGAACAGGTTTGAGCGTAAACCGGTTTTTAACCAAATCCAAACTAATTAGAGTGGGTTGAGGTTTTGAAAGTTAAAATTGGTTTTAAAACTGAACCGCTTTGGGCCAAACTGGTTTGAGCCCAAGGGGGTAAATCGGGCCAGTTTATGACTCAGAACTGGTTTGGATCCAAACCGGATTTTGTACACCTCTAAATTCATCTTATTTTGCCAAAGCAGTGGGCTTCAGCCCACATTTCCCAACTAAACGTGTTTTAGCATTAAGAAGGGCCGTAGACTTAAGCCCATATAATTACTTGAATGATAAATAGCCTTCGGCCTTGGTGATGGTGACTAGGGGTGCAAACGAACTGAGCGGCTCACGAGCTACTCGAGATCAACTCGAGAAAAAGCTCGAAACGAGCCGGGTTTTATCGAGCCCGAGCCGAGCTTAAGCCTAAAATAAAGCTCGTTTGTTTATCGAGCCTGAGCTCGAGCCTCACATGTGAAGCTCGTTAGGCTCGTCGAGCCATATCGAGCCTTAGTGTAAACGTGCCGAGTCGAGCCGAACTTATTTAAACTTGTTTACAAGCCGACCTCGAACCAAAAAATAAGCTTATTTAGTAACCGAGCCCGAGCTTCACTTATCGAGCTCAGAAGCCTAAAAAGTCTATTATTTATATTATTTTTATTCAATATATTAATTAATAGATAATAAACGAGCCGAGCACGAGCCGAGCTCGAGCTTGAGAAAATACCAACGAGCCGAGCTCGAGCTTTGAAAACAAAGCTCGAATCGAGCCGAGCTCGAGCCTGAGCTCTCACAAGTTAATCGAGCTCGAGCCTGGTCGAGCTCGGGCTCGGCTTGGCTCGTTTGCACCCCTAATGGCGACATTGTGAGTTTTAAATGAATTAATAAGAATTAATTAAGATTGGGTCGTACTACATGGGTGGATGGGTCATAGCCCGTGGGGTTAAAACTTAAAATTTGCGTATCACTTAGAGGTGCACAAGAAACCGGACCCAATAAGACACCCGAAATCAGTTTTCTTAATACCTGGGTATTCTATACCCGAAATCAACCATACTCATAGGGTATGCATTTTGATCTCAATACCTGGAATCCGAACCGAGACCGATCATACCCGAAACTGGACAAGAACCGGAATCGGAACCGATTATACCTAGCTATACCCGATACATAATTCTAATATATATCTTTTAAATTTATGTTCGTGCACTTATTTTAATTTTTTTTTACATTATACAATGCATATTTAATAATAATAAACAAAAAGACGAGAAAATATGGTAATAAAAACGTAATAAAGTATTAAAAAATCTAAAAATAGGGTACTAAAAACTCGGAAATAGGGTATAGAAAACCCCGAAAATAGGGTAGTTTAATACTTGGTTTCTTAAGAACCGAAACCGAACACTACCCGGAACCGGACACATAGGGTATGATTTTTTGATCAAATAACCGAAATCGGAACCAAACCAGTTATAGCAATAACCAGTTCCAACCCTTAGAACGAGAAGCCGAAACCGATTACATAACCGGAACCGGTTATTTGAAATACCCGGTTTGTACACCTCTAGTATCACTTAGATTATTAACTTCTTAAGTTATAGACGTATATTATTGAATAATTATTAAATCGTTTGATAAATTAAATGATTAAAATAAAACAGTTTTTATAATATTATGTGTAGCATTAGCTATTCAAAATTCTATAAAATAATAAATTTAATTTTATTATAAGGCTAGGGCACTAAGGGGTGCCCTAGCCTTACACCCCTTAGTGCTTCAGGTGCAGGAAAACTGTAAACTCCCTTTCCATGCTTGGTACTTGAATGACGGGACAATTATCGGGGACGCTGTTCAGGTTGCTAAAGCTCTCGACATCATCGGTTCAGAGGGTCCAGCCTTGGGGCTACGACTTAATATTAGAAAAACTGAAGTATTTTGGCCGACATGCAACGGGGTGAAGGTCCGGCCAGGGCTTTTCCCCAGTGAGATTGGGAGGCCGGAGAAAGGTGTCAAACTGCTAGGAGGGGCAGTCAGCCGTGATGCCAGTTTTATTAGTGGTCTAGCGTCTAAGAGGGCAACGCGTGCTGTTGACATTATGGGACACCTTTCCTTGTTGCGGGATCCTCAAAGCGAACTCCTCTTGCTTAGATCTTGTATGGGGGTTGCAAAGTTGCTATTTGGTTTGCGAACTTGCCAGCCCCCCTTTGTGGATGATGTTGTTTCATGTTTTGATAAAGGTCTTCGGGAGGCAATAGAAGACATTGTCGTATGTGGGGGTCCTTTTTTTGGTGATCTACAGTGGCGAATCGTAACCTTGCCAATGAGGCTTGGTGGGTTGGGCCTTCTCTCGGCCCGGGATGTGGCTGCCTATGCCTTTGTGGCTTCCATGTCTCAATCTTGGGAGTTGCAGGACCACATCTTACGTAACAGTGGGGTTGCTAACACTGATCCGGATTATGCCAGCGCCTTGGAACGCTTGCATGAATCTCTACCTGACTTTGATCTCGGCGGTTTCTCTAACAAGGACAACGCCCCCAAAAAGCCACAAAAAACTTTGGCGAATGCCCTTTGTTGTCGAATCGCACAAAGTTTGGGAGAAGATCTCCATCTGTCACCCCGCCAGAAAGCCGTCATTGAATGCCTACAGAGGCCTCACGCTCAGGATTTCTTAACTATTATTCCTATTGAAGGTTTGGGTCAACGAATGTCAGCGGTGGAGTACCGGTCAATCCTTAAGTACCGTTTGATGATCCCCATGTTCCCGAATGATGAAACTTGCCCAGTCTGCCGTAAAGCATGCCTAGATAAATACGGGGAGCATGCGTTACACTGTAGAGAGTTGCCGGGGTTTAAGTATCGCCATGACTTTGTGCGAGACGCGTTAATGGATATTC
Source organism: Helianthus annuus (assembly GCF_002127325.2). Classification (NCBI taxonomy): domain Eukaryota; kingdom Viridiplantae; phylum Streptophyta; class Magnoliopsida; order Asterales; family Asteraceae; genus Helianthus; species Helianthus annuus. The sequence goes on from NC_035444.2 coordinate 6,715,935, forward strand.
TCAGACGAGCAGGGATCTCGGCGAAGAAAGAGGCACCGGTTAATTTTCTTACAGACCCGTCGGAGGGGAGATCCACCCTACGCCCAGCTGACGTGCTAGTTTTTGGTTGAGAGGGCGGGAAACATGCTTGTGTCGATCTCACAGGTGTATCCCCACTAGCCGGGTTCCGAGAAAATGGATTTGTGGCGGGGCAAGCGGTACTGAAAGCAGAGTCAAAGAAGGTGGAAAAGCACGCGAAAGCTTGTGAAGATAATCAACATGCCTTTGTCCCCCTAGCGTTTGACACGTTCGGCTCCTTGGCGCCGGAGGCAGTTCGGTTCTTGTCTAGAGTTCAGCGTGTGGTCCATAGCAACTTTTCGACCCCTTAGGGGCGAGGCTTTGTTTTTAGTAGATTAGGGTTTTCTATTCAAAAAGGTATGGCGGCGCAGTTTGTTGCTCGTCTACCTGCTATCCTTATGTAATTTGCCCTGATGATTGGAATGAAATTGCTGTTTAAAAAAAAAGTTTCTTTAAAAATGTAGGTCCCTTTTTCACGGAGGATAACGAACCTAAACCTTGTTATACTAACCCACTAGCGAGTGCGGAATCCAAGCTAGTAGGCAAACCGAGATGAAGCAAGTATAGAAACAAACACACAAGATTTCACCGATTAACACCACTGTACTAATACGTATGAAGGTTCCGGTTACAAGCACAATGTTTACAATCAGTTTGCAAACTCTCAAAGTGTGTGTGTGTGAGTTTCGGACAGAATGCTCTCAACTCTCTAACTTTCTGTCTCTCTAAGTGTGCATCTATCTTTCACACTACACTGCATGGGTATATATATACCCAGCACAGGTTGTCTATCCCGAAGGATCCGATAGATGGTCCGAAGGATCATCTATCGAGGACAAGCCATTCGAAGGATGAGCAGGGACCTCGAAGGATGATCCTTCGAGGTCTAACAGTCGAACCATATCTATCGACCATCTCGAAGGATCAACAGTATCCTTCGAGTCTATCCTTCGAGCCTATCCTTCGAGACAGACTAACATATTACAGCTTATTGGCCAAGTCAAACTAGGAGGATAGTTGACTTGGTCAACTTACAGACTAACTTAGGACATCGTTTACATACAGACCGTATACAGACAAAGTACAGACACAAGTGCACCAACAAACTCCCCCTTGGCTGTAGCTTTGTCTTTATCTTCTATAGTTGTAGACTCGTCTCGAACTTCGACGGTCTTTGGTCTTCGAGTTACCAAACTCTGATGTCCTTTCATGTCTTCAATGTCGGAGGATCTTCAAAGTCTTCACGTCTTGAAAGCAGAGAGTGTATCAACAAACTACCCGTATCATGTAGGAAGTGTGTTGACAAACTCCCCCTTAACATAAGCTCCCCCTTGAGCTGTGCTCGTGAAAGACTTGATCTTTATGAAGTGAGATCCTTGTGGTGTTGATGATGGCCAGCGGCAACTCGATCATCTTCATCTTTTGATCGCCTTCTCGTCGTGTCTTCATTCCAAAGCTTGTCATCGACCATGTTCTCCTAGCCTTTAGAATCTGCACATGCAAGAAATCTAAACGCATAATGAGAACAACTGCTTGGAACATAGTATAAACAAATGACACACGAATGACCATGTCACAATCAAACACCGTCCGACAGTTTGAAAGTTTAATAAATTTGTCAATTTTAGATTTAACTTTCAAAACTTGCAAATTTTGACCTTTTATGAAGATTTAGTCAATTCGGTTTTCGTTCAGGTTTCAGGTAACGAAGACTCGAGCTCCAACATCGTACGATCGAAAATAAAGTAGAAAGAAAATCTTTTTGGCTTTTATAAAGTTTATATTAAAACACGGATTTTAGGCGTGTTTTTGAAATTAAAAGACAACAATTTAAAATCCTTTGAGTGTTATCAAACGACATCACCGCTAATGTCGTGCTGATATGCACCAAACGACGAAACTGTTTAAAAGAAAAACAATAAAAGATAAGCAGTAAATAACTATATACAGACATTCTTTTTGCGAGTTTCGAGGGTAAGAGAATCATATCAGTGTACGGTCATGCCAAGACACTCTTGTTGTTCAGTTAGTTAACATTAAGATAAGCATCCTATAACAATTATCGGTATTGTTGTCCACTTAAGCTCAACTTATCAGATGTAATCATGGCGAGGGGATACGTTAAGGTATGATTTATACTTACCGACCGGTGTTCATCCACATCATGACACATTCCCGTATCAAGGTATGCACGAGAGTTCATCTTACCGGTGAGTATACCGATTATCATCTGTTTGACCGTATAAGCTGTGAGATACTCACTTATTTTGATTTGAAAACAAGCCCTATGTGATATAATCACTTATTGATGAGGAACTTGATTTTCGTATGCATGAGGGCACAGGTGCAAGTCCGTGAACAGGTCAGTACTTTCGTACAGCAGAGAGACGAACTTGACACCCGGATAAATGTGATATTTTTATCACTTATTTGTTTTGGACATGTGATTGTTTATCACTTATTGAGGTCGAATGCAGTATGTAATATGTACACGTATGTATAGTATCATGGAAGATCTAGACTTGCGTCCCCGTTATTTTTCGGTAAAAGATACAACCATGATACCCAGATGATAAGCAGCATAAAGACCGAATATCTCAGAACCTCGGCAATCTATCAAACGAAATTTCGGTACTAAGACCATATGCCAATGAATGGTTCTCACCTGGTCTTCAGTCGATTAAGATTTATATCACCCTGCACACTTTAAAATGATTGTGAGCCTACCGATACATCTTATATAGAGCTGCTTATCGTTTTTCATTTAAGGTTTAAAGAGGTTTGGATAGACCACTGATGTACTATCATTTTCTCTTTTGCTCTCCAGGAAACTCATTTTTGATTTTCTATTGTTTTTGTGTTTTTGAAATTTTTCGATGTTTTTGGATTTTCCGATTTTCGGATTTACTCCCCCTAAAATCAATAAACTAAGACAAATTTAAAACACACAAAGATATTTACAAAAATGATTTTCCGATGTTGGTTTACTCTTGCTTTACCTCAATGCCGTTTTACCAAAATTAATTTTAATCAAAAATGATTTAACGAATTTTGGAAAAATGAGTTGGCATGTCGGTAAGCGGTGCGGATCATGACAACATTGACGAGTTTCACAAAGAAACAATCACGTGTGAGGTGATATTTGAGATCAACGTGTCAGGCCAGAGAGTGCTGTATGAGATGATCATAATTCATAAAGCAGCTTAAAAATCAACAAGTATAGGAGAGATTAGAAATTTTAAAAACCGTATCCTGCAACTATTTCGTGCATTGCAAGGAATCTGAGCATTCTCCCAAACTGGATATCCACCCGGTGTGGATTTCAAAGTCGATTTTGTAGCTACTGAATAATCTCTTGACAGCAACAAAATCATAAACCTCCGGGTCCGGCTGGTCTTCCACATTGTACCAGCGAAGGTCTTTGACTTTCTCTTGAGAAGTAGTGTGTGGTTGTTCAATCCACGCCAAGACATTCGCACATCCGGTGTAGTTAGTTCAACAAACACATTTTCTTCAATCACACCGCGAAGAAATGTACACTACACGTCCATTTTGTTGATTATAAACTTCAGACATTCTTCAGGTGCATACATTTCATTGGAATCTTTCCCGAGGACCCGATCAAAAACCATAATGACCAAAATTTTGTCACGTTCTCCATTTGGTCGAATTTTTGCACCATCATTCAAACACATTCTTTCATCAGACTTTTAGTGTTCTTTTCTTCTTCCCTCTCTCCACCAAAGGCAACAATTTCTTCTGTCGCCTATCTTGTGCAAGGACATCCCACTATCAATAATCCTATGACTATCGATAGTTCCTCCTGGAACTTCCTGCACACTCACTCAGAGATTAGTTGGAGAGGGGGACCCAAGCCTTCATAGACTTGGGTTGCCCCTGAGAATCAAGAAATGTAATTTCAATTTCCTGATAATTTTCAAGCACAACACCTCCTCCTGAACTTTCACCTGATTTAGGTTTCCAAGTTTGTTTTTGTTTACCAGATTTTGTATTATGTACAATTTCTGGTTTTAATGGTTGTGACAAACTCGGTTTCCGTTTAACCGCCGTTTCTGGTTTTAAAGCCTTTTCGATCACCTTTACATTTTTACGTCGTTGTTTTGTTTCTTGTTCTTTAATTGTGCGTTTATCACGTTTTGGAGAAACAGGACGACGTTGTGAGTGACCTTGTTCAGAGGGGGTTCTTTCAACAAAATTTGGTTTGGGCGCATTTGTGCAGTCTTTAATGATGTGCCCAAACTTCCCACATTTGAAACAAGTTCTCCTTTCAACAAACTTAGGAGAATTTGTTCGACTAGCAGATGTCGAACCTGTAGAACCTGAGGTACTTGCTCGTTCATCACATCCGTTTGTGTGTTGGGTGTAATTGTTATTGCTGTTACGCTTCAAAATCTTGACTTTTTGTACAAAATCTGTGTTTGATTTGTTTTCAAAAGTCTCAATTTTATCCGTACCCTTTGATGCTACAAATTTAACATCTTTTGCTTTCTTCTTGTAACGAGCTCCTTTTGATTCAACCTTAGCCTTTGGCTTTGGAGCTCGTTGTTGTTGTTTACCCTTAGAAGCAGTCGGTTGTTGAGTGGTTGGAGATTTTTGATTACCAAATTGTTTCCTAATCTCAGCCTTAGGAATTGGATCACATTGTGTTACCACAATTCCCGGAAGTGTTTTTCCCAAAAATTTGTTTGTATTGTCTTCAAAGACTTTATCAATCAAAGATTTATTTACATTTTTAATTGGAAAAACATGATCTGAGTAGATTTTATTATCTCCAACCAAAGTGTACAACAAATTATTGCTTTTAACAGCAAACACACTTTCTTTGTCATTCTTGACATCTTTGACAGGATTTATCACTTTCTTGGCAACAGGTTGCACGACAGGAGTAGGAGGATCACAAAGAATATGATTCTCAATTGGAATTTCTACTCCTTTCGCATCATCAAGTGATTCATCCTGGTCATTCACATCTGATTCATCATCTGAAGAATCACATTCCTCAATAGTTGGAGGACTTTGATTTGAAGCACATGATGACTTTTCTTTGTTATCAGATGAGCCCTCCGATGAATTGTCCGGTTTGAACCCTAGCCCAGTAGCAAATTCCTCAACGTTAAGAGGCACACTGGGTTCATACCGCGGCATTTCCTCTTCATCGGGCATCTTGGTATAGTTGCTCATCAAAGGAGGTGGACACACCTTATACCCAACTCCTTTCACATTCCCTTTCAGTTGTTGAACGTCAATTATGTGATCAAGCACAAATCGGGAGTTGGAATAACTTTCCAATTTTTGCTTGATAGCATCATGCTCACATCTGGCAATGGCTAACTCCCTTTTGGTTTCCTCAACAAGATTAATATAATTATTAATACTAACTTGTTTATGATAAACAACTTTGTTCAATTCGGAAACACTTTTCTTTAGGGTTTCAATTACAGATTTAAAATCCTTTTCGTTTTGAGTTAACACCATGTTTGCCTCTCTGCACTTGGACAGTTCAATAACTAAACTTTGATTGTGACTATGAACCGTTTCAGATTCACGTTTCAATTCATCACATTTAAGTTTCATATCGGCACAATCACTACATATGCTAGGAGTTTTAGCTTGAACCTGACTTGTAGAATCTGTGACATTATCCACAAAGGCAGTCTGAGAAGAGAAAGATCCATCTTCAGTGAGAATCTTCTCTATTTCGCTCGATGTAGCATCAGCTTTCTTGATCAAGTCAGATTTTTGACCTTTTGTCTCCTTGGCATCATCCGACAAATTATCAGCTTCAGAATCAGTTCTTTCGTTTAAATCTGATTCTTCATTTAAACCTGATTCTTCATCCGAGCTGCCACTATATCCTGAACTGTCATCATTTCCCGAAGGTTCATCATCATTGACATTTTTGACAATTTCAGCATAGAACGCAGTTTTTGTTTGATCATCGTTTCCTAACTGTATGTCCGGACCACAATCGACACTTGAATCAAATTGAGGTTTTGTTGTGGAAACTTGAGGTTGTGGTTGTGGCTGTGTTGGGACAGGAATGCACGACCTCGGATCGAATTGAGGTTGTGAAACAGCTGTTGACTGAGGAAATGGAAAGGAACTCGTATTGGACACAAAAGCAGTTTGAAGCTTCGGTTGCTGAACAGAACTAGAACTAGCTGAAGGACCAAAACCAGGCAAATACATTTCTGTGTTTTGAGGAACAAGAGCTCGTTGAGCTTTCCTGATTTCTTGGTCATTCTTGTGTTCCAGCTTCTCAATGAATTCATAGATGTTGACTGTATTCAGAATACCCGTATGCTTCAGCTGCTCAATGAATGAACCCCACTTTGATGGTAGAGCATCAGCAAAACGTGCTACCATTTCCTGTTGAGAGACACGAACACCACCAGAATACACCTCACACATCAAACGGTAATACCGAGTAATTATATCATTTAGGGTTTCATTCTCTAAAAATTGAAATGATTCAAACTTCTTCTTCAACAGATCATGACGTGTCTTTCTGATAGCTTCATATCCTTCTCCTCTCGCTACTACAGGATTCTGTATGTTTTGATATTGATTCAACAGCAATCCCCATTGACTTGCACTTATTGATGGCTGTGGAATCATACTCTTTGCCCAATCTGCAATAGAGGTTAGTTCTTGAGTATGTTGTGAGTTCAAACTCCAATCCCAAGGACTTGTACAACTCATTTTTGTAAAATGCCACTTGAAAATCTACACAAACACAACTGTTAAGTGCAAAACAGATAAGAATCGAAAGATGTAAACTGTTCGAAAGATCAAGACTAGTTCGAATGATCAACAGTGATCGAAAGATTACTGTTGAGTTTCGAGCAAAGTCTTCGAAAGATTCACAAAGAAAGATCCTTATCTTTCGACCAATTATCACGAAAGATTCACAGTTCGAAAGATCTTTATCTTTCGAATACTGATCTCGAAAGATTCACAATGAAAGATCCTTATCTTTCGAGATGAATCCTTATCTTTCGGACTACTATCTTTCGAAAAGATTCCAAACACGAAGGATAATTCTTAGACTTCGAAAGACTACTCGAAGGATGCTAATCTTTCGAGCTGTCTCTGATCGAAAGATGATCTTTCGAAGTCGAAGGATATCTTTCGGAACTTTCTGACACACTGACACAAAGTTGACGGGTAGGTGAGAAAGGTGATGGGTTGGTGCACAACTTTCGGCAGAAGGTATGTGCAGACCCAACTTTTCACCAAACTTTGAAAAGTTTTCCCAAAATGGACAACACCTTATCCACAACCAGTCGCCGGAAATATGAACGGAAAATGGCCGGAAAAATCAAAGTCTCTTAAAAACAAGTTTTCAAGTTACCCAACCCAACCTTGAACACTCCCGAAGGTTTAGAAACCGTTTTTCAGTTTAAACAAGCAAGAAAAACCACCAAAACGGGTGCTAAACCTAGTGTCCAAACACACCAAGAACTCGAACAACCCGGTTTTAAACAAGGTAAAGAGCCAAGCTCTGATACCACTTGTAGGTCCCTTTTCGCGGAGGATAACGAACCTAAACCTTGTTATACTAACCCACTAGCGAGTGCGGAATCCAAGCTAGTAGGCAAACCGAGATGAAGCAAGTATAGAAACAAACACACAAGATTTCACCGATTAACACCACTGTATTAATACGTATGAAGGTTCCGGTTACAAGCACAATGTTTACAATCAGTTTGCAAACTCTCAAAGTGTGTGTGTGTGAGTTTCGGACAGAATGCTCTCAACTCTCTAACTTTCTGTCTCTCTAAGTGTGCATCTATCTTTCACACTACACTGCATGGGTATATATATACCCAGCACAGGTTGTCTATCCCGAAGGATCCGATAGATGGTCCGAAGGATCATCTATCGAGGACAAGCCATTCGAAGGATGAGCAGGGACCTCGAAGGATGATTCTTCGAGGTCTAACAGTCGAACCATATCTATCGACCATCTCGAAGGATCAACAGTATCCTTCGAGTCTATCCTTCGAGCCTATCCTTCGAGACAGACTAACATATTACGGCTTATTGGCCAAGTCAAACTAGGAGGATAGTTGACTTGGTCAACTTACAGACTAACTTAGGACATCGTTTACATACAGACCGTATACAGACAAAGTACAGACACAAGTGCACCAACAAAAAAAAAAAAAATTAAAGGCATTGGCAAAAATAGAAAGGTATTCAAAGTTCTATAGAATAATAAATTAAATTTTATTATTTTTCTATTAAAATCATTACAAAAAGAGAAGGGTAAGAGTAAGGGAGTCGTTCGTCTATTATATGGGTATCCAATGTTATTATTTCTTTTATCTAAGGTTAACACAATTACCAGTGATAGAATAATTTGGATGAATATAAAAATTTTCTATTATGACTTCACTAACAAGCATGTCACAAACTTTCGGTAACGTATTTTGTTAATGCAGCTACCAAAACTTATTTCAGTTTCAAATAAGCATGTCACAAACTTTCGGTAACGTATTTAAATAAACATATACGGTAACAATATTTGCTAGATATTGAGTTAAAAAAAAAACTCTAGCAAGTATTTAATCTCTTTAAATAAACATATACGGTAACAATATTTGCTGGATATTAAGTAAAAAATTTAGCAAATTTATATCTTACTTACAAACACTTATTTTATTGTTTTCTCTCAATTTTATATACTCGTAAAATGATATTTAGAGACGAATAGTAAATCTCAATATCTAGAGAACTAGTGTAGGTTCTTTAAACCTTATCTCTATTTTTAGAGACTTTGATGAAGGTATGAAAAAAAAAAATCTCTATAAAATTCTTTATATTTTTAAGCCATATGGTGGACATAGATCCTGATGTGGATGTTCTAACTATTGACTTAAAACACCTTTTTAACCAATTTTCGGGATTACAAATGGTGTGAGGTTAAAACACCATAGGGGATCATCTTCTTGACATCTAATCCATCTCTAATCATCCCTAATACCACCCTCCTTCACCTCTAACCTTTAACCCTAACCGAATCCCCATCATTCCACCATCACCATCATCTTCATCCATTCTCCACCATCCAAACCCTAACCCCTAACCTTCATCCCTCCTTCAAGACTCAAGATCATGGCGTGGTGTTCGTGTTCGTCGTCCGGTGATCGCATCCCTTCGACCATGAGCGGCTAGTCTCCTCGGTTTCACCCCGGTGTAGGTAGTTTTATCTAGGGTTTTGAATTGTTATGTGATTCAACTTTGTGACAATTTGTGTTGATTTTGTAAACCATATACAATTGTTTGCATTTGTTTTGTATTCGTAAATCGTCAAACGATTATAAAGTTATGACTTTGCGAAATGGTTATGTGTGATTATGCGTTGTCGTGGTTAGGATTTACTTGTTGTGATTACAAAGTGCATTCTTATCCGTTCTTCGGGGCGTTGATAGTTATCGGCACCTAAGTCACGGTACACTAAATCCGTTAATCGTTATGCAACTGAGTTGAGTTTAAAACTTGTAGAAACCCTATGTTTGCAATTACCGAAACCGGGTGTGGAACTTGTTTCTAGTTTCTTGTTTCAACCATTTAGTTTAGTTTGCAATCTTAGTTAATCAAATGTTGTTTTAAGATAACATCAATTTCTCGGTTCACTCCGATTTGCTTTCAAAACCAAACAAACAAATTGTCACACCCCAACCAATGGCGGAATCATCGGGGCGCGACACTGAGCGAAACAGATTGTCCAGAAGTTTCCACAACAACTATTAATACAAATTCAGTTTAAAGTGATACGTCCCATACCGTATCCCGAATAAATAACAAGTTATTACAGATAACATCCAGACAATTAATCCTGTTCCGACAACTCAGATTCAAATATAAATACAACAATTGTTTATCTGCTTCTAGACCCCTATTCTGTTGACTTTCTGGCTGTATTGCCAGAGGACAAGATCTACAGACAACTATGCCCCAGACGCTTGTTCTTGGCAGACAACTATTTGTTGGGGGCTTCTAGAAACTTATTCTAGCTTCACTTCCCTAGCAAGCAAATACCTTAAACACCTGTCACATACGTTAAAATAAAGTCAATACATAAAATGTAAAGGTGAACATACAAGTTTGATAATAGCATAACAGAGTTCGAATAGTTTACGCATAACCAGCACGTACACAGAGGGAAATGATGCATGTTAATTATCGACATGGACCTATCGATACCAACGACTGCGGGTTGACTGTCCGAGACAGTTCGCAATACATGATTACCATCGTAATCCATGCAAGTAATTGTCCTTAACAACTCCCGTGTGAACGGGTGCTGAGTCCAAACTATAGTACTACGTTGCTAAGGCAGGTAGACAGCATTCCACGTGTAAACATAACAACAAGCATACATTTAGTCACGTAATACATGCAATCGGTTAGCGTTCAAATAGTTTGAATAGTGTGTTCGATTTGTGATTTTGATAGGTAACGTATGTAACACCCAAAAGTGCTAAAGCAAAAAGGGTTCGAGTATTCTCACAGTGGTTGGTTATGGATTGAAGGGAGCGCTGAGAGTAGGGTTAGCCTGAATAGTTCGATAGCACAACAATGAGTAACGCGGAATGTAAACAAGTGTGAATGGATCGAATAGCCTGGTCGATCGAACAACAGGTTCGATCGGACGGGCTGTTCGATCGGCTTGAAAGTCCGTTTGAACAGTCCTGTTCGATCGGTCGGTGTCACACCCCAACCAATGGCGGAAACATCGGGATGAGACGAAGTGTGAAGATTGCTAGAGACATCATAACGCTATTTGTGACAATATTTAGAAATTCCAAATTTCATTTCATTTCATAACTTCAAATAGTCAACATTACAAGAAATTCAAATACAACAAGTTTAACATAACAACATGATAACATAACAAAATTTGATACAACATATTAAACCCTAACGTCTATATGTGTATCTAGGCATCAACGCTACTTCTTTTCTTAGCATCGTCATCATCAACCTGTAACATGTTTAAAAATACAGTTCAATGCAAAAGCAAAGGCGAGTATACAAGTTTGGTACGTACATAGCATAAGATAAAAGTGTGAACAATCCCTCATAGCAAGCATGCGATTCAAGATAAACATTAAATATGGCATATGTCTAACATATCAAACCAAGAAAACGCAACTTGCTCATGACATAACCAAAGTTTCAGTAGAGGCGGGTCGTTAATCCTATAGCGCTACATATGTCAAGGTTTGGCTCGTACGAAGTTAATGATAAGTTCTACACATAAGAATCACCCAAATTTAAAGTATCAAGCCATCACATATACAAGCATGTTATAGGAATGTTCATGTGTTTAGACAAAAGTTCATGTGTAAGTTTCAATAGGTAAACATGTTACACCCCAAAAGTGATAAAAGTAAAAAGGGGGAATACGAGTATACTCACAAAGTTTGCATATGTTTTCCGATTATCCAATTGTTGACGAGTTGATGAGGTTAGAAGGTTGAATGTGTAGGGTTAAAGTTCATGTATGCTTAGAGTCGAGATTCGGTATTTAAAAACAACATAAAAGTAAGATATGAGAATAGCATGTGAAAGTAATCATCTTCAACCCATAACACTTGTATGACACTTGGTAACCACAAGGGTTATGATAATATTTTCATGAGTTGAACACCCATAAGAATCACAACAAGGTTTAGGTCTTAGGTGATGTTCTACTACTTTAACATATAAACATGAGTTCAATATTAAAGGTTCGAATGAGTGTATATATATATCTAGGTTAAGTACTACATATTATTTAGTCCAATAATTCAAGTAGGAGGTAGAAGATTAGAATCTTCATTTAGGCACCTCGTGTTATCATAGATGTCATGTATGGGGTAGGAAGGACATGCTTCCATTTAGGAACCCCTTGAATGTTCACCACTTCACTTGGTGTAACAACAACCAAGGAGGGTCACGAACTAGGATTTGCACAATAACATAAACAACCTAACTATTGAGAAATCATCAAATCATGTGAGGATTGTATGTAGGACAACCCAAGTTGTTCCATAATCACTCATGTATCAAAGGCTATGTTTGACATGATTTGTGGGTTGAAACCCTAAACAAAACACCAAGTTTATGAGGTTTAATCCTCTGATTTTAAATGTCTCAACCTTGTTTTTAAGCTTAACCAACCATGGGATAAGTTGTAAGCATTAGGACATAGGTATGAGATGTGTTGAACACAAGTTACATAGGTTTAAACAAGTTTTTGATGAACATAAAAACAAACAGAAAGTTTATGGACGATTTCGGGGCATTTCCAGGTCTGATTTCTCCAAGGAGAAGTCTAGGAATCGAACCCCATGATTATACAAGCAAGTAGGAAAAAGAATCGAGTGAATCGGATAAGAATTGAGTGAGTTATGCTCATTTTCGTGAAGGGGTGTCAATCTACTCGAACCCTTGCTTTCAGCTACGGTTTGGTGGATGTTTTGTGAGTTTTTAGGGTTGCAAAAGTGGTAGGGAGGCTGGTTATAAGTGGTATTTATAGGGGGAAGGATTGGGGTTTCAATGGGTTGGGCTTTGGAAGTGTTTAGAAGGGGTTACACCTTGAAACTAGCCCACAAAACCCAACTATATGGGGCTGAATTTTGCTGAATTGGGCTGCCATATTTCTTTATTTTTTTTATTTTTTTAAAACATTATAATGAGTAATTTTGTTAATTAAGTTGTGTAATAATATGCAACAATGTTTCCCCTAACTTGTAACAAGGTGAAATATGAAATAAAACATGATTTAACTAGGTAAAAAGTGTAATGTACAAGTTTTATTTACGAAGCAAGTTCCGTATTTTACAACGATTACGATGAAAGAATGGTTATAAGAACACAAGATTTCCAAAGATAGAATTTCACGTAAGGTTTCTAAATGTAGGGTGTTTGAAAACGCAGGGCGTTACAGTCGGTAGGCTCGATCGGCTAGCCCATTCGAGTGGATTGTTTCTTCCTCTGATGCGTTTGTGTATGATGGTTTGAACTTTTGAAGTTTTCGTTGTAGTATTTGAGAACACTGAAATGTTCTTACCTTTCAGGTCGATCGATCGAACGGCCTTCGATCGGCCGGCTTAACCGATCGGTTAGGAACTTCAGAAGTAGTTCTCAGCAGGATGTCACTCGATCGAACAGCCTGTTCGATCGGCTGGCATTCCGTACTACGAACGAGTTGCAAAATTGATTAAGTGTTGAAGCATAGTATCTCATGATCCGAAGAGTAATGTTTACCAATCGAGTAGCATATTCGATCGAACATCACTTCGTCAATAGCATACTTCATGAAGTTTGAAAAGTGTGGGACCATGTGCTAGCCGATCGGCTGGCCCGGTCGGTCGGCTGGTACGTTCGATCAGCTGGGCTGTTTGTTCGAACAGCCTAGCCGTTCGGCCAGCAATTCTGACCTGGTCAGCCTTTCGTCTAACACTTGGCTATTTGATTATTTGTCATGCTTTTAAGGTATTTTGATAGCGAGTTAAACCGTAGAACGTGGGTTCTTACTTGTTGCACCGGTTCGGACAGGAATCACCCAAGTCCGGTCGGTGAACTGTTCGGAACGGTAGTTTGATGTTTAACCCGAAATCGGTGAACCTTGTAGATAGAATCCGAATCTTGAACCTCCTAACTGTTAGAGTGATTAGTTAGCCGGTTCGAGCTCCGTTTCTATCGGTTTTAAGGTTTCGAGTGTAAAAGGTTGAAGAAAGTTGGAAATCATTCATAAAAATGCTAAGATTCTTACAAATCTTAGTTTGTTTATGTGGAAATCGGTCAGATCTAAGCTATTCATGGTTGAATGAGGCCAAAGTTTGATGTTCTTCAAGAATACCATGATGACATCACCCAAGAACACTTAGATCTTGGTGATTTCACGGTTATAAATCAAGTTTTGAAAGATAGAAAGGTGTAGAATCATGTAATGATAAAAAACGTACAAGAATTAGAGTGAAAACTTACCGGAGTTGAGTGAAATCTGAGAAAAGGTGAAGAACAAGGCTGGTTCGGTCAGAGCTTTCCAAAAATAGTAAGGGTGACAATGAAAAGGCTATTTATAAGCTCCAAAAGAGGAAAGTGTCAGCCGATCGGCCAGGAGCTCCGATCGAATGGTCTGCTCGATCGGCTAGGAACATGCTAGCCGATCGGCTGGCCTGTTCGATCAGGATGCCTCCTGTTCGATCCGCGACCCCCTTTGAGTATTTCGCGACGATTTTCGATGTTTCGGCTTCGATGGACGATGATACGAATACGATAGAGTTCCTAGTCAAATTACTTTCAGTAGTTGGGACTATATCTAACATACAATCATCTATAAGTCACGTTTCGATGTCGGTTTCGATTGAGTTTGATTGCTTTTCGAGTTTCAATTCGAGTTTTGATTGAGTCGATGGAATACCACACAAAACGTAAAGTAAACATGCACAAGCAACACATAAGGCACACACACACGTAAGCATTACCACACCAGTTTAGCAGAGCTTCGAGTCTCGAGTTCGATTGATTGATTTGATTAACTTGATTATTGATTGATTAACTTTATCGCATTGTTACTTCCTACTATTCACAGTCGTAAATCGGCCGCTTTGATTAAACATTCGATCATATCATTAGACAACACTTACTCCACATAATACAAATAAAACACAAAATCGACTAGTTACAGTCAAAGAAATCAAAGTTGACTTGGACTTTGACTTTGACATTCGAAAACACGGGGTGTTACACAAATAAAATTAGCAAACTTCATAATCACTTTGTACATTTTTGTAAACTAGGGTTAAGACCCGCCCGCGTTGCGGCGCGGGTACATCGTAAACATCGAATGGATTAGTCCAAACGTTATATGATGCATTAACCATATGAAAGCACACATTTCGACGTATCCAATTGAACTCAGTGTAACCTGTATAAGCATTGTAATTGGATCAAACGTAAATTAAATGGAATTCATATAGAACAATCATAACGTATTATATGTGACCCAACTAATACATAGAAAACGTAACGGGTATGAAGGAAAGTATGCACATGTAATCGAAAGGGATTAATTAGAGCTTTCGGAAAAAAAGGGAGAAAAAGAAACCATAATTTGACTCCACTCGGTTCGAAAAAAACTTTACGAAACATACATAAAATAAACACGAAAACATATTATATTTGACCTGAATCATTTCCCAAAAAAGTTTACGTCGATACGTATAACAACTTGAATTTATACGAAAACGTACATAAAAATATGCCCGTAAAAATGGTTTCTTTAAACGAAAACGTATTATATTTGAGTTGACTCGTCTGTAAAAAAAGTTTACGTCGGAATGTAGAACAAATCATATTTATACATACTCGTACATAAAATATGCACGTAAAAATAGTTTTTAAGTAAAGGAAGTATAGGGGTAAACTGAAACAAAATATTAGTAAAAAAAATAATAGGTTAAAAACGTTCGTAAAACCGTGCCAAGTAGCACCAATGCCACAACGACCTCAACTCTCAACATCGTAAAAATAAAATAGATAAAATGGTAAAAATTACACTGAACGAAAAGGAGACTAAAATCATTGAACCACACACACCCGTTACAGTGTCTTAATGCGAAGAAATTAACTAGAAACGTAAAACGTACAAAATAATAACTTAGTCGATCTCGGACTCGCCCGTTGCGGGGAAGTTTTCAAAAGGGAAAAATGAACGTGTTGCGACGGGTCTGCCAAATATGAAAAAATACAGCAAAAACGTTGAACCTCACATACACGCTACGGCATGTTAACTCGCAAAATTTAGAACGAAACGTAAAATGAAAAACTTGCGAAAGATAAAAAGTATGGGGGACCAAAGTTGTAAATAATAAAGTGTTGTGCCCGCGTTGCGGCGCGGGTACATCGTAAACATTGAATGGATTAGTCCAAACGTTATATGATGCATTAACCATATGAAAACACACATTTCGACATATCCAGTTGAACTCAATGTAACTTGTATAAGCATTGTGATTGGATCAAATGTAAAGTAAATCAAATTCATATCGAACAATCATAACGTGTTATATGTACATAGAAAACGTAATGAGTATGAAGGAAAATATGCACATGTAATCAAAAGGGATTAATCAGAGCTTTCGGAAAAAGGGAAGAAAAAGAAACCATAATTTGACTCCACTCGGTTCAAAACAAACTTTACGAAACATACATAAAATAAACACGAAAACATATTATATTTGATCTGAATCATTTCCCAAAAAAGTTTACGTCGAAACGTAGAACAACTTGAATTTATACCAAAACGTACATAAAAATATGCACGTAAAAATGGTTTCTTTAAACGAAAACGTATTATATTTGACCTGACTCGTCTATAAAAAATTTTTACGTTGGAATGTAGAACAAATCATATTTATACATACCCGTACATAAAATATGCATGTAAAAAATAGTTTTTAAGTAAAGGAAGTATAGGGGTAAACCGAAACAAAATATTAGTAAAAAATTTAATAGGTTAAAAACGTTCGTAAAACCGTGCCAAGTAGCACCAATGCCACAACAACATCGACTCTCAACATCGTAAAAATAAAATAGATAAAATGGTAAAAATTACACTGAATGGAAAGCAAACTAAAATCGTTGAACCACGCACACCCGTTACAGTTTGTTAATGCGGAGAAATTAATCAGAAACGTAAAACGTAGAAAATAATAACTTAGTCGATCTAGGACCCGCCCGTTGCGACGAACTTTTCAAAAGGGAAAAAATGGACGCGTTGTGATGGGTTTGTCAAATATGGAAAAATAGAGCAAAAAACATTGAACCTCACATGCATGCTACGACATGTTAACTCGCAAAATTTAGAACGAAATGTAAAACGAAATATTTACGAAAGACAAAAAGTATGGGGGACCAAAGTTGTAAATAATAAAGTGTTGTGTTAAATCACAAAAGATGAAAAAGTTTGTGTAAAAGGTAAAAATTTGAAATTGATTAAAATGTAAAAGAAAAAACTTTAAGGTTTAAAGTGGAAAATGAAGCTTTTTTTTTGTTTGAAAAAGTTCTAAAGCATGATGTACAAGTCATGATGCACAAGAAAGTTGCTAATTTATATATGGAATAATAGTCTAACTAATCGAACAGGTCGTGTGACACTGACCACATGCTCTTCGTGGATACGATACCTGACTTACCCGTTTCACGTCCCGGTGACTTTGTCGTCACGATAAGTCAAAAATCCAATTAACCTAGGTAGCTAGGGTAAGTTGGGTATCGTATCCACGAAGAGCATGTGGTCAGTGTCACACGACCTGTTCGATTAGTTAGACTATTTACAAAAATGTACAAAGTGATTATGAAGTTTGCTAATTTTATGTGTTTGTTTGGTTTTAAAAATAAATCGGAGTGAACCGACAAATTGATGTTAGTAAGATAGAAATAGAGATAAAGAATTTGAAGTTGGAGGTTGTTAAAAAACAAAGAAAAAATTAAAGAAAAAATATATTTTAGTTAAATTATAGTGATAGAGAGTGAGAGCCTACTGTGAATGCTCTAATAATAAATCTATATATATAGATTAACTATAACAAAATCTTCATATTTTAATTATGGAGATTTTAGTGCAGAAGAAAAATATGAGAAATCTTTAAAAATTGGAGATGGAGACTCCAATGTTAGCGCTTTTAAACAATATAAGACAAACAAACATTTATATATATGTATATAACACCACTAATTTACTTTTAGATTTATACCGATGTTTATCATCGAAATAGAACTCTCAACCACCTACGGAGGAACACATATCCAAAATACCTTAGTACCGCTAAAACCATCTATTATATTCCATGTATGTGAAAGGAGAGAGTGCCACGTACTCGCCACGGCCACAAGCACACCGCGCCACCCCTACCTGGCGTGACCGTGAATTTGTTTCGATGGTTACGTGAGTGAAAGATGAAACATTTTTTTTTTCAATAAATAAGCCAATGAAATCACACAACTTAGTCACTTTCACATCCACTAACCATAACATCCCTCAAGTAAATAGTGAATGTGACTACATCTCCACCAATATCACATATCTTTCACCTTCATATTCACATTCACAAACCATAACCAATAGCCTAAGCCACAACCCTTTGGTATGCATATACAACATGACTCATTTAGTTAATTATCTTTGGTATTGTTTAGCATCCAAAAATTGATGGCGGAATGGAATTGACCATCGTGAGGTAATGCGAAAAATGGTTGTTTGGTTAGTCCATGGAATAGAATTACATTCCTTCTAAACACCTCAAATTCATCCCCTTCACTCCCATGTTATCTTTTCATTTCATTCTCTCTTTCACCATTCATCACCACCACCTACCGTCACCACTGCCATCACCACCACCACCACCTACCGCCTCCGCCATCCACCCACCACAAATTTTATTCTTTATTTTTTCATGCCTACCAAACAGTATAAAGTAATTATTGACTCCATTCCCCACTACAAAACAAACCAATAGATTTTAAAAACTCATGTATCTTGTAACCATTATATCCAAAGCTTAAAAACACACGTTTAATTTCCAAACATACAACAAGGTTGTGGTTAGTACACATGTTTTCCTAACATGAAGGGTCTTCCTCTATTATGCAAACTCTTTGGCTTCCTCCCGGCGACAGCACAGGCAAAAGGGGCCCCTCATATCCCAATCAATCTCACCGGATTCCAACTACTATTATCTTATTATTAATCTTCTCCGTTCACCCCAACCCACCAATCCCATATCGACAACCACTTCTCATTTCCCAATCACTTGTTTCAATATTATTTAATTTGCTGACGACGTTAATACCATGAATTTACCAAAAGGGCGTGCGAGACCCACATGGCCGGTGTTGTTTAATCTGTGCTGTCTCTCTCTCCTTCACTCTCCCCCCACCACATGTACGATGAAATGCTCCTATGAATATTATCATTTATATATCTATATATATTGGTTAAGCTTCATCTTCAACAAGTAAGAATAACCTCAAACTCACTACACTTTTGTTGTTCTTGTTTATCTTTGTTTGAAAAGCTGTAAAGTTGAAAAGTCAACGCCACACACTAATCATTTAGGTTTCTTGATCTTGTTGTTCTAGTGCTGCTCTAGTGGACCAATGGGTAATTGGGTATGTTTTTGTTTTCATCTTATGTGTTTTGTTAGTATAAAAATGGGATTTTTATCCATTTTAAGTGTTACAGATCTGATATCTTTTCTTGATCTTGATCTTGTTTTTTTTTTATTATTTTTATGATTTTTTTTTTTTTTTGATTTATTACAGGATATGGGTGAGATTATGGAAGAAATCTGACAGAAGAGAGTGAGCATATGCAACCAATTGTATAGATTGTATACATTTGTTGGGATTCTGCATGTGCTCACTTCTCTTCTGTCAGCTAGCTAGCTCAACTCACAAAGCCAGTGGAACAACAACAACAACAACAACAGTAACATAACTTATAACATAAGTTGTTATTGTTGTGTTGTTATATCTATTTTGTTTGAATTTTATGTGTTTTTATAATCATTTTATGTGTACTGTGTTTTAGTGGATAAGGGAGAATTGAAGCTTACAGAAAAAGTAGTGACACCTGGACACAATAACCACAATCTACTGCCACCACCATCACTGTATTCATTGGGAAAGGCTGCAAGTTATGTTGACTAGTTACACATCTTTCTATATAATTAACAAATTTGACTCTTTTTTCAGGTTCTTGAAGTGTAAAAATGGAAACTTGGATGAGATTCAAATGAAGAAGGTGAAGAAGAAGATGATGTTGGGTACTTTAGGTAAGAATATTTATATGAATTTTATGTACCTTTTTGTTAATTTTGTACTATTAATCATTATTGATTTACTATTTAATTAATGTGCTTCATACGGATTTATTTTTTTTAATATTTAATATTCAACTTTGGAGTCTGAAATCATGTACTTCTTCTTGATGGAGAGCAAGAAGAGGGTTTTTGTTTTCTTGAAATCATTAACTATATAGGTACTTCTACTTCACTATCTCTCCATTGTTCTTTTTCTTAACTGCAAATTTAACTGTTTTTTTTTTTCAAAGATTTTCACCCAAATCTGATTCTTTACATCCTCTCTTGTAATTTCATGATTTCTGATATAAAGTCAAAAGTCAACCTGGGTCTGGTTGATTTTGGGTTAAAAGTTTATATTTTTCCTTAAATAGATGATTTAATCAACTAGGGTTTCATTGCAGGTCACACTAAAATGGGGGTTTAGAAAAGAAAGAAAAAAAAACTTTTCTTTTTTTTTTATTTTTTTTTTTCAGGTTTGGAAACAACATGACTGCCCAAAGATGCATGCAATAAAATCTTGGAAAGTTTTAAGCTTTCCATATGATTAGGAGGGTTATTTCTTTGGCAGGTTAGTGTGTATGTGTTACCATAAAATTAGTTTATTTTCATAGAGTGATTTAGGGTTTAAGCATAAGTCTTCCTATGAATATTGTTGCTTGGTGTTTTGGGGGCAAGACACAGCTTCTTCTGGAGACATCTTAGGAATGTGTGTTATTGATTAATTTTTTTTTATATAATGTTTTGTGATGATGATAGTTAGTTAGTGGTGTTTCATATTGCTTAGGATTTTTAGAATACAATATAGATGATTCATTGCATGTTTTGGGTCAATAATTTCATGGGATTGTTTCTAAAATTCTTGCCTTTAGTATATATTATACTATCTAATGGAACCATTATAAAATTTCATCATAAAATATATATGGTTATTGGAGATCACTTTATTTTCTTTAGTGGTCTTGCCGTTTGTTGTATTTGAATTTGTTGATTAATTGTATTATTGATGAATAGTTTTGTCTATATTGCATGATGTGAGTGACTCGGTATAGTTGTTAGCCTCTTTGTGTGTGTTGTGTGTGTGTGTGTGGGGGGGGGGGGGAGGTATTTTTGTTGAAGATGGTTTTGACATGATGATTCCATTGTTCGTCTCCGAGTAAAGATGCAGCAGCAATACCACCGTAAATCATATCTAGTAAGTTTTCGTCACAGCAGACTTGTAATCTGTTGCTAAGGGACAAGGATCCATGGTTTGTGGCTTCTAACAAAACCATTATGAGATAGTTTTCAAGGGTTTTGATATTAAGTATAGCCAATCGGTTAGTCGTCTAGAAAGTGCCTAACACTTAGTTAATGAATTAGGCTGGTATTGAGTGGATCGTTATCAGTTATGCAGATGCATTAAGCCATGCGCTTGTAATGTATGCATGCTATGCAATTGATACAGATATAGGTGTGTAACTAATATAGGTGTTGTTCATCATAAGTTGTAACTAGTAACATCTCATGACTTAATGCCTTAAACTGGAATGAGCTCGGTATTGGTACTGAAAATCGCTGAAGAAACACTGACCTTACGGGTAAGCTCCGGCTAGGACTTCAACTCTTTGGCGATCCAAACAGCTGACTGCAAAACCGAACACCGTTAGGACTCGTTATAGGAATGGGGTTATTCCTGTAACCACCCTCAGGCGTGAGAATAAGTCTCGGTTTGGGAGAAAGTATGAATGTAAAGGGAGAGAGTATACGAGAGTAAGATGATTCGTACCTTTGATGTTTACCTCTATTTATAGTTTACCATTAGGGTTTCCCCTAACTTAGGATGGGCTCCGATAAGTTAGGGATTTACATGATCTTCCCAAAAAGTTGGGGATTTGGTTACGTGGTTTATCCGTACAGAATAGAACATTCTAGAATAAACATGTGTAATTGAATATTTATAATAAAATAATAGGTGATGACCGGGTCGGGTTAGCCGATCCGAGTCATACCTCGTCAATCGCCAAATATGGGTACCGGTACGTGTATCGAAAATGCTAAGTACGGTACGGTACCTGCACGGTATTCGTAGGTAAAATTCGGTAGAATACCGGTACCGTACCAAAAGTACCTGTACCGAAAACTCCAAAATGTGGATTCCCGAATTGTTAGCGAAAATAATTTGGTATGGGAAATTCCCTACCTTCAACCAGGTCCTTGACCCAAATCTTCAAAAATAAAAACTAAAAAACAGGAAAGTTGTATGGAAGGCAATAGTAACAATTAAAATTACATAAAAGAATTTAATTAATTGGTACTAATAACTAACCCCTCTAAAAGTATTTCAATTTATTTCACAATTGGAAGAGATTGAAGTAAACAAAAGTATCTTCATCTACATGTGCAAATGTGAGACCTTGCAATCATAGTTAGATGGCAATTTTTCTGAATTTGGATTCAGATTTTTTTTAATGTGTGCTATGACGCAAATTACGAAGTTTGAGCAAATGCTTCTTTGTAAGATGGTTTTGACTTGGTGATTTATTACAAGAAATTAGTATCTAGTTAGGTGTATTAGTGTCAAAACGGAAATACTAATAGTAGGTGTGTGCATGGGTCGGTTTTGGCCCAAAACCATAACCATAACGAACCAGTTATGGTGGTTTCGGTTAGTCGGGTTTTGGGCCTAGCTAAAAATTAATAAAACAATATAATTGTGCATTATTTGGGTCTAAAAGTTTAGGCTTGTAGTTTGCCATATATTAGTATATGTTATTTCTATATATTAGTATATTACATAGCATTTAAAATGCATAAAATGTAAAATATTAATACCGATTATTACCAAATATTTAAACAAAATGCTACGATATAATCCTTAAGTTTAAACAGACGTTCCACCAAAACAAATTAACAATATGATGTAATCCATGAATGCAAACAAATCATCAACTAAAAAAACATCAAATATTGAAAAAATGAGGTAAAAGTCCAAAATCCAACAAAGATATTACTACATGTTGTTTTGGTTCGGTTATGACGGGTATGAAAATGTTGCTAACCTTAACCGACCCGCTGCATTCGGTTATGGGTGAGTAAATTCGGTTTTTTGCACACCCCTAAGTCTAAGAGCATGGGGAGATGTATATTTCGGTGGAACTTTATTTAATAATACAAGTTGAGTGTGGTTTTATTTATTTACTTATTTTTTATTATTATTTAGTTGTTATTTGTTCGTCTGTCGTTTGTTTTGGAGTTCGGGGTCTCACCGGAAGCAGACTCTGTCCCTAGGGTTGTTGTATATATTGAGTATGGTGTTAATAGCATGAGGGAGATGTACATAAAAGGACATAACCGTCCTAGGTTTACCACTTATTATGATACATTCCAAGTAAAACATTACAAAACTTCAGTTTGACTTTTGAGGTCAAACTAATTAATGTTTTAACTCCATAATTAATAATAAGAATTTTGTAAACCCCAAGGAACATGTTATACTTTACTCCAGTATGGCAGTATATACTCTTAAGTTGAACTGCATAACAGATACTAGAAATAGAAATAGAAACATGTTCATGTTATTTTTTCAAGATATTGCATACCTTAACTTTATTTTGCAAAATAAAGATTTACCAGGAACTGTTTTGTTGCAACTTCCTTTTAGTTCTCTATCTACGCGTCTTTCAGCTTGTGATTCAGGTCATAAATGATCAAACTTGTATTGGATATATTCATTAGCTTTGTGGAAACTAATTGTGGCATGATTCGTTATTTCGTTTTACACATGTAGTTACTGCTGTCTGCTGAGACTTTTAAGTTTCACTTTGAACTTACATGTTTTGTATTGAAAATCATTATACACCATAGGTTAAAATGACACAGTTTCCCTAGGTTCTTTACTATATTTACTGCCCATTAAATTAAGAAAGAAAAAGGAATAAGCAATGATTTCTATATATAACGATCGTAACTTGATTCAGAGGCATATTGTATGAAATTTTCTGGTGGTAGAAGTGCATATAGAGTAATTCGCATAGCAGACATGAATGTTGATGTAACTTGAAGACTTTTTACATGATTTTAATAAAATTATTTACTAAAATTGGGGATTTTACTAAAGACATTGTGGGCACATGATTAGTAGCATTTGTAGATATAGGTACAGTACACATATATACACTAGGATATGAGGATGTATTTGGCTAAAGATAGACCATGAGGTGTGTTTGTTTTTCTAATATAAGTTTATGCTGTTATGCAATTCAAGTACTTAGAAAAAGGGAAAGCTTTAATGATGTTGCTTTAGGGATTTGATCCATATTGAATTTAAAGAGGATAAAAATGTTAATATAGTATGCTTTTGTTGTTTTCTCTTTGTTTATGTGGAGAGAAGCCCAAACTTTATTTGCATGGTATAAGTGATAACAAGGACCCTAATTACCTACATTTACTCATACCTAAACTTAAAGTTACGTTTCAATGATATGTGCTTCTATGAAGTTAATATCGGTGATATCACCGATATATTGGTTATTGGTCCCCATGTCAAATATCGGTACCGATATTGTCTGTAATATTGACCGATATATCACCGAGGTTTTCCCGATACCAGTATCTTTCATCTTAGTCCTACCATTCATCTTTCTTCTTATTGCTGCTATTAGTGTTTTAAGTCGTAATTGTTAGTGTTTTAAGTCTTAATCAGTACCTACTTGCTACAATTGTTAGTGTTTTGCAAGTTGCAAAAGGTTAATTTGTTAATGGTAGGAGAGTATACTGAATTGTCAGTGTTAGATTGCTACATCTATAGATTCTGCATGATATTAAAATTACCGATTTCCCACCGATATCTCCTGCGATAACCTATATCTCATATATCGGTCCTTGACCGATATCCGATTTTTTACCACATTAACTGCACAGATGTGCTTGTATAATTGTTGTGAATGCCATGATTCATCGATTCTTGAAATTGAGGATTGGACTAATGATATGTTGCTATAAGGTGATGTTATATACTTATGAACCAAAGGGCTTGTGGCCTGGTGGTACCAAGGAGTGTAGTAAGGTGGTAGTCTTTTAAGTGTTGTGGGTTCTAGCCCCATGGCGGACATGATGTGAAATTTTGGAGTGAATTTGGTGGGTGTGCAACTGTGCAAGGCGTGTGATGGATATCAATGATGCGCAAAGTGTATGATGGATATCATGATGCGTAAGTTGGCACATGGATCTCTACTTTTGAGTCCTTTAACTTGCACACTAACCTAAATGCACATAACGCTACAATTTATATAATAAATATATGCTTTTGTTGTGTATGCTACTTGTCAATATACAAAATGTCATCATAGGGTTGATGAGGTGTGTTAAGTTTGGAGAGTAATTCATTGCAAAATATTTGATTGCCCGCCGCAATGCAGGAATCCTAGGGCGCTAGAGCGTCACAGCTTGGTTGGTCTCTCTTATAAATTTGGATCTCATTCTCTAAAGAATACACTATAAAAGTGTAAGAAGAAGATTCATTTGATCTAGCTAGATTGCTATGTTGTCAAAGTGCCTAGGCGCTCAGGCCGAGCCCGGAGCCTAGGTGCTTAAAAACGAGGGCTTCTATAAATAAGGCGTATAATATAAAATACCTTGTTTAGGGGTTTGAGAGATGTTATAGGGTTGTTTAGGACTTGTTTATGGCTCATTTAGGATGTTTTAGGGGTTTCGCTTGACTTTTATCCTGAATTTGGCCTAATATTTGCACCTCAGAGCCTGAAGGCGCGCCTCCATAGATGAAGCTTTATTGGGGCCGGGGATACCCCGGCTCCCACCTATTTTTCACTCGTAGTGTTGATTTTACCGAAATTTCCCGAATTTTCGTTTTTGTAGTGTAAGATATTGATTTTATAAGAGTCCGACCCCTACCGATTTGGATTTTGAGAGTCCAGCCTCCCCGAGTTTTTGTTCAAGCTCCGTCACTGCACGCCTCACCGGTCGTTACGCATTTAGTGCGCCTCGCTGCACAACGCATTTAGTGTTCCTCATTTGCCTCTTTTGTGGACAATATAATGTATTAATAGAAACTAGTAAAGCGAAGTGTTTCTCGTTTTGTTGTAGGCTTAGCTCAAGTAAACGGTCGTCAGTTGTTGATCTTGATCTCACACTGTGTGTATATATCTGGTTACAATTTTACAATGCAAGTTGATCATAAAAGTTGAATTTATCCATCATTAATGTGCTATTTTTGCCCATTTTCTTGTATTCTAATTATTTTTTATTTATTTATACAGCTGGATAAACAATAAAGAATTGTGTAATGCCATCATGACCATGGACATCCTGCAACAAAACAGGATTTTAGTGCTTCGATAACAAGTGGACTTGGCTCCGGGCTTTCAAGTCAGAGAAGGATGCCGAAATAGCATACGTTTCCTCCAAAACTTGCAAATTACATAGTCGCCCCACGGAGTACAGAACAAGACTTGCGACAACCGCATTATGTGGACAACGCAGGGGGGCGTTTTGGTAAACTGTTTTAATAGGAGTTTACCCGGGTGAGGCTGCGTAACTTTCCCAACTAGACCATGATCTAAAAAAAGCTGCTTTGAAGTTATCTCCAACAATAGTTATATCGGGTGAGGATCAAAACAGGTATATTTGTTGTTAACATTTCATGACATCTTTGCACTCTTTTTTCTGGCAAGACCGAACGCGTGTTTTAAATATTACAGCTTGGTTCAGCTCGTTTTTGTTCAACAATCTCGATATTCTTCATCTATCAAAGATGTGTTTGATGGTTTTTTTCCTACTTTTAATAATTTCTGACTAGATGGATCCGCTAGTAGGTTTAATTGTTTCGGTGAATATTATACTGCGTTTTGACGCAGGTCTTTGTTCCTGGTTTAACTTGCGGCTATTCAGCGTTGTGTGCAGTCATGGGCGTATGGAGTCGCCTTTTGCCATTGGGTTACCCCGGGTAGTCGGACATTGATTTTGTTGGTCATTAAAAAAAAAGTAAAAAAGTTACCGTCAGGTAACAGGTGTTTTTAAATGTTACAAAGTTATTAAAAATAAAGAGTAAATTACGATTTTGGCCCATGTGGTTATATCACTTTTACCCTTTTTAGCCCAAAAAAGAATTTTTAACATCTGAGTCTCTAACGTCTTTTTTTCTAACCTTTTTGGCCCCTAACGTCTTTTTTTCTAACCTTTTTGGCCCCTAACATTTAATGGATGGGGTTAGTGTCAGGGGTCAAAAGGGTTAGAAAAAAGACGTTAGGGGTTCATATGTTAAAAAATTCTTTTTTGGGCTAAAAGTATAAAAGTGATATAACCATAGGGATCAAAATCATAATTTACTCAAAAATAAAATTAAAAATAAATAAGACAAAAGGTTGTGTGTAAATATTTGGTTGGATGTAAAATTTAATGGGTAAGATGGGATGGGACGTTACAACAGTAACGCTCGTCAACAAAAGGTGGGGGCGGTGTGCGGGACGCTATTAGATTGAGGTGGAGTGGGGCGTGAGCCCACTACATAATACAAATCGTCCGTCTAAATACAAAAAAAAAAATCCTATGTTTTTTTTTTATAAATTATTATTTTTACCTTTTAAATCTAGTGTAGTAGTTTCATATATGTCAAGAAATTATGGTTTTAATGAAAGAATTTCTTCAAATCAATATGAAGAGAAGATTAACAGTCACTAAAGAATACTTATCTGATCAACATTAACAAAAACACAAGAAACCCTAAATTAGCTGGACTATTTAGGGAAGATGATGACTACAAGAAATAAAATAAAATACAAAACCCTAATTTTGACTCTTTTTTACAAACTTGGTCTTTGAAAATGCACAATATCACCCCTTGACCTTTAAGAGACCAACAACACTTTAATCAACCTTCAACTTTCCTTTATGTCTAGAAAAGCCTCTTCAGAATAACGTTGTTGTTAAATGCAATAATCGTGTTATGAATTTACATCGAGATAATTGGTAAACAGGTAACAAGTTGTGTCGCTACCCCTTCAGAATTGACTGTCTACTCCTGCACTCTCCAACTTCTTTTTATGATCAACAATTATACCCTGGAACTTAAACAATTCAAGTTATAATTATATTTAATCCCAATTTAATTAATTGAGTTGATATTTCCAATTTCCAAAAAGTATAAAATAACATTTTCTACTGAAAACACAAATTTTGATAGTGATCTCAACCATTCAATCGTTTTATTTAATTTTATTTTACTACTGAAATAAAAAAGATCTTCTAAGTAATTTTAAAATTTGTGAATAATAAACTATATACTACAAACGGTAAATTTCTATTAATCCATGTTGACTGTTGGAATTTGTACTTAAGGGTATAAGGAGTGGTTAAACACTTTAAAGTGGCAAACCAAAAAACCGACCAATGAGAGCGCGCCATGTCAATTAGGCAAAAGTGTTTAAACTTTGGTGAAAAATGTTGGCAATGGTTTAAACACTTGGTGAAGTGGTAAACTATTTAAAAAAAAAAGGAAAAAGGTGTGATTGGTTGAGATTGGAATGGACCCCACCCCACACCCCCCTCTCTCTTTCCTTTCTCCTTTCCCGCATCGGTAAAGCATCACCGAAATGGTGAAACTTTGATCGGCAAAGTTTATTGGCATTGGTTTGCCACTTGAAACAAAATCGGGGAAGTGGGTTTGCCGACCCCCACTCCGTATCCCCTAAGACATGTTCTCTCAAACCGAGATATTTAAAAGCTTTGTCTTTCTCAATGGACCACTAGCCGAGTAATACTACATTGCCACCTAGAAGACAAAATATGATCGTTTTTATTGTTGTCATTTCAATATAACTAGGGGCATGTGTCTGTTGGTGATCTTCAATTCATAGGGCATAGCCAAAAGGTTCATAAAAATAGGGTGTACCTATTGGCACACCTAAATGCCTATATGCACACTAAAAAGGGCTTTTTTGTCCTATATGCATACCCTGCAGTGTCGAGCTGTGGTCAAAGCGTGACGTTTTGGTCCGGTCAACCAGACAAAAGACTGACGGGTGTCTGACGGGTCTGTTGACCGGA
This sequence comes from Helianthus annuus, assembly GCF_002127325.2. Lineage (NCBI taxonomy): Eukaryota > Viridiplantae > Streptophyta > Magnoliopsida > Asterales > Asteraceae > Helianthus > Helianthus annuus. Next base: position 6,744,920 of record NC_035444.2, read on the forward strand.
TCAAAACGCCGAGTTTTGGCCGCGTTTTGGTCCTGTCAACCAGACAAAAGACTGACCGGGTGTCTGCTTGACAGGACCAAAACGCGGCCAAAGCTCGGCGTTTTGGTCCGGTCAACAGACCTGTCAGACACCCGTCAGTTTTTGTCTGGTTGACCGGACCAAAACGCTACGCTTTGGCCACAGCTCGACACTGCAGGGTGTACATATAGGACAAAAAAACCCTTTTTGGGCTGACTATCTACACACCAAGTGTGCAAATAGTCTCCCCTTAAAAATATTTAAATAAAAAAGAACTAATTTGTTGTTTTTATGATTTTATATTTACCTCAATAGTATAACTAGTCTCAAAATTGGTTCGGTGGGTAAGGGATTTCATTTGGTCTATAAATTTCATATTTGTTGTTCATACAGTTAGGTGCTGTTTGTTTTTGCAGATATAAACTGTTTGCAAGTTGATTTCATCTGTTTTCATGTCTGCAACTAAAGATGTGGTCTGAAGCTTTGCAAACTGAAAATATAAGACTGTTTGTTTTTGCATACATTCAAGAATCTTATGCTCAACGAATCCAACATTAATGTAATTATCTTCTATGAAATATAAACACCAATGAAATATAAACATTCAAGAAGCAAAAAAGAAGGTAAATCAAGAAGTAAAAATTAGGTTTAAGAAGCTAAATCAAGAAGCAAAAAAGAAGTACCTGGTCGGAGGAGAAGAAGGAGGTCGCCGAAAAATTGGTCGGAGGAGGAGGAGGAGGAACGGCAGCGTCTGGGAGGGGTGATGTGGGAGGGGCTGATGTTTTAAGCGTATATGAGGGAGGAGTACATTAGGGTTTTTGTGAAGATGTTCTAATAAGGGGGTCCATAGCTTATTTTCTAAGATAAAAAAACTGAGTTCAGATCTTCTTAAAAAAGACATACAGTCTTCAAGGGTAACGTCTGCGCGCCTGCAGACATCAGCCCCCTTGAAGATGTTTGAAGAAAAAACAAACACCTACTTAATGTGTGATAAGTCTCATACATTATAGTGGTTTCGGTCTGCAACATTCGACTCTACTTAAGCGTCAATGTTCTCGTTGATCACGAATGGCCTCTGTAAGCCACCATTTCGAGTTTGACTCTAATAATACTGTTACATAACAAGTAAGAAAACTAATCCTAAAAAAAGACTAGTTTGGTGGATGAAAGGACACATTTGGTCATTGGGGTTTATAGATGGACGTATCCTTATTCTCTTGAGCCCAACAAGCATAAGTATCATATTTTCAACAACCCCCCCCCCCTCCCCCCCCCCCCCCTCTAAGTTTAATATCCAAAAGGATTAAACATGTTAATACCTATACACGTGTGATTATGTTGTTGCATTAGTAAACCCTTAGTAAACAAATCTGCTAATTGGTCTTTAGAACCAATGCCCAAAGTTTTTGTAACATTTTTTTCAAAATTAAATCTCTTAAGAAAATCAAATCAAGCTCAAAATGTTTAGGGTTTGTTTGGTATGGGGTAATGAAATGGATGAGAGAATGGAATGGACGAGGTAATGGAATGGACAACGGAATGAAATAGATCATTCCGTTCCATTGTGATGTTTGGTTACTCATATTTGAATAGAATGAATCATTACTTTGTACAATTGGATAAATAAAAAAAAGACTTAGTAACGAAACACGATTGTATTAAAAACGACAAAAATATAATTGCTTTAATAATAATAATATATTAATGGTAAAAAGTTAATAATAAATTTTTGATATATATTAATATTAGTATGAATATTAATAAATATAAATATAAATATAAATATAAATCTTTTTCCATTCTTTGAAGGAATAGAAAATAATACGCACATACCAACGAATGGAAATTGTTATATTTGGAAACAGTTACATTCCTTTGGAATGCTCCATTCCATTACCACATGATAACCAAACATGTTTTTTTTTTTCATTCCATTAGAATGAACCATTCCATTTCACCTTCTATTCCTTCATACCAAACGCTACTTTAGTCCTGTCATGAACGTGCGTTATTATCATAGAACGTGCGTTATTATCATAGAACGTGCGTGATTATAGTCCCATGCGTGATTATGTGGTCCCATGCGTGATTATGTGGTCCCATGCGTGATTATACCTCTGATCCAACGGTTACCATTGTCTCCTACGTAATGTATGATAAGGCTTTTTGTATGTTAACCTTACTCTATAAATTTATAGGTAACTCATTTTTAAGATCCAATTCTACTAGCATGTTTTTAACCAAACCAACTCACAAGCAGCAACACACATGAATTTATACTCAGCTTCAGCTGAGGATCTAGACACAGTAGACTATTTTTTACTTTTCTAGAAAACTAAACAACTTCCTAGAAACATACAAAATCCTTTAATAGTCTTCTTGACTCAAGGCACTTAGCCCAGTCAGAATCTGCAACCATCAGGTAAAGACATGTAAACATCTTCATTTAGATTACCGTATAAAATGCATTATTCATATCAAGTTGATATAATCTCTAATTATGTTCAACAACCAAAGAAACAATACATCCAACAGTTACAAACTTAACAACTGGTGAGAAGGTTTCATCAAAATCAATTCCTTATTTTTTACTATAGCCTGACCTTAAACCTTTCAATTTCACCAGTGGATTTATACTTTATTTTGTATATCCACTTACAACCTACAACACTTCTACCGGAAGGCAACTCAACTAGATCTCATGTATCATTCCTATGAAGAGCCTCAATCTCTTCATTTATGGCAGATATCCAATCAAGATCATTTGAAGCCTCACTAAAGTTTTTAGGCTCAATAGACTTATCTAACATAGAAGTAAAACATTTATGTTCAACAAACAAGTTTGAATAATTCACCACCCTTTCCAACGCATACTTAATCTTGCCTTCAACTATATATTCACTAAGACTTCTAGGTAAAGAGGATGTTTAGTTGTTAGTCGTCATCTTTCTTTCCAACCTAACGAAAACGAAAGAGTAAAAATCAGCTTGGCTTGCATTTTTGCCTTCATCGCGATTGGATGGCCATTAATTATTGCCTTCATCGCGATTGGATGGCCATTAATTATTTACAAGATGAGGATAGTTGGATGGATAAAATTCTGGTTATTGCCGTGGTTAGGTTATCATTTTTGGGTATATTGTTCTTTCTCAAGAGCCCATAATATTTTAGGCCTATATCTTGTAGCTTTAATATTTTTAAGTATAATATGTTCTTAAAAAAAAAAACTATACCAACCAATCTTTGTTTTTTGTTTATTTTACTAAATTAAAGTAAGTTAATGTGTTGTATTTACAGATGAGCATTTTCACAATGGTTCACCACACTGCACCTCACATCCCTTTCAACTCTTTAGAAGAATGGAATGCGGCTCATACCCAACTTAATGGGACCGTGCACTATGACTATCCTAGATGGTATTTTCACACGTGCTCGATACTTTCTAGGGGTGGCCTCGGTAATGGGTTAAACTATGTCATGTCAAAACGGGTACTTTTGGTATGAGCCCAAACAGGTTGGGACCACAGGACCACGAACTTTTCCCTTTTTTATCTCATAAATAATGGTTTTAAAGACGATTACAAATCTATATCATTGCAATAGTAGTCTAAGGTTTGTTTTTTTATCAAGCGATTTAGCAGGGTTTTTTTTTGTTTTTGTTTCTCGATACGTTTTGGATGACTTTCAACTCGTTTGAGCGTGGCTTATTTGAACATTTTCTCTTTTAGTTTACATGTTTGACCTGTTTAATTTCCCTTTTAGTTAAATCTTTTAGTTCACCTTTTAGATTTGTTTGATATAAGGGATAATTCAAATTGACCCATTTGGCCATTTGTAGGGCAGCTTAAGATTGCGTACGATTGCACAAAGAAAGAAGATTAACCTTATTCGGATGAGATACAAACCACAAGTTAACCCTTAGATTAACTTGGTGTTTCTTCACCTCGGAAACTTTTTGTTATAAATTTTGGAGTAAATTACGTTTTTGGCGCCTGTGATTATATCCCTTTTACTATATTAACCCAAAATAAGAATTTTTAACATATCTGCCTCCATGGTTTCTATAACTAACCATTTTGTGTAAGACCCTTACATGTTTTATACGATTTTTCATATAAAATCCAACTATAATAGTGTAGTTGCGGTTAAAACATACCCTTAAAATACGAATTTATTAAAACATTTTACACTTTAAAACATTTTAATCTAACATGTATAAATTCGCCGTTTAAAAGTGACGACGAAACATTTGCGGAAGCTTGATTCTTGATAGTGTTCGGTTCTTTATCGAGCTTGATCGTCCTCCGGTACTTCACACATACCTACATTTCATAAAAACATGAAACGTTTTAGTTTCAGGATGTTTATAACGTGTATAAATCGACAAAAATGAATCAGCAACTCAAACAACTGATCCAAAACACTGTTACTGGATTTTTAACCCGTTGCGTGTCGCGACGGTATTTGGTATCATTGTCGCGTGACGCGACAACTGTCGCGGGCCACGACACTGTTTGGTGTCCTCCGTCGCGTAGCGCGAGGGTGCCAATTCGACAGAAAGTTTGGTTCCAGATGCTGCATATTTCCAGCCAAACCATCTTTTACGAAAACGAGCATAACTTGCTCGTTTTTTATCCGATTTACGTCACGTTTCTTTCTACGTGATCGTAATTTCATTCTCCATCACATGGAGTTAAAATCCGACATCCAGGTTAACAAATTTTTAAGACTTTTAAGTCATTGGATTATTACCCTTTCACATCTTTTTGACCCGTTCATGTCTTTATAAAAAAAAACGTGTTTGTTTGATCCCTATTTCTCATGAACTTCATAATTTAATATTTCCCATCATATTAGGCTCAAATTACGCGTTTCTTACGTATTCTTAACCCGTTTTCGTTCATATGCTTATTTTGACCCGTTATGGGTATTTAAGCATATTTTAGACACGAATAGCCGTCATTCGTTTCTAGCATTTTATTACCACATTTCTTATCAAATAATCTTCCTTAACAATTATATTTGTGTCGGATTTAATGTGGTAATGTATAAATTCCGAGTTTTACCCCTCGGATCATTATTTTACGACAAAGACTCCTATAGAGTCAATTGACCCAAGATTTGTCATCTTTCGCTTTTGATACTTATTCTAAGTATTTATTTAATCATAAAACTCGTTTCCAAACCACCTTTAAGGATCGTTCGCTCAATTTAGCTTACAAGGGCATTTTAGTCCATTTTCACCTTTCATTAAAATGAAGGACTTTTAAACGCGTTCTCGGCCCAAAATCCCTCTTTTAAACTATGATTTTGATTTGAAAAGTCATTATGTTCTCAAAATATAATGACCATCATATGAATCATTCGGTTTACTTATTAAAGTAACCAAATGTCTATTTGACTTCATTTAACTCTCAATAAACCTCTAGTTTCAAATTGAGTAGTTAACATATTATACATACCTGGCTCGGATCAATATATTAACCCGTTTCGATACCTTGCATTAATAGCCGCTAAGTAATAGCAATGTAAATATCCATTTGATATTTATTCCTATAATCATACAACTCGACAAATCATTAGTCGATATTGTAAAAAGGTGATAATTTCACCTTTTGACCCATTTGGTCTAAATGACCGTATATCTTGCAAGATGGATTTATTATCATCTCGTCTACATGACTCGCACTGGTTTACACCGTGCGGTCAATTTACTTATAAACAATTTTCTTAACTCTTTTGACTCATTATGACTTACGCCATAAAGTGTCTTTCAAAACTAACGGTTCTAGTCAACGAGTGACCAAATTACCGTTTTACCCCTATTATTTGCATTGATTTACGTTATAAGGTAATCATTCAAAACTCGTTATCTTTTAGTCATTTCCTGACTAAATAGCCGTATTAGCTCTTTTTAACCATTTAACATGGTTTATTATCATTGTTCTTTGTTCCGAACCGCACATGTCGTGTCAGAACATCATAATTCAAACAAAACTTTATATTATTCATAACCTATAAAACCAATTGGTTTTTAATACAAGGAGTGTAAGATGTACTTACCTAGCATCCAATTTATGCTTTTCCGTTATTCTTAATCCGTTTGACCCGCTTCCTTCCCAAGCCTTCACCTAGCTTGTCAAGCGTCAAACTATCATTGTAATTTGTAAGATGGTTAGACTAGTCATAATCATTCACGACTATTCCATCCTACGATCTTTATGTCGAAATTATCATTCGATCATATCATTGGTCATTTTGACTTTAAAGAGTCAAACTGCCTATTTGACAAAAGTAATTACACGATGTAGCTTAACTACTTGTTTTATTACTTTTTCATTATACGGTAAGCATCCTTATTAGGCTACCGTTTTAACTACTTATTTAACCAATTCATGTAATCGAATTTCATCAATTTAACACGACTTGGTTCATTTTTAACACATAATGATATCATACATCATTCAACATGAATATATCATTGATTTTTCATCTTATCATACTAAACTCACTACTTAGCAAGTATGATTATATACTCAAACACACACTTTGTTCAAGTATTTCCTAATTACTATCATGTATGATGATTCTAATCATAATTATATCATCAAATTCATCATATGATTAATACCCACTTATCCTAGTGTGGTAAATCATCATATGTATAATTTTCACTTAGGGTTTGGTTTCTAAGCATGTATACATCACTAATTCAATCATAGCTTCAATAATTCATTCATAATTCGCGATTATAATGATTATCCAAATTTCATAACTTCACAAATCATCAAAATTTAACATACCTTATGATCCTCTAGCTTGGGTGATCATTAATTCACGTTCAATTGTGAATTCGAGCCTCGATTGAGCCTTTAATTGGATGATTTGGTTGAAAGTTAGGGTTTGGCTCCTGGGGAGCTCCCTGATGATGTCGATCACAGAACACACACTAAGTGTGTGTGTTTTGTTTTAAGTTTCTTTTATAATTAATTTTCAAGTTTATCCACTTTGACCCCTCATGTTTGGTTAGTTTATTAAGTAGGCCACAACCCGCTTAATTTCTAACAATATTCCCGTTTATTAACTAGGTTAAACATTCCTAGTTAAATTAGTGGGTTCGTGAAATTCACGACTAAGTTTATTTTAAGTCCCGTTAACTCGGGCTTCTATAAACTCTATTTTCTCAAAAGCTTTCTTTTCCCTTTTTTATTAAATATTAGGTTTAATTATATAAATCCTAATATTTCCCGGGTTAATTTACCACTAACGGTAATTTACCCGTCTTTTAGTATTAATATGGTTTGATTAACAAACCCGTTTCGGGTTGTTACATTTTGGCCCCTAAGTCTAGAGTTCATGGGGGCCAAAATGGTTAGTTATAGAGACCATGGGGGCTAAAATGGTTAGACTTAGGGGTCAAAATGGTTAGTTATAGAGACCATGAGAGCAAATATGTTAAAAATTATTATTTTGGGCTAATATAGTAAAAGTGATGTAACCAAACGTCATTTACTCTAAATTTTGGAACAATTGTTTTTCAATTTTGCTAATGATTTGTTCTACATTTGACTTTTTTTAATCAACATGTTAGATTATTGTAGACCTAATTGATTCTAAGCTAAAACTTATGGTTTGTATATTACAGGGTAGAGATCCTTTGTCATGAATCATGATATCAATGTTCATATTCCCCATCATATTTCCACAAGGATTCCAAGCTACAATCTGCGGGATGCTCGTAATCTCTTCAAGAGAATTGGGGAAAAGTAAGATTTTTGGCCTTTTTGTATATATATTTAACTATTTATACATTAGATGTGACAATATACACATTGACTTATGACAGGTCATGATTTTATCACAAATACGACGAATATATAATTTTTTAATGGCTAAACTTGCATACAATGAGTATTGAACCCATGATCTTCATTTATTCTACATCTTATCTAACTCACCAATACCAGTGGGCTATTCCGAGTAGATACAAATACGATATATGTAAAGGTAAGAAACATACTTAAAAGTGAACACGTGAAACAAGTTGAAAGCACCCACAACCATTTATAAAACATTTTATTAAATCATTTAGATTATTGTTGTAGTAATATTTTCATATTATCATAAGTGATGCATTTGCTAATATGGTATAGCCCAGTTCGTCAGTAGGTTTTCCACTAAGTGGTTTTCTCCTGGGGATATCTCAGGTTCCATCCCTACTATGCACAGATTATGCAAATAAGGCATTTCTTATTATCATAAGTGATGCATTTGCCAATATGATATACCCAGTTGGTTAAAAGGTTTTCCACTAAGTGGTTTCCTTCTGAGGATATCTCAAGGAGTGTTTGGCTCAGCTTATTTTTAGAGCTTATCAAAATGCGATAAACCTTTTTTATCGCAAAAAGACTTTATAAACATTTATACAGAGAGATAAGTTGATAAGCCAAGACCCTATGCCATTAGCTTAAGTTGATAAGCTAACACAAACATTGCGTAAATCATATTAACTAACATTAAAACCATATAAATAAGTAACAACTTTAGGCTTAAGTTGGTTGTAACTTGAGCTTAGGGTGTATTTCAAAAAAAATACAAATGTTGGTGGTTCTGATTCATACATCTTTCCCTTCTTTCATTTCACTTTTCAACACATAGCATCAGAATCTGAAAGTTAAGCTTGAGAGAGACAGGGGGAGAGATTGGCGACGATCGTGGTGAATCTTTGCCACTATTCATCACCACCGCTATCATCGGCCACACTACCACCATGACTATCGCCCAATCCTCAGCGCATCTCCCCATCCAACCCCTCAAAAACACCATTTAAAACCCCCAAATTGTCACAGATCTTCGATTCAAGAATCAAAACTCATCTCCTATGGGCTCCAAGCGACCTGGCTTCGGTGACGGTGCAAGCCGCAGGTTTGTCTTCAGTTTATATATTGTTATTTTTACATTTGGTTGATGATATAGGCTTGAAAGTTGTTTGTTTAATTGTTATAGGAAGATTTTAGTCGGTGGTTTAGCAAAGGATACTACCATAGGTTAGTGTTTAGTTGTTTGTGTTTGTGTAATTATGACAGTGCCATTATTTGTATCATGATTTGAAGTGTTTATGTGTTTAATTGTGTATAGGTACATTGTTAACTATTTTACAAAGTATGGATACCTGACAGATTTGGTTATCATCAAGGATCGGTAGACTGGTCGTCTGAGGGGCTTCGGGTTCATTGCGTATGCGGATCCTTCGGTTGTTGACATTGCTTTGAGGAGTATCAAAATAGTGGAATTATATTATCAAAATAATGTTCGTCAGGTATTTTTATTTAAATTCTTTTCTGATCTGTAATTTTTATTTATCAAAATAATACCGGAAAACTTGCAGATCTACTCTATCTTTCTCATATTTCTCTCCGTTCTTCATCTTTTTCATCATAAAACTTGAAAAACTCAAAATTAAAACAGATTCAATGGATAAAACTTGATAAAATTACTATCAATCGGTTCGGAATCTCAAATTTTACAATCCTACTAAGTTTCATAATCAGATTCAAACAAATTCGTGTTAAAATTGAACAATTTCAATGAAAAACTGCATGAACTTGCTGATGTCAGCTGGTCGAATCGATTAGCATATTCATTCGTTTGCTGATGTCATCAATTTGAAAGAGATAACCGTTCAAAGATATTTTGGAAGTTATTGCTGACATCATCTTGGTAATCTGATCGAACAGCTGATCGATCGGACTGCATTGTTGTTAAAAGGAAGATTGAAGTTTACTAGATTCCTATTCGATCGAACAGCTGATCGATCGAACAGCATTTGTCTAACCGATCGGCTAAGCTACTCGATCGAACACACTACTCGATCGACTACCCTGTTCGATCCAAGTGTTAGTGTTAAGCGTTTTAAGAAGTCAAAATTTTTCTAAGTGTTTGTCTGATTTTACAGGAACATTCAAAATGGATGACATATTCACAAACCCTTTTAGTGATATGTATGGTTTCACTGTAAGCTCAGGAGGATCAGGAAATCCAGAAAATGATGATTCTACATCAAACAATACCAACACAAATCAAATCAAAGAGAAAAGGAAGGAAGCATGGGAATCAGAAAGCGCGTTTGGAACATTTAATCGTCCTCCAAAGTTAATGGCTATTGAAGATTATACAAGATGGGCAATAAAATTTGAAGAATGGCTGATGGCGTTTGCTTTCCCCAGCTGGAAAAGCATGAAAAGTGGGTATGCTGCGGGTAAAAACAATGGTGAAGTATTGAGAAGTAATGAAGAGATTGATCTATTCGTTGCTGAACAGAAATGTGTAGCACTACTATTTCAATCTGTCAGGGAAGATATTATTTCACTAATCAGCTACACCAACGCCAAAGATTTGTGGGATAAACTGGGAAAGAAATGTCTGGGAAGTAAAGAAATTTTAAAGAACAAAACTAAACTACTAAAAAAGGAGTTTGATATGTTCAGTTGTTTCAAAAATGAGTCAGTCTGCAAAATGATCAAACGTTTTGGTCATCTTAAATTGGAACTTGCACGTCATGATATCAAATATCCTGATGAGGAGATAGTTGATAAACTGTTCGATTCTTTACCAGATGAAATGGACTGGAGGTACTATGCTTTGATGTTGAAAAACACCATTCCTCCAGAAGAACTAAAACCAGATGTAGTGATTGAACGACTGGAAAGCCATGAGCTAGAATTGAAGAAAACGTACAAAGTCAATCATTCATATCAACAAAATCCAGAACTATACTATCCCAAAAGTTTGATGCCCAAAGCCTCATCACCGAAAACTGCATTTTCTGCTGAAAACATATCTCCAGCTCCTAAAGAAAATCAAAGCAACTCAAACAAAGAAAGTCACAGTGGATATCATAGTGGGTCTACTTCTATTCCTACTGCCTCGACAAATCGTTCTGATTCAAAGTTCTCATGTAATATTGCTGTTGATTTGAAGAATGCACAAAACTTTGATGAAGAATCTGTGAAGCAACAGATGGTGTTTCTAGCATCTGTGCTAGAATCATATGAGGGGCTGATTGCTGGAAAGATTGGGAATACTAATCTGACAAAAGAAGACTATGATCAGATAGATCCCGAAGAGATGGAGTTAATTGATATCCAATGGGCAATGGCGAGTGCAGTGCGACGTGCACAACGCTTTATGGAGATAACGGGAAGAAAAACAATCGGTGGTCCTTCAACAAAGCTGGGATTTGATAAATCAAAGGTGAAGTGTTTCAAGTGCAAACAGAAAGGCCACTTCAAACGAGAATGCCGAAATGCATATGTTGAAGAATCTGAGAATCCATTCAAGGATGACTACTACAAGAAAGCTATCTATCATCAGAATAAGTCCGAACCGCCAAGAATAAAGCAATCTGAAGACAACAAAGGAAAATCTAGAGCTTTGGCAGTGATTTACGATGATGAAGGATATGATTGGAGTAAGGAAGTGTTACCTGAAGATGATGCTATTGGTTATGCTTTTATGGCGAGTCATAATGAACCAATTCAATGGAAGGATAATCGTACAGAACAACAAAAGTACGAATATCGAAAAATGGTTGCTGAAGCAAAGATCATCCGACTCTCAGGTGTTTATGAGGAAGCAACACGTGCAAACCGATGGGATCCAGATAGAGAGTGTTATTTGGATGAATATGGTAACATTGCTGTCGACTACAAGACGATAGACATTGAAGCCATTATCCAAGAATACAAAGAAGAGGATGAGTACTGGCAACACAAATGGTGGGGTACACCAACATCGAAAATGATCGAGGAAGAAAGAGAGAAAGAAAGAAGAGAAAAGGAGAAGATAGAAGAACCTGTGAAAATTGACACCGGGATGATCAACACTGCACAGGAGATGACAGCTGAAAACTTGAGAGAAATGGCTGATAAAGTGCTTGCTGTCAAAGCACTTGAGGTAGATTCTACTCCTAATTCTGAGTCAAAGAAACAGGTCAGTCAAACTAAGTCATCAACTGTGTCAGGTAACAAAAACAATTGCAATGCTGATTGCAAAAGTTGTAATAAACAATGCAACTTTTGTACAACAGTCACATACCTCAATGGGGAGAAAATCAAGAATCTGACAAATAATGTTAGAAAACTTGAAAGTCAAATTCTTGATTGTGACAAAGAGTCAAAAGAATCAGCTGAACAAATAAAAGAATTAAAAACTGAAAACCTGAAAATTAAAGCTGATCATGACAAAATTCTTCTTGAAAGCAGAAATGTTGTTGAAAAATTTGAAAAATTGAAAAATGTCGTTAAAGAGAGTGATGATAGAAATGGAAAAACAACTAAGGAAAACGAGCATTTAAGAGCTGTTTTGATAATAAAAGAGGAAACAATCAACAAACAACTGGATGAGATAGCAAAATTAAAACTGAAGGTTCAAGAAAGTGAAATTGAAAATGAAAGAATCCAGTTAAAATTAAACAGCTATAGCTCAGCTAGCTTTGTTTTGCAGCACATAGTTCCTAAACCCATAGGGAAAAACAAAGCTGATGAGGATGTGTTTTCGGATGGAAAAGGTGTAGGGTTTCACAGAGTTCCACCGCCAATCTTAGACAACTACACGAAAAAGCAGTCTAGTTTGTTGGAAATTGAAGAAGAAAATGATGTTACATTCCCTGAGAGTATTGATGTCACGTTCACGTCTTCCAATGACGAGGGTGTCCAAAATGATGTGGTGAAAAGTGTGGTGGATAATGTGCTTAAACCAGATTGTGACACTTCTGAGGAGGATGGTTGTTTTCTAGACAAATACATTCCGAAACAGAAATCCAAAAGCAACTTACATGATGAATCTGATCTTGTCATGTACAAGATGTCAGGATCGGATAAGTTGTTTTCGGATTCCGAGTTTCCATTAGAGAATGTGAATCTGAACAAATTGGCCAAAGTTTTTAAATTGATTGAAGTCGAGTTGTCAACAGTAAACACTCAAAAGGTCGAAAAGGTTCATAACAGGAAAACTGCCTATCCATCACGTGGTTATAATAATAACAACAGAAATTGGTCAGGTGGTTATCAGGGGGGTAAATCATATCAGAAAAGATTTGATCAAAATAAAAGCTATGTCAAAAAGAAAACATTTGTGAATAGCTCAAGTTCACTTGCTGAGGAAGAACAGAAAATTTTTTCAAAATCTAACAAAGAATTTTTTGAGAAGAAAGCTTCACAAATTCAGTCTGAAGGCACAAGTCAAGTAGTTGATACTCGTACTTGTTTCAAATGTAATCAAATGGGTCATATTGCACGAAAGTGTACTGTTGTAAAACCTAAGACTGAAATTGTGAAGGTTCAACAAAGAAAAGATGACAAAAAGGGAAAAGCACCGATGTATGTTGAGAAGAAAGTTGTTCAAACTAACAACTTGAAAGAAAAATCTAAACACGTGAAGAAGTTGGTACCTAAACAAGATAAATTTTATAAGCGGGGTGCTGAAACTCAACAAGTGTGGAAACCAAAGGTTGTAACAAAAATTGAAAAGAAGGTCTCAATTCCTGAGATGAAAAATGCTGAAGAATCAATGAAAATTGATTATGATGCAAATTTTCCACCTCTTAACTCAAAGAATTTCAAAATTCAAGTTGCAAAAGTCACGGTTGTCCCTAAGGCTGATAAGGCCTGGGTGGACTCCATGTTTGACTAAACAATTTGAATTGCCGGAGCTTCCTGGATTGCGAAGCATGAATCGGCATCTTTCTTGAAAGTTGTTTAAATGATGATTTGTTATGTGCAGGATCTTCCAAAACTTATATCCAGGTGGATAATGGATAGTGGAGCTTCAAGGCATATGACAGGGAAGACCGCATTGCTGTATGATGTGAATGACATTAATGGTGGCTATGTGGGTTTTGCGGGTAATCAAGGAGGCAGGATCATAGGTGAAGGAACATTATCAAATGGTATTATCACGTTTGAGAGAGTTAACTACATCGCTGAGCTGGAGAACAACCTGCTGAGTATCTCCCAGATCTGTGACAGGATGTATACTACTTATTTCACCGACAAAGAATGTTTAATCTTGAAACCGGGATTTGTGATACCTGAAGAGTGGATCATCATGAGGGCACCAAGAGTCAACGATCTGTACGTGTTGGACATGAGCGTTGCTACTACAACCACGGGTCAGGCTCATTGTTTTGTGTCCAGAGCAACGGAAAAGGAGTCAAGGTTATGGCACAGAAAGATGGGGCATATTCATCTAAGGAAAATGAATCACTTAGTGCATAACGACTTGGTCACAGGAGTAAATATTAAAGGTTTTCATCTGGAAGGGGAGTGCATAAGCTGTGTCAGAGGTAAACAGAAGAAAAAGTCACACCCTACAAAACAAGTCAATTCAGTTTCGAGACCTTTGGAAAGACTTCACATGGATTTGTTCGGTCCAGTGAATGTTAAAAGTATAACAGGAGACTCTTACTGTTTGGTCGTGACTGATGACTACTCCAGATTTTCGTGGGTCATGTTCTTGAAAACGAAAGACGAAACCTTTGATAGTTTGGTGGTTTTGTTTAAGAAAATTGAGAATCTGTACCAGAGACCGATTTGTAGAATTCGAAGTGACAATGGTACTGAGTTCAAAAACAGTAAGATGGAGGAATACTGTGATGAAAGAGGTATACTGCATGAGTTTAGTGCTCCGTATACTCCTCAGCAAAATGGAGTTGCAGAACGCAAGAACCGGACGCTAATCGAGACAGCCAGAACAATGCTTGCAGATTCCAAGTTACCAATCAATTTCTGGGCTGAAGCTGTTTCTGCTGCATGCTATACTCTCAACAGAGTTCTTACTGTGAAGAAGTTCAACAAGACATGTTTTGAGCTAATCAATAAACGCAAGCCAAATCTGAAGTATCTAGAGCCGTTTGGGTCACCATGCACGGTTATAGAGCCTAATGGGAAGTTTGGTACAAAGAGTTTTGAAGGAATCTTTGTTGGTTATTCAGGTCCTACACGGAGAGTCTTTGTTCCAAGTGAAAAGCGTATTATTGAAGCAGCAAATGTTGAATGTCAGGGTTATACTATGCCACCTCAAAATCCTGGTGATTCATGGCGTTATAACTATGATAGACTTTGGGGATCGTTTGACATGAGAAAAGAATCTGAAGAGGAAGAAGATTTCTTTGATGAGCTGGATGTTTTTCGAGAATATGAATCATCGCTCAGATTTCCAGCAGAATATACGAGAAGATCTAGTGAAACATCAAATGACAATGAAGCAGGTCCTAGCAATACTGGTGATCATGAGGATGAAGTTGCTCCTGGAAATCAGTCAGTGGTAAATGATAATCAAGAAGCTGAAAATATGCCAATGTTTGATGATAGTGATTCAGACCTTGAGGGGGAGCAAATCCAGGTTTTAAGTCAAAACCAAGTTAGTGAGCAGGATGCTGAACAGAATGTTACAAATCTAGAAGGAAATGTAGAAGTTCCAGACGAAGTGATGCCTCGAACTCTTTCGTATCATCCAGAGGAACAGATTATAGGAGATTTGCAATCAGGAGTTCGCACCAGACGTCAACTTGATCAGGGCCTTTCAAGTTTTTATTCTTCAGTAAAGTCTTTACAAGATGAATTCTCACTGTGTTGTTTTATTTCGCAGATAGAACCTCGCACATACAAAGAGGCACTTACTGAGGATTCCTGGGTCAACGCGATGCAGGAAGAATTGAATCAATTTGAAAAATTGAAAGTTTGGAAGCTGGTGGATCTACCTGAAGGTCATCGGAAAATAAATACCAAATGGGTGTTTAAGTGTAAGAGGGACGACAGAGGAGTAGTAGTCAGAAACAAAGCTCGGCTCGTCGTTCAAGGTTTCAGTCAACAGGAGGGAATTGATTTTACAGAGGTATACGCTCCTGTAGCAAGACTTGAAGCCATCAGGATCTTTCTAGCATTCGCATCATGGAAGAATTTCAAAGTGTATCAGCTTGATGTAAAGTCGGCCTTTTTATATGGCAAAGTGAAAGAGGAAGTATATGTGGGACAGCCGCCGGGGTTTGTCGATCCACATCACTCAAACAAAGTGTATCTTTTGGATAAAGCTTTATATGGCTTGCACCAGGCCCCGAGAGCCTGGTATGAGACTTTGTCTCAGCACTTGCTAGCCAATAACTTCATCCGGGGAACAATTGATGCTACTCTTTTCACAAAGATTGTTGATGGTCACTTGCTGATAGTTCAGATTTATGTGGATGACATAATTTTCGGGTCAACCAACGAAAACTTGTGCAAAGATTTTGAGCAAGTGATGAAGCAGAAATTCGAAATGTCGTCAATGGGGGAAATGAAATTCTTTTTAGGATTACAAGTTGATCAGCTTCCTGAAGGAATTTTCATACACCAGACAAAGTACGTCCATGATATTCTAGAGAAATTCGGAATGTCAGACTCTTCATCTGCTGCAACCCCACTAGCAACAAATCATGGGATTCACCCAGATCTCACCGGAGACAGGGCAGACGAACGACTATATCGATCCATGATTGGTTCCTTGATGTATCTAACTGCTTCTCGGCCCGACATTATGTACCCAACATGCCTCGCAGCAAGATTTCAATCTAACCCTAGAGCATCGCACTTAATCATTGTGAAAAGGATACTACGCTACCTGAAAGGAACTCCATCATTGGGGTTATGGTATCCTAGAAAAGGCGATTTCACACTCGAGGGGTATTCCGACTCGGATTTCGGATGCTGCAAACAAAATGCGAAATCAACAACTGCAGAATGCCAGTTCTTTGGACCTCGCTTGGTCACCTGGCAGTGTAAGAAACAAACATCTGTTGCGCTATCCACATGTGAAGCAGAATACGTATCTGCAAGCAGCTGCTGTTCTCAAATCCTGTGGATACAGCAACAAATGCGCGATTACGGTTTGCAGTTTCTTAACACTCCTATTTTTGTTGATAATGAGGCTGCAATTAACATAACTAAAAATCCGGTACATCACGCTAAAACAAAACATATAGAAATTCGTCATCACTTTATTCGCGACTGCTTTGAGAAAAAGTTGATACGAATTGAGAAAATCCACACTGATGAGCAAAAAGCTGATCTGCATACCAAAGCTTTTGACAGAAATCGTTTTAAATATCTTTTAAAACTAAATGGTATGATGCTCTTTTCAGTGGTTGATGGAATTGTTAGCGTTGATGCAGAAACCACTGTGGATGATGATGATAAACAATCTGGAATGGTTTGTCGTCTTTTTACATGTTTTGGTCTTTAGGGGGAGATAGAAATATTTGTAAATATTGTAAATATATCGTTTTAGAAAAGACAAAAACAGTAAAAATTCAAAAAGTCAAAAAAAAAAAAAAACAAAACATGATAAAATTTTCAAAATACCAAAAACATTGAAAAAGCAAAAATGAGTTTTGTTGATAAAAGAGGAAATGATAGTACATCAGTGGACTATCACAGCATGCTAAAGAAATGTAATGTCAAATGTGATAAACGGTCTCACTAATGATGTGACGATAGGTTTTTGTACATTTAGTAGATTTATTCGGGATATAAACATAAAATTTCAAACTTGCGAAATTTGTGGGGAACACTACTTGGATATATAGGTAACCCCTGAAATCTCGTTTGAAAGGTCTCGTATTCTGATATACTAGGTGTTAATACTCTATGATGTCTGGGGTATTATTCCGGGACTTCTGCTGAACGGTAGTTCTGACCTAGTCCCTGGATAATGCTTTGCAGTAAATGCTTGAAACATAGCATTCTAGCCCTCAGTGATTAGACAATAAAATTGATAATCATCTGTTGTAGCTAAAAAGATCCTCTAAAGGGGACACACTGCTAAGTCGAAGCTGATATCTCTCTGCTGAACGGAAGTTCTGACCTGAGATCCCTCAGTTCTCGCATTTAACCCCTAAATTATGTACAGACATCATTGTAGTATTCTTGCCTGTAAGACTGAATATTGAGATTCTGGATACGGGAGTATATTCAAGAGGTGGGACACATGAATTGAGCAAAGTTCCTAAAACATCTAAATCGTATCCTGAATAGATTGAAAATTGTGTGAAAATTTAAGAGGACAACTATATCGTCAATCGAGGTGAATCGTTTAGAACTTAAAACGATTAAAAGCTTAACGGTGCTAGTGATTTGTCTAATGAACTGATATGATCCTCTTACACAAACTCACAAAGAGGTTTGTAAATAAGATTTACTTTCATTCCTGTTAATATTTCAGTATTCTTTTGATCTACTTCATGCATTGAAAATACAAAAATATATTTTACATTTCTACTTTATTTTTGACAAACCAAGGTAGAAAGCGTATCATCAGATTCACAGTCTGATGCAAATGCAGAAAGTTGATCCTGTACTGAAAAGGCGAGTTGGGAGCTAATCACAAACAGAGAGTTTTGAAATATCAAAATACAAGTTCATTAATTTGTAACTTGTAAATTTTCAAGAAAAATCTTTGAAAAAACAATCAGTGTGTTTTGCTTCAGGTCAACCAAGGTCATTAAGTTGAACTTGGTAGACGAATTAAGTTTCTAGGGTCATTAACTTGGACCTAGATGCTTAAATGGATTTCTCATTCACTGATAACATATGAAAAGGTTCAAATCAGAAAAAGGGTCAAACGTTATTCGAGTAAAGAGGTCATAATCTTTGAAACGAACAGCTAGCCGATCGGCTAGGCTAGCCGATCGGTTAGGCCAATCGATCAGGTCATACCTATAAATAGGCAGTCAAGGCTTCTAGAAAACTTTTTCATTTCCGTTCGAACAGACTGCTACTCGATTTATTGTTCTTGAAGATTCTTGATCCCTTTTTCATTTCAAATTTGTGTTGTTGGCTCACTCATCATCACAAATGGTAAAGGTATGTCATTCAATCTTTGAATCAGTGATTTCATTCATGTTCTTAACTGTTTGATGTTCTTCATTGAGTCGGTTAGAAAAATCAAGATTAGGAAAGATTAAGAAAGAGTTAGATGATTCTGAGAATAGGGTTTTGATCGGAATTGCATGATCTACAAGATTACCGGTTTAATTTTTGCAAAATCTTAATTAATCTTGATAGATCTAGATTGAAAGTGACGTCAGTCGGAACTTTAGATGAAGATTTGAACAGGTTTTAGGTTGTTTTAGAGAAATGAAACAGAGTTTTGATGTCGATATCAGGAAGAATAATAATCTGTGTTCAATTTTGAGATATCTGTTAGTTGTTCTTCATGTTTATTTGAATGTTCTTCATGATGAAGATGTTGCTAGCCGATCGGCTAGACCAGCCGAACGAACAGCATCATGTTTTCATTTATGAATAATGTTTAAATCTTTTGTTTTCTGCCTTGAAATGTGTGCCATGAAATATTTTGTCATTGTTTAAAGTGTTTAGAATGAATCTGATGTATGTTGTTTTTGTTTAGTCATTTGCTAGCCGATCGGTTAGTCTAGCCGATCGAACAGCAAATGCTAGTCGTTCGAACAGCATTCTGCTAGCCGATCGAACAGTATTTTACTAGCCGATCGAACAGTATTTACTAGCCGATCGAACAGCTTTATGCTAGTCGATCGAACAGCATTTTGCTAACCGTTCGAACAGCATGTTTGATGACCTTAGATATCTTGCATAGTCTTTTGCTAATCGATCGAACAGTATTTGCTAGCCGATCGAGTAGACCACTCGATCGATCAGACCAGCCGATCGAACAGCAAAGGTTCTTTCAAACACATCATTCCTATTCGATCGAAAAGCAAATACTATTCGATCGAACAAGCCATTCGATTCATTGTTCTATCACTCTAAATGTTTCAAGTGTTTCAAGTCTCTATATCTAATGTTTAAATTTTTCACAGGGACGAGGAAAAGACACTAACAAAGGACACAATGTTCCAAGTGCAATTGATGAGGTCTCTACAAAAGGAACAGAAGCAGAAAAAATGGCTTGAGTGCTTAAGAAAAAGCAGAATTGCTAAGGCATTGTCTGATACAACAATAGTTTATGAATCTCATGTTAGAAGATTCTGGGACACTGCAAGGTTTGAAGAAAAGGATAATAAAATTCATGCAGTAGTCAAGAAGAAAGATGAAAACAACAAGGATATTGATGTTGAAGTAGTGTTTGAGTAGAGCGACATAAGAAGGGTTCTTGATTTACAAGATTCTGACAATGATCCAACGATCATGTCAGAACGTTGCTAAAGGGCTATGGTTGGTAGATTGGGTTTTCTTCACACCTCAAACGGAAAAATGTTCAAAAAGGAGTTTCTCGAGTCAATACAGATACTTAATGCATTGCTTAGTGCATTCCCTATCTCACAGAAAGGGAGCCTATGATGAGGTGTCTGACCTACATAATGAACATTGTTGTAAGTATTGTGCTGAACAGGAAATACAATATTTCACAAGTGATTTTTGAATTTTTAAAAGAAAATTGCTTAGCCGGGAAAGACAAATACATTATGTACCAAGATTCATTATGATGATCTTGGGATGACAAAGTTAAGGATTTGCCAAAGAATAATGATGATATTATGGCAATGGCTGAAGTGAATAAGACTGCTATTCTGAGAATCACAAAGGAGAAGGATGCTAAAACAAAAGAGTTGATCTGTGCATTAAAGGATGAAGCATATGTAGCTCCTGAAAATGATAGATGGAGACATGATAATAGTGATTCAGACAATGAAGACAATAAGATGAGTGAAATGATTGAAAAGAAAACCAGATGGTGGTGTATCAAAGATGGAAAGAGAAAGAGAACACAAAGTCGACCCCTGTGGTTGTAATTAAAAACAGCAAAGGGTACAGTGATAGGGGGAGCTATATGATTCTTAGAGTATGTTATGAAAATTGTTACTAATTTTGCTTTAAATAATTGTTTTTGCAGGGTCTTCTGAAGAACCTCAAAGAAAGCTAATTGATGAACCTGTCATAGAACCGAGGGAGGTGGTTGATAAAGGTGTTGGTTTAAAGAGACTTTGGAAAGCTATTTTAAAAGCATGAAGAGGCTGAACAAGCAAGCTCAAAAGAAGTTGGTCAAGAGAGAAGCTCAAAAGAACTCCAGTAATGAAGATTCAGAAGAAACTTTATCTGAATCTGAACTGGTCAAAGAGACAGTGGGAAAAGGAAAGGTACATCTGAAGAAAAGACCTTTAAAGAAAAGAAGAATTCTGAAGATGAAGATTCACCGTACAATCCTGAGGATTCCCAGAAAAACAGAAAGAAAAGAAAAGCTACTCGCACCGGTGATATTCCAAGAGTGGTTAGAGCAAAGAAACAGAATGCTAAAAAAAAGAGAAGGAAGGAAAGAAGAAACAGGACACTGCTGAAACTAGTCCTGTGTTGAGATACCAAAAGAAGTTCCTTTAACAGAAATTCCAATAGAAACACAAACTTCTTATGATGATTATGTGGAGATCACCGGAGTCAAATCTGCTAACAAACATCTGATCGTCATGATATTCCAGAATCATCACAACGAAAGACAGATTATTTCAACTTAGATTTTGATAGCCTTGGTGGTGCTACTGGAGATTTCTTTAAAGATATGCCAAGAGTGAAGGAGACTATTTCATGATAAAAAGATGAAAGAATTGGAAGAAAAGTTAAAGCCTTGGAAAAGGAAAAGGAAGAAAACGAAGCTGTGCAAGTAAAGTTGAAGGAAATGATTGATGAGTTGGAGAAACGGCATGAAGACGTAATGGATGCAGTGCTTACAAAAGATGAGAAATTGAATGAAATGAAGGAAGATATAAAAGATAATGCAGAAGTTATTAGCGCACTTACTGATGAAATTGCTGCATTGAACGCCAAAGTCAAAGACTTGCAGAATATCAATCAGACTTTGAATCAACTCTTAAATGAGATGAATGAAGCTTCGACAAATGAAATGAAGGCAATGAAGCTAGAGATGGAAGCTATGAGAGCAGATAAGGTGATGAAAGATAAGCAACTAGAAATGCTTACGGTGTGATTGAAGCACATCTGAAGGTGAACATCCACGAGGCTTTTGATCAAGTTGACATTATCAAGGCAAATGAAAGAAGGAAAGAAAGAGAAAGACAGCTTGCTGAAGAAGCTAACCTGAAAATAAAGGCATAGCAGAAGAAGTTGAAGTTGTTGGATCTTCACAAAATCAACTTGAGGTAGGTGGATCATCTTCTCAACCAGAAATTGAAATGGTGGATGCTCAAGATGTTACAGCAAATGATGAAAAATGGTGGAAGCAGAAAATGAAGCAGTTCATGAACCAGAGTTTATTATGGTTGGTGAATCTGTAGAGCCTATTATTCCGGAGAAATGTTTTGAGAGACGTTCAAATCATACAAGAAAGAAAAAGGCTAAAGAAGTATTACTACTGGAGTACTCTACCGACAAGTTTGTATTAGTTGGAAAGCTATAGAGTGCCCTATAGTGAAGAAGAATCTGCAAGCTGTTAAGATTTTTTGAATTAAAGTATCAAGGGAAGATAGCTAGAGGAGAAGTGGAAGAAGAATCTGATAGTGATTTTTGGGAGGAAGAAGATGAAGATGATGATAAAGATGATAAAGCAGACGATAAATCCGATGATGATGATAAGCCTGATGATGATGATGATGATCAAGGCACATCGGGTTTGCTAATCAATGATCCATCGTTCAAATAAAGTAAATGAACTCATGAATGATGAAGTGAATGAACAGAATGATGATGCAGAGTGTGAAGGGTCATCTTCTGGAAACCAATCCGGTGATCAGGTACATCAACTCACATCTACTTTTATTTCTCTTTCTGAATATCAAGGAGAAGTAATTTATCAGAACAAGAGCTGAAATGCTTGAGGAGTTGGGGTTAGAAGATGGGAAGTTTAAATTTGATATCGAAGATGAAATCCCAGAGTCTCCGATTAAAAACTTTGAACCACAATTTCCACTTGAAGCAGAATTTTATGATAATGTGACCATAGAGACTGATTCAGATTCGGAAGAAGAAAGAATTTTCACTATGAAGGTGAAGACATGGCATTTCCTAATTCACAGAGTTATTTGAAGACATGAATGCAGAATTATGAGAAAGAAAATTGAAGAAAGAGTTGCATCTGCTGATATGCCTGAACCAGTTCAAGAGAATTTCTGCTGAAGAGAGAAAGAAATGGTTCAGATCAATGCAAAGGAAAGAACCTCTTAGAGCCCTACATATTTTACTCATGATAAAGACTTATCTTGGGGTGATATTCTTTCTTGGGGGTATCTGGAAGACTTGAATGTTTATGCAATTCGAAGAGAGCAAGGTGTTCAATACTTCAGGTGCATTTCTGATCTTGCTACCTTACCTTGGTGGGACGTAGATGAATTGGTGGTTACAAAGAATATTAAACAACTCTACTACGGTCCTGAAGTAAAACGAGAGACAGAAGCTGTGGAATTACATCAAGTATCAAGCAACGATCAATTATCCAGATTGGAAACCAGTTTCCTAAAAGAATTGTGAAGTATACAGCTAAAGGTGAGAAGGACGTTACTCTTGATGTCAAGCCAAAAGTGTTTGAAGAGCATGCCTTTAAGGGCTATTGAGCAGGATTTCTATGATTTATTTCAAGCATGGCTCTATAATCCTTCTACTGCTGAAGCTGTGATCTCTTTGTACGATAAAGACACTGGTGAAGCTAGGAAAATTTGTATTCTAGACCCGATGTGGCTGGTAAATTGCTCAAAGAAAGACATAGATTGCTTGTTTGTCAACAAGATAATCTATGACAAGAAAGACAAAGCCATTGCTCAGCAGTACCAGAGTGTAGTTGATGTCTGTTTTGCTAAAGAAATCAACTCTGGTAAGAACTGGAAAACCTCATGGAGAGAATAGAGGTTGATGAGTTTCTAAAGGTGTACAAGAGAAGTTTAAGATCCAAGGAAATTCAGAGAAAAGCTGTTGAAAGAGGAAGACGAAATCTTGGATTTGTACCTCCTACTGATCAGACACCCATAGAGTCTGAAGAGAACAAGATCCTAAGTGGGACAGAAAAAGGATGGAGATCCAGTGTACAGAAATTGGTGGATAACAGAGGGAAACATAAGAGAAGACAAATGTTAGCTGAACGAGAAGAGAAGAGAAAAAAAGGCACGAGATAGAAGACGCAACAGGAAATAATCAAGACTTTGCTGGAAGGGACTACAGCTTCATCCGAGGGGGAGTCTGTTAGTACATAAACGTCTGTAGCTTCCGTCAGCTTAAAGTCTTTATTTTGTTAAAGTTGTATAGTTTAATGTTATAAGGCGTCAGAATACAGGGTTTGTTTTTGTAAAAGTGCTGCTTTGTAAGCCGATCGGCTGGCCTAGCCGATCGACAGCCTAACCGATCGACAGCTGTTCGATCGGGTGGCCAACCGATCGGTTAGCCTAACCGATCGGACAGCACTTAGCTTATTCTGACTTGCCTATAAATAGAAGTTCTGTCAGCTCATTTAGGACTTTTGAATCTGTTGTAACCTAGAGAGCTGAAGTCTGTGATCACTGGAACTTGTATCTTGTCATATATTTCAATTGAATTGCAGACGTTGAACATGGAAATCATATGTCTTTCTGTATCTGTGTATGATTTGCTGGATTCCGCACAGCAATCATAGTGTGA